>NC_056715.1:4765567-5108067 GCF_018831695.1 Puntigrus tetrazona | reverse complement strand
TAATTTACTAGATAAAGCCTTTAAGGGAAACAAAATTTAAGTCAGTTACTCAAACAGATATTTTTCAAGGAATGTTTTGGTTTCAGCTGAATGATTTACTGGGTTTAACGGAATATATTTCCAGCCACCACCTGTTCCTGACAGCCTTCCCGTTCTCGTAAACGCCGGATATTCTTTCAATCAAGAGGTGCGAACAGAAGCGGACCGCGACTTGCATCTCTTTTTAACATCTTCGGGTGTCCTGCCACAAAACCCTAACGCAAATTAAAACCAAATCTGTTAGGCCTCGTGAAAGATTAGTCATCTTGCACCTCAGAAACCGTCTCTGCTAAATATAGTTTAGTCTAAGCTCAGCTTCTCAGATGGATTGGCTGTCAAGTTTGGGCATGAATCTGGATTATTTAACGAGTCTGTAAATTAAATTTAATAGCAACCCAACCAAGTCATCAAAGAGCTTCTGGAAGCTGGCCTCACAAGATTTACATCTTTATGGTCTATTAAATTTACTCACATAAATTCGGCATCTGCGAGTCCAGCTTTTATCAGATGAGCAGGATATATTCTCATGATTTATGACTATTTCAACCTGATTCTTAATAAAATGATGAAGAAAAAATGAGTCTAGACATCTGTGCGGCATCTTAATTCAAGGTCAAAAAAAAAAGAAGTGCGTGTGAAGGATGGAGAAAGAATTTTTCGAACACATCTTGTCCGATTTGCTGCGTCTTTAATCAGCCAAATGGCACAATAAAACAAACTTGGCATTAAACATAGTAGGAAAATAAGGCACATGTAACAAGCTGCCAATCAACATTCTTAATGGTTCCTCTCAAAATATATGTTAAATACATTCAATATTAATTCAGACCCAAAGTTCCTTTTCGGTTGTTAGGCTTTCACAGCATCAGGAAGAAATGAAATGCATGAAGACATAAAAGCAAACCCATGAAATGTATTAACCTTTATTTTAATTATTATTATCCTCTTTAAATGAAAAATTGTGGGAAAAAATGCTGTTATATTAAAAATGTGTTCTAAAACAACATATAAGTCAATGTTAATAATAACATTATTATTATCATTATTATTATTATTGTAATAAAGCGATCATATAGTTTTGTACCTCAAGAACGGTTTCAAGAATGAACGTTAAACTGAATATAAACAGATTAAATGATTTTGAGCATTGAGTTTGAGGATAGCTCTTAGTGATAAGCCGATAATCTTGTCTATTACCAGTAATGTAAGAAACCAGAGTGTTGATTAACTTGTGTTAAATTTGCTATACGCATATGTAAATATGATCATATATCAGACCGTAAAACAATCAGCTGTAAATATAATGTTATGTGAGTTCCAGGCTGAATTACATGTGTTTTGAGCTCAGGTTGGTCATCAAGCATCAAAGAAATTTGGAGCATGTTCAGTACATGTTCATGTTCAGTTCAGTTTGAACTCTACTCAAAGTGCAAATACTTGGCTCTAGAAGCTAACCTTTATAAGACTTAGATAAAAAAGCATAATTTTGCCTTATCCATGCGCTGTATCAGTGACTAAGTGCATCTCCAAAAGCTGCTAAGATTCTTACCAGAGTCAAAGAGAGGACAAATGAAAATAAGATATAAGATTATGTTGATAATAGCATAAGAACTGTTAGGGTGGATTACTGTGACAGTATAGACAAGTGCGTAAATGAATGAGAGAAATGAACTCACATTTACAATGCAAGAAGTTGCTTGATTAAACAGTTTGATTTGTGATTTGTATGTAATACAGTCAGATCCTTACTGCTTAATATCATACGATTCTCAGAGAGGGTTCTTAGAGCGATAGTTAAGCCATAAACTTTAATTGTGTCAGAATTTACTTACTCAGGTCATTCCAAATCGTTGGACTTTTTTTGCTTCTATGGATATTTTGGAGAATATAGAAATATCTTTGTTAGGCTAAGTACTGTAAATCATGACAGAATTTTAGTTTTTCTGTGAGCTATCCCTGTAAGAACTAATTTTCTTCAGCAATTTTCCTTTTTCCCCCTCATCAGATTTATACATGCAGGAGAAAAAGTGCATTAAATATGAATAAAATGTTTGGCATCCCTCGGGTTGGATTCTGAGCTGATTTACTGAATATATTGATATTAGGCCTAAGATCGTTTTTCCGAGAGAGCGGTCAGATCACATCCAAACCAAATAGTCCACTGTCGAAGTATGAACATAAATGGCTTATCTTTGAACTGCAGACACATACATTTAAAGGCTTGCATCAACATTTCGTTTGAATTTATACTGGCCGATTTGGCAAACGTCCGCTCTTCTTAGGCGTCACGTTTTGACCTTATCTGAATAAATGGGCCCCCCACCCCCCTTGGTCCCGAGTCCTTGTTATGCCCTATAAATGAGAACACTTCTTCGCACGCTGCTTAGAATTCTGTTCAGTACCTGTTTACCAGACGCATTCCTTAGAAGGCACACCATGGGACCCTTTCCTGGAGTGGGGCTTGTGTTTGTTGCTGTTGTGTGGCTCTCTTTTCCGATGCCTCCATCTTTAACGTTGGCAACCTCCCTGCTCCATCGTGCAGCACGGTGCTTTCCAAGACTGAGACAGTCTGTGAATAACGTCTCAGCGGTCCAAATGGACTAGTTCCGCTCGGATAAGCGATGCCCGGCCACAACAAGGGGTTCTGTTTCATGGTGCTTCCCAGGGACATGTTCTCCCTGAGCCTTTGCTATTTAGTTATTGGCAGCCTTGAAGACGCAGAAGTTCAGCCAGAGACCTCTGCGTCACACGGTTTGATTGTGTTGCACATGTTCAGACCCATCACTATGCATTTCTGCAGACACATTTTTAATGGGGGGGGGAGCACATGTACTCCTCGACCTCTTACGGCTGGTGCATTTCTTTTTTTTTTTTTGTTTAAATTTGTCGTCATGCAACGGTTTCTCCTTTTGGAGTTTTCCGCTGAACGTTTTCCCTCCCTTTTTCAATCCAATCACCCCTCATTGAAATTTCCCAGAATCAAACACACAAAAAAAATGGAGGGGTAGGAGGTGGAGTCATAGTCAGCAGCAGTTCAACTTTATTTTGTCTCGCCTTTTTCTCATTAAAAGGAAGAGGGTGGTTGTAGTACATGAGAACAGTTCTGTGAAACAAAACTCAAAGCCTTCAGAGTGATTCAGATTCAGAGTGATTGTTTCAGCATGTTAGCAGTCATGCTCATTTGGATCAGGACAGAGAGGTGTGGTCTCTCATCCAACCACAGACAGGACAGAGGACCATTTCGTCTGTGATTTTCATGTGCACACCAACACCGTTTTGACCCAATTGAGCGACTACCGATCTTTCGGCGACATTCGAAAACTTTTCTCTAACATTCAGGAGTAAAAGTACTTTTCATCAGCTTTCCTGTACACTGCAGTGAAGTCCGGTGGCTGAAGCCATTGATTTGTCTATTATTAAGTACAATACGGGCTGGAAGAGTTAGTAGTTTTCCTAATGGGATTACCGATGCGAATGAACTGAACAGCGTATCAGGGGTGTAAAAGCTGATGCCACATAGAATAAGAACGATTGTCAGTTGAAGAGAGGAAGGGAAAGCATTACAAGCGCATAAACAGGCCACATATTAAAAATAAACATTGAATGTCAATAAAAATAAATTATTCTCTTTTCATATAAAAGCTGGGTACTTGTGCTTTCTCTTCTGCTCAGCAATTTGGTTTTCTTTTGTAAGCAATATGTTAAGTCGCACAAAAATATTGCACACTTTAACTCTACATTAATCGCAAAGGAACAAGTTATTAATAGTGCATCTACAAATCGTTTTGCTGGCAACAATGTAATCTCAAAATTGAAGTGCAAACCACACGGTCAGTATTTAGAGTCTATATTCATTTCATTCTTTTTGAAAAGTGGTTAGAAATGTAGGACACCTGCTGATCGTTTTAGACAATTCAAGACAATGACTTGGAGCCCAGCCCAAGTGTTTCCACCGGAGCCACCGTTTAACAGTTCGAAAAGCACCTTACCCTCGATTTCTCTCCATTATACAAAAATAAAATCTTCTAGCATTCACAGAAAAGGCTATTTGACCTCTTCTTCCAAAAAATTATCGCTTCCCGTAGCACTTCTCGAGCCAGTGCCGCACATCTTTAAGGTTGTAGAAAAATGGACCCTTACCCCCAAGGTAAGCGATTTTATTCTTCTGCACGATGCAAACCCGCTCGTAGGCCACACCGTAGGCTACGTTGGCGTTGTTGTCCATGCAATCTGCCACCAATTGGCACTGAGGCGGCAAAGAGAAATGCTCCAGAAGTGTCCGAGCGGCAAACATCCTCTCCTCCAGATTACGGTGTTTCCTCACTTCAAATGAAAAGTTTTCCATGGGAGGAGCCGCCCAGCCGTCTGAGGGGTGAGCCTCATCGATGTAGACAAGCAGGAAGTCTGCCACATCTGAAAATTCCTCAACCATCCGCCGGAAAACCGGCAGCTGGCTTATAAAGGGGGGTCAAGTGGCCGAGCCGAAGTTGACCACTAACGGGCGGTCAGGAGACTCAAAGTCCAGCAGATGGCACTCGTTGTGGGTCTTACCGCTGATGCTCCAGCATCTGTTGATGCCAGGAACCTTCACCACCTTGGAGTTTGGAGCAGCTTGACCCAGCTTCACCTGAACAAACAATTCCACATTCACAAGTTAATATTTCTGAGGACATGGGCAATGAGCAATAATGCCTAGTGGCCAGCTGAAAATCAGTCTCATGACTAAACTGAAAATGACTTCACATTGGATTAGTGGGTTTATTGGCCTCTGTTGTTATGGAGACTCGAGTGATGTCAACAGGCTTGAGATCTCACATTCACAGTTGTATACATAGAACCCCCCCCTACGCGCAAATTCTTTGGGGCTTTGTCACTGCTCTAAACTGATGTTTTGGGCTTGCACCTTTTAACACCATTTGTAAGAACTTTTAAGCATCTTGTAGAAAAAGTACACCACATGATCTCGCTGATCTCTATAGTGAGATGTCTATGAAAATGCCATTTCTGCGACTCTGTAAATGCATATTTATTTTTGGCACTGTGTTAACACCTGGAAACACACATGAATCTCAACCGCTCGCTGTGCCAAAAAAAAAGTCTGAGTCATTGCCGTTATTTTTACGCTAAATGATTTCCTCAGCAAGACTTTGTAACCAAACAATGATGTAGTTAATGGTTGAGGACAATGAATGCACATTAAGCTAGTGTATCTTACCCCACAGAGTGATTTGATTGATTTTTAGTTAAAAAGTAACCGGAATGTGAATCCAGACATTTAATGAATTAAGAGCATTGACCTGAGAGGTCACTGACTGTCTGGAGGGCAAAGTTCACACACCTTTTTAAGGTTCAGAACTCACTAAATGTCACGTTTTGAAGACTGAGCAAAAATATATATATATATATATATATATATATATATATATATATATATATATATATATATATATATATATATATATATATATATACACACACATACACACACACACACATTATAGAACACATGCAATTTCATTAATAATAATTTTGCAATTTATCATGCTACAATTACTGCATGCAAACTAATTCACTGCAAAGTATTCATAACATAAAATATACATTGCCTTAATTGTGCAGCATTTTTTAAAATGCGATTTAAAGCCAATTTGACGTCACTACGTGTGTTCGCTGATATAATGCAGCACTTATACTGTAGCGTGGACACTAAAGTTTAGCCAAACATTGCATTATGTCTACTTAACATTAAAACAACATAGACCAGCAATCCCCTCAGCCATCTGAACTTGTTTGAGTCATACTCCAACAGCGAGCAGACCGAGTTCTGTGCTGTCAGCTTACCTGTTTGTAGGCATCCAGCAGAAAGCTGTTCCATATGGAGCGCACGCCGGCTGTGGTTAACATGCGCTGCCACTCACCCGTGGAGCCCGAGCAGCTCAGGAGTGACACCACACGCTTTACCAGCACTATCGAATCATACAGCACGAAAAACAGGCAGTTGGAGAAGAAACCAGGCAAGATCTGCAAAGTTACCAGGAGGTCCACACTAAGCATGCCCATTTCGCGCTGATTTATAACAGGTGGTTGACGCGCACTTTTGCTTATTTAAGTTCACCTTTCCGACTCATCCTGGTCAGATATCATCTCCTCTGCCTTCCCCCTCCTAGGAAACTTTCATTCACCTAAAGAAAGCAGAGCCGACTCAAGGATGTGGGCGTTTGCACGCGGTGAGCCCGAATCTGCGTCTCTCCAAGCATCAGGCGGCTTTACGCACAGAGGAGAGCTAGTGCCAAACGTCCCCCTCCTTTCCGCTTTACAATTAACTAAAGGCTACCCGTTGGGCAGGTTCCTGAGTCGCTCTGCGTCTTTTTATACCGTAAATCATTCCGGGCTCTGAAATAAAGCCCGCGGGGCTGGTGGGAGCGTGACGTCATACAGCGAGGGCTTTCTCTCTGGACGGGACATGCAATAAAAGATGAAAACAAATTCAACGCTTTTTAAAGTCGGTTGCTGATTACAAAAGGAGATCACGTATCCCTGCAAGTAGAGACACGTTTGCTTTTAATCAATCGTTTGCTTATGCGTGTTTTGTAATGATAGCGAGGTCTAGATGTTATTGAACAGTGTCAAGTTGATATTTAAAACAGACAGACAAACGGATAGATAGATAGATAGATAGATAGATAGATAGATAGATAGATAGATAGATAGATAGATAGATAGATAGAAAACAGACAGACACATTAGATAGATACACAGATAGATAGACAAACATGATTATAGATAGGCAAAATAGATAGACATACGATTATAGATATGACAGACAGTTATGATTATAGATAGATAGATAACAGACACACGATAGATAGATAGATAGACAAACAGACCGACAGAATAGATAGACATATGATTATATATATGACAGACAAACATGATTATAGATATGACAGACACTTATGATTATAGATAGATAGATAGATAGATAGATAGATAGATAGATAGATAGATAGATAGATAGATAGATAACAGACAGACACACATTCAGCACTTTTTAAAGTTGGTTGCTGATTACAAAAGGAGATCACATATCCCTGCAAGTAGAGACACGTTTGCATTTAATCAATCATTTGAATATGCGTGTTTTGTAATGATAGCGAGGTCTAGATGTTATTGAACAGTGTCAAGTTGATACTAAAACAGACAGACAAACGGATAGATAGACGATAGATAGATAGATAGATAGATAGATAGATAGATAGATAGATAGATAGATAGATAGATAGATAGAGAAACATGATTATAGATAGATATATAGATAGATTGACAGACAGACAGAATAGATAGACATACGATTGCATATATGACAGACAGACAAACGTGATTATAGATATAACAGACAGTTATGATGATAGATAGATAGATAGATAGATAGATAGATAGATAGATAGATAGAAAACAGACAGACACATTAGATAGACAGATAGATAGATAGATAGATAGATAGATAGATAGATAGATAGATAGATATACAATTATATATATGACAGACAGACAAACATGATTATAGACAGATAGATAGATTGATAGATTGACAGACAGAGAGAATAGATAGACATACGATTATATACATGACAGACAGACAGACAGACAAACATATGATTATAGATACATACATACATACTGTACATATAGACATATAGACTAATACATCGACAAATGTGAAAGAAGTTTGCCATAAGTTTGAACATATCCAATTAAAGGCCAAACTTGTTAGGACAAGGTTGGATGTATTTGTTTATTAAGATTAGATCATTGAAGAAGCTTGAGATAAGTGGATGCTTATCATTGTTGCGGTTGGAGGAGCATAATTCTGAGCTCTGACGCACGACACTTAATGCAATACTTTCTTACCCATTGAAAGTGAGTTGAGGGCTGTGGCCTCTCCCCCAAATATTTCTTCATTGTGATTGACAGCATGAAGCCATCCTTAACAGTGTTTGCTCTTGTTTATCACTAAGGTTCCCGATTCCTTGCCAAACTGGTTGGACCGTTCAAGTCAGACAAATTCTTTACGTCTAATGACCAAGTTCATCTGGAGGCAGCGATCAAAGCACTTGAATCACAGGGCGATGACCCCCAGCAGGAATCCAGATATGCGGCGAAGCGACTACGGCAGCACTGTCTCGTATCCCATTGACCCAGAAACTTCATCCAAGCCAATTAAGGTCAGCAACACAAGGATTCCTTTGTCCAGTGGTCATTTGCATCTCAAACACACATATCAATCTCTACTTGTGTACACAGTGTTTACATGAGAGGCTGCATATAGTCCTTTTCACCTTAGATCTTTGTCCAAAAGAAATCATGGAGGATAGCAGGGGATGGGGAAATTATGAAAATATGTTTATCTTATACATCAGCGATTCCCAGATGAATAGTGCTGTAACAATAGCAGGATTGATGAATATTGCTTTTCCCTTTCATGACCAGCTCTTGTCGGGTTCCTCAGACGTGCATTCAACTTAAAGACCTGCGACGGGTCGGCAGGTTCGTCTTCTTATAGACCAAGCTTGCTCGTGTTTGGGTGTCGGGTCTGTAGTGTTTGCTAATATAGCTCAACATCTTTCTAACTAACTCCAGGACAGAGCCAGCAAAGAGTCGCAATTATGCTTTTCAGCTAGATCTAATTCATGTGGTATGATGGATTGTTGTTTTTGGAAATGAAGTCCTCAAAGAACTTCAGGCAACAGGACATTACAAAAATATGCAGAGCCATAAAGTCTATAATATGCTATGCAGTTTATGTTTACAGTGACATAAATATGTATATTGGCAAAAGTTGCCAAGAGATCCTTGCCAGAGCAGAATAATAATTCACTTTTTGAAGATTATTTTGAGACGGCACTTTATAACTTTATACTTTAAATCAATTATTTCCTGCTTTCCTTCGCGGTTGCGGAGAGTTTATAATTGTTACGACGTATCAGATTTTTCCGAATGGAAAATTTCACTTTACACACCATAAACATTTTAGGATCCCTATAGCAATGCACAATATTCTCACAATATCCTCAAAGCGGCATCGCTGAACTCGTAACCCATCACATCCAACATCTGCAACAAGAAACGCTCTAAATGAAAGGAAAAACTGCATGCATTTATGAATATGCTACATCTGAAATTCTCCTGATAACACAGGTGCCAGATAAAACTTGATCCAAATGAGTTAATAATCGCTAGATAAGGCTAATTTAACATTAGATGAGTGATGAGATATGTAATGCTAAACCTGGCCATTACTTCACTGAAGGTGGGGCCGCATACTTTCCCATTGCCAAAAACTCCAGAATATTCAGAAACAGACCTCGGTTTATCAGCCATCGCATAAAGCAAACCCCAGGAATGTCAGAATTGTAATTAGCATTCAAAACTAGTGTAACATGCTGAATTAATAGGAGAGTACGGCTGGAAACGTTATACAAACTATTAAAGACTCTTTTACTTAGTGGCAGCAGTAAAACGAACACATGCTATGATCTCAGCAGCACACCAGTTGGCTACATCCTCATCCGTTTTAGTCATTCAGTGAGTCAAGGTGGATTGTATGTTTGTGTAATTGTTGTAGCTTGGAATTGTATACTGCCTCCACTGATTCATATGTTCCCCACAAATATTTACTCCCATCTGTGCACTGTGTACAAGCAGGAATTAAGCCAACAGACAATGAGCTTTAGAATGCAAACTTGGCCTGCCACGTCTTTATGCGCAACAATGTATAACAGGATTGTAGCCAAAAATTCAATTACTACCTCTGCAAACGGAGAGACGGTGACCCGTTCTAAATGCACTCTCTGTGCACCACGTCAACCTGTCTTTCCTGGACTTATAGGAGGTTTAAGCTGTCTCATAAAGTGCATCTAGACTATGTGCTACTTGGCTGAGAGTGCTGTGAATGTAAGGATAGTTTACTGTGGGCATTTCTGCAAACTTTCCAATCATTTTGAAATTGTTTTGTTGCTTTCTCGCCCCGGGCAGCCACTCAAATCAACTTAATCAACGCTTCAGTCTGGTGACACACATACAATAGCGTCCAAACGTCTGGCAACACTAATGAAAATGTCTCTGTTTTGCACTTTTCCAGTTTTTTCTTTGCAAATTCTACCAGCATCATTTTGAAAAGAAAAACAATAGGTAAAAGAAAAGTTAACATGCATTTCAGACAGTCTAATTGTGTAAGTAATGTCAAATAATAAATAGTGCTGTCAAATGATTAAGTTTTTGTTTACATAATATATGTGTGTGTGCTGTCTATATTTATTATGTATAGATAAAGACACATACAGCATGTATTTTTTAATTATAATTACGTGTATTTGCATGTATATATTTCTATTCATATAAATTTGTTCACATATAAATATATTTATTATTTTAATGTAACTTTTTTAAAAAATATATACATGCATGCGTGTGTCTATATATGTACATAATAAATACACAAAGTACACACACATAAATAAAAACTTATTTTGGATGCAATTAATCAATTGACAGCACTAATAATAGGTAAATAAATAAAACAGCCCCACTCCTATATATATATATATATATATATATATATATATATATATATATATATATATATATATATATATATATATATATATAAAGTGTTGTTTGTTTTTGTGAAATGTTAAAGTTATGCATATTATCTGTTCTAAATATTAAAATTACTTATTTTTCTTTGCATTTGAACATGTTTAATATATATTTATATATATTTCTCTGATATTTTCTTTGATGCAAATGCTGAATTTCCATTACTCCAGTCTTTCGTGCCTCGTGACCATTTAGAAATCATTCTAATATGCTAAATTGCTGCTGAAGAAACATTTCTTTGTTTCGAAGTTAATATTTTTATAGAAACTGTGAAAAGCTACAATTTAAAAGTCTGGGGTAGATACAATTCAAATATAGATTTTGTTTTTCAAGGACGGATTACACTGATCAGACATTACAGTAAAGGCTTTTATTATGTTACATAAAAATCTATTAGAATTCAAATGTGTTAAAGGTACTTTCTGTTTATCGCAGATTCATGAATTTGCGTGTTTGAACTTCTGTTCACCCTTTTCATCCTGATATACAGAACAGGATTAACGGTCTCTCTCACGCGCCACAAAATTTGAGAGCAAGCTCATACTTATATAACAGCGCAAACAGTGGGGTCTGCAGACTAGGCTTATGTTTTGACTGAAAATGTAATGCAGAACTGTCAAGTGGGTCAGCAGCGGGTTTTGCTGGCAGGAATCAGATGCATGTGCAGGGATTACATCTAAAGGCTTATGGGTTCTCTGCATGCCTGCCCAGCTGTGACAGAAGCAGCATTGCTTCAGACTGCCACTTCATCAAATCATCATGTGCGTGACTGAAAAATGATAGTAATTTACATTTGAGAATCATATTTTAGGATTAAGAAAAAAAAAAAATTGAACAAGCAAATGATGAGTGGTGCAGGTTACAAATTACATAGCTTGTTGTATTACTTGCATTTCTGAATATTTAGAATTCAATGCTAAAATATATTAAATTGATCTAAGCGTCTCAGAAAACCTGTGAAAACCATATACAACAAACTGATAAAATAAGCACCACAAAGAGAGCCTCTCTGTGAGACAAATAAATATCCAGCAAAATACTTTGAAATAGCCTGGAGATCTTGGAAGCACTGCAAGTCATTTTTCTCATGCAGAATTATTTACCTCCAAAAATCAACAACACAAGGCATCGATTAGCTGATTCTTAAACAACAGTTCGCACACAAAGCAGTATTCACCGGTTACATACAAACCCTGAGAAAACAATACTGATAAAAATAATACTTTTCCTAACATCACCACCTCTGAATAATGACATTAAAGCCCATAAATATTAGTACAATGATCAGCTTTGGTGGTAATCAGCGATTACATCTCAACACTGAAATTGTGTGCCAAAAAGTTCAATGCCCCCAGAAGCATTATTAGGAATTTGTCTGCTAAGCTCAAGAAAAGAAAAAAAAATCTAGATGTTTTACAGCCTACTTGAGGAAATAGGCAACACATTCACGCTTTTCCTCAAGTTGTGAACTGTGGACAGTCAAGGACTTTGGCCTTCCACAAGCCCAGTGTGGCTCCATTCTTGCGAATGAGAGACCTCCTGCAAATTTCCTCGAAATGCTGGCGTGGAGTTTCTCTACGCTCATGTGTATTTTGTTTTGTTTGTCTTGTCCGTGCCAATTGTATTATTTGCTAGACAGTCTGTGTAAACGCTGCGGTCTGTACACGAAGTTAGCAGGATCTCCAATTTGGGCTGTGAAACCTGGTTTCTGGATGTATGTTTAGAAAGAAATTCAATTACGATTAGGGTTTTTTTGCTCTTTGCATTAAAACTCCACATTTGATCTTTCATCCTCAAAGGGAATAACTTTGAAACAAGAAAGATGCTTGAAAAAGAAAAAAGCTTTTAAACCGGGATAAAGAATTAAGCTCTGATTCCAGTCGTGCAAAAGTTATAAACACATTCGGAGTTTCTGGCAAACCTGAGTCATGGTGTGTAAAACTAGATTGTTTCTGCATGGCTCACACTATTATCAAGGGAAAATGCACTGGAAGGGTGTTTTGGGATCTTCTTAGAAACAGTCCATAACTCAAAAAATATTTTTAATGATTGTAAAATTTACCTGGGAGAGTGAGCAGTTTACTGTGAGAACCTTCGATTCTACTCCAGGGAGTTTTGCAACAACCAGCACCTGTCCGCAGGATAGTTGACAAAGCCAATATGCTTAATGTTCATTACTTCAAAAGGTCAGTGACGTACAGAAACCTGAAATAAACGCATTTTCTGGCATCCTGGCTGATTTTATCAATGGTTTTACGTACCCCTTGCACATTAGCTGTATTAGTACTTAAGCTAATTGTGTCATTATTCAAAAGTCTGAAACAACAGGAGGGAGGATAATTGGATTAATACTGGAAATCTCCATAATCTCCGTAGCTCTGACGTAAATTAATCAGCAAAATTGACTTTTTTCTGCAAACAACTTTAAAGAGATTAGCTTACTGCAGTCATTTTACCGGGGTTTGTGTATGTTTATTTACTCTCATTGAACCATTGTTGAAATTTTAAAAAACTATTTCACCATTTCAAATAATAAATTTGTCCTAATTTACTCACCCTCATGTTGTTCAAAAAAGGTTATGACTTTGTTCTGTGGGGAAAAAAGCATGCAGTTATGACTGGAGATTGAAACTGAAGCTTTAAAAAGGGAAAATCTTTCAGTCCCTAGATTTTAAAAACATTACTAAAAATCACAGAAAACATTGTTAAATGTGAAATGAAACATAGAATTCACTGAGGTAATACACTGGAAATTTAGACTTGTCTAGCACGTTCCATACAGCTTTATTGGACAAGGAATCTCTCCAGGTGGAATAAAAGACAAAATTGTAATTATGCATGAGCAAGAGAAAGACTTATTAGGATGTAGAGACAATGGAAAGCAAACTAAAGCTGCGGCTGTTTTTCGTCTTGTTGCATTTTTTATGAAATGAGACAGAATCTCTTACTAATGACGCTGAGTCTCTAACTAATGATGTTTAGGAGCTGTCTGATATCCCACTTCTTATCCATGCCTCATTAATGGACCTGGGAGAAATACTGCATGGGACAGATGATTACAATCATCACTTTCCTCTGTCTGTTTCAGACACGTTATATTTTCCTGATTAAAATCCAAGTCACTATCTTAGAAGTGATTTATTGCTGTGACAAGTTTGGCAGGTGCAGGAATGTTTCTGCAGATGTTTTGCTGGTAAGCACACTGAAATGATTCAGAAGATTCATAAATTGAACCATGGGACTGACGAACACAAATTGTTGAGTAATTCAGTACTTCATGAGACTGTAATTTGCATTTAATCAATGTGTAAACTATTCACAAAAACATACTAATTTGTCTTCAGCCGAGTTATAAATATATAGCCTGAATTTTGGAAATTGGGGCGTTTTTTAAAAGACTTTGAAAACCACATGTGCTAATATTTTATTCACAACAAGATTAAAAGAAAAAGATTATGGAATACTTTAAAAACGTCAAATTGAAAAGGTTTTGCAAATCTTATCATTAAAAGATTCAGTGAAACGATGGAGATGGAGATCTCTGAAAAAGGGACAAGGCCGCAGACCTTTGTTGGATGCCCATGGTCTTCAGGCACCTCAAATGACACTGCATCACTCATCTGCATGATTCTGGCATTGACATTACTAATTGGGCCCAGGAATAATTCCAGAAACCGCTGTCTGTTAACACAATCCACCATGCCATCTGCAGATGCCAACTAAAGCTCTATCATGCAAAAAGGAAGCAATAAGGGAACATGGTCCCGAAGCGCTGTCATGTCTCAAAGTGGAAAAGTGTTTTATGGTCCGACGAGTCAATTTGACATTTTTGTTGGAAATCCTTTGGGCTAAAGATGAAGGAGACCTTTTAGCGTGTTATTAGTGTTCAGTTCAAAAGCCAACATCTCTGAATGGTACAGGGGTGCATACGTAGATACGGTATGGGCAGCTTGCCTGTTTTAGAAGGTACTATGAATGCTGAAGGATATGTAAAGGTTTTAAAGCAACATATGCTTCCCTCCAGATGACATGGGAAGGCCTTGTGTATTTCAGGAGGACACTGTAAAACCACATTCTGCATATTATAACAGCAAGGCTTCATAGTAGAAGATTCTGAGTTCTGAATTGACCTGTCTGCAGTACAGATCTTTCACCTGTAGAGAATATTTGGTGCATCATTAAAGATAAAATATGTCAAAGGTGACCACTGGAAACTTATTTCAGGCAAGAACGGGACCAAATTCTCACACCAAAACTCCAGAAACCTTTAACCTCATTGTCCAGCTGGTTTGAAAAGAAGAGGAGATGCATCACCATGGTAAACATGCCACCATTTTGAGACATGTAGCAGGCATCAGCTTAGAAATTAGCTAATTTTGTGCATAAAATTGTGAATAAAATATTGGCTCATTGAGCTTCAGAACCTTGGAATTCATGGAAAACAGCAGCACAGACATTCCGCAAAACCTCTTCTCTTTTTGACATAGAAAAAAAGTCATATAGGTTTGAAAGTGTGACAGAATTGTCATTTTTTGTGAACTAGACTAACTCGTGCTTGAGTTAAAATGTCTGACCACAAGTCATTTTCACTGAAAGGAAACACCAAACACATGCAGAGAAATATAGGCTTTTATATATGTCTGAAATGGAAAGTGGAAAATCCCAGGAACCCTGCCGTTTTTGAGTAAGGTTTGCATAGTCTCATGTATAAACAGTTTGAACTGTTTCCTGTATTTTGGCTGCCTTTGAGGGGGGTGGAATGCACAGAGTTGAGAGACAGCTGGGGGTGGAATAGTGTCTCTATGAGAAAAAAAAATGCATCTGGACGTTCTTTCCACCGAGAATAAACACTGTCTGGTGACCACACAATCATAAACTATGAAACATACAGCCTGTATAGCCCTTGCTATCATAACTGATGTATATGCATGTCATCTTTGTCCATTACAAATCCAGTAACACACAAATACCCTCCAACACAGAGTGCTGCTTAAGAATAATGGCTTTTGGACCACTGCTCTATTGTTAAACATTTTACTAGGTCCAGTACTTGAAAATTTAGCCATATGCAATCCATATGCACCAGTTTCTAATGTGTAATGTGAAAGCAGGTGCAGGATGGTCATTCTGCATTACTGGCTGGTTATGAATCATGATATGTCCATTTATCTTCCACACATTTATTTTCATTCAGTCACATGAAATCAGACCTTTTGTATTGTTCAAATAAACAATATACTACCTCTAAAACAGTGGTTCTCTCCTTGGGACCCACGTTTTCCCATGGTCATCAAGCCGTCATTAAGACTATGATTATTACTGAATAAACCGCCTGTAAGGTAAGGCTATTAATTAAATAGCAGTCCCAGACTAGTTTTTGTTATTAAGCTGGTTTGAGCCAACACAGTAGAAAATGACAATTAAAATAGCATGGCATTTTTTGGTTTGTGGAAACAACAGTTGCCATGGAGAATAGGATACTAACATGAACTGTTAATGAAACATGGAAACTGCTCCAGATGAGAATGAATATCACACCTTCTTGCAAATCCCTCCCAGTTAAGAAGCGGTTTATTGGCAGTTATGTGATTTATTGGTATTTTACTTTTATTTTACGTATTGCATGCTCATGAATTCTGCACTTAATGAAGTAATATACGCGTGCTATCAAAGAGAGATGAGAGACTTTTTATTTCATAACAAGTTACGAAAATAATAATTAAATAATGACACTGACATTAAACCTGTAAACATCTCATCTGACCACAGACACTAAGGGACAGCTTGTTTCCTTAGGAACTCTTTACTTAAAGGAATAGTTCACCCAAAAATGAAAATGATCCCATATTAAACTCACTCCGAAGCCATCCTAGGTGTTTATGACTTTCTTCTTTCAGAGTTTTTAAAAAATCCTCGCTCTTCCACGCTTGTTAATGCAGGTGGATAGTGACCATTATTTTAAAGCTCTCTAAATCAGATATATTGGTTGAATATGGGTTAATTTAAATTTTTGGGTGAACTATTCCTTTAAACTGCATCATTCAGAAGTGTCATTGACTTTCATACACATCTTTTAAAATAAAAGCTGCTCTAAAGGATCATGTGGCACTGAAAATTGGAGTAATAACTGCATAAATTCAGCAATAAATTCCATTTTCAGTTATATTTTGATTAAAATCCGTTCATTTAAATGGTAAAAATATTTTAAATTATTATTATTATTATTGTTATTAATGCACCTTTGATAAGCTTGATTTTTTCAGAAACATTAATAAACTGTTTGGGAAAGTTACTTTTAAAAGCAATTACAATATTGTGTTACTCCCTAAAAAGTAACTAATTATGTTACTTAGTTACTTTTTATGTAAAGTTACGTGTTACATTACTTGTGCGTTACTTTTTAAATATGAGCAGGGCTGCTTGTTTGCTTTTATAATAAGTTCTATTTATAGCAAATGTAAAAAGTTTAATGAATAAACCTTAGGCTGAAGGAAAGTAAAGTCATGATTGAACAGTATACAGAAGAAGAAGGTTCAATACTCTTCAGCAATTAAAAAACAATGAAGCACAACTGTTAATTTATGTCATTTTTGCTTATTAGTATGCTTAATTCCTAGTGTTTATTGTTAATTTGATTCTACTGAAACCAAGCTGAACTACACAACAACATCTCTGCATTCAATAGTGAAATGCCTTTAGCTGAAAATTGAGTGTTTATCTTATCATTATACATTACTGACACTATTTGATAATGTTCAGTGCTTTGACACAATATGCATTGTTAAAAGCACTATAAAAATAAAAGGTGATTGATTGATTGATTGATACGGTTAAACCAGATCATCATAGCTAAAATAAAAACAATTAGTGTGCCCAATTAGTCACTTTCCAATGCCCTGACATATTCCTGAAATGAGGAAGGTTTTTTAGTCCAAAATAAAAAGATCATTTTCATTAATTTATCTATATTTCCATCTATCTAAATCCATCCATATTTTAATTTGCTTTTAATATTTATTTTTATATCAAAAGTTAATCATTGTAATAATGAACGCTATATGGAATAGCATTCACTGTAGTAAATACTGTACTGTCAGTAAAAAAACAAATCTACAACATGTTTAGCAGGAATTATTCACTCATATTTTAGCCAGAAGCAATGGTTTAAATAATTCACTGGCGGATTTGTTTCTTACGAACGCATTGCTTTTCGCTTTACAAGACATTAACTAATGGACTCACGTGGATTACTTGTGGATTATTGTGATATATTTGGCTGCTGTTGAAACTCTCTGACGGCACTCATTCACTGCAGAGGATCTGTTCCCGATGAAGAAACTCATCTACATCTTAGATAGCCTAAAGGTGAGTACATTTCCATCACATTTTTATTTTGGGGTGAACAATTTCTTTTATTCAACAATTTTTCGCTTTGATAATACAGACTTTACCTCATTTTAACGGTTTTCAAGCACTATATGACCTCCAATAAATTGCCTCAGCCAGGGAAATGGCTTTGTTAGGCAGTGTTGCTTTATACGAAATAAATGATTTATATATTTATTCTAATATTTAGAAATTCCTGTCTTATTTAAAGTATGTTGCTATGCGAATCCTTGACATTCTGGGTGCTCGCTAGGGCGTTGTCTCCTTGAATGTAAGTCTATTGGTTTTTTTCACCTCTTATCAGCTGTCATGAGAATTTTGTCTTAGAAAAGTACCAGCACACCTCTTCTTGACAAGCTGTGTGATATGAGGTGTCATTCAGGGCCGTAGCACGAACGGTGCAGGATGAGTTATGCAGTGAAGTTTAATACCTTGAATATAAGCAACATTAATAGAGATGCTTGCCCTGCAAAACTCACCACGGTAACGTTAGCGTGCATGTTGTGAACAGATTTCACGCCGCCGCACCATGACCCCGCACCCAATTCAGATCAAAGTGTCTTTCTAGATTTGTTATCAAGCCCTCAACGCATCAAAATAATCTGGGCTTTCCACGTACGGTGATTTCACAGGAATTCGACGATTTCTGTGAAAAGATTTAAGTTTAACAGCGTTCACTGCACGCTGTGTACTGAGCAAACATAATGTCTCACCACACCAACACAGACTCGGTTACACTCTGTTTTGGAGCTGGACACTTAGTGACAGTCCATAGAAAATGTATTGAATGAACGGGCAAAACACTCCCACGCCGTGCCTGGAGCACAAAAATGTGTTGAGTGGGCGGAGCTGACATTGTTTGCCAGTCAAGTTTGTGTTATCAGGAGAATTACTGTGTCAAGCCATGTTTAGGAGGACATGTAATCCACGTCAAAACCTCAGGTTTATTTTTCTCTACAACGCGAAAAAAACCTCCAGCACATTAAATTTCAAATAAGCAGATGAAATATGATGCAATTCTGTGGATAAAACGCCACATGTTTTTAAAGAGCATCATATAAATCATCGCCGCATTTGTTATGTAACAACATCATAACCTCAATCGTGAACAATAAAACACGCTTCATCGATTTTGTATCTACTCCAAACTGTTAAAGGGAGGACATGCGGTTCTTCCAAGTGTAAAGTGTTAGTGTTTTAACATGAATATAAGAGAAAGCATGTGAGCAAGCAACTATATACTATTAGCTATATACTAACTTTAACAGGATATGATTAACTGTTACGGGTCTTACATAACTTTGCATAACCACTTTGGCAGGGGGAAAAGTGCACCGTACCAAAACAAAGAAGACCATAACCTTACATAATAATAAGAAACAGCTCAAGAAAGTGACCGCCACTGAAGAAATACGATCCGAGCACTTATGAAACATTTGACTTTTCCCTTCATTTTTTAGCAGCATGTATGCGACAGAGGTCTACCCCCTCCACCCCCAAAGATTTCCAAGAAATCATTGATCGGTTGCTTTAATCTCTCAGTAATCAAGATGATCCTCCACCTCTCATACAACCCATGAACCCGTGAACTAGCGTGCTATAGTAATGAGCTGGCATCTGCACCTGAACCAGAACAATGTCTCCCCTTTGCCTCCAGACAGACATTAGATCTTCCTCTGCGATCCAGACAGTCCGCACTCATGCCAGATTTATGGATTATCCATGCATCGGAATATAACCCTCTCCTCTTATTACCGTTGACTCGCTGATGGGGAGAACTTACACGGAACTCGTGATTTAGGGTCTTTTCTACTCTATAAAGGCCTTCATTAACACCAAAATACATTGATTGTATACAAAGGGCTTTGTACGTGTGGTCAGAGCCTGGTGTTACAATGAACAGAACGTCCTGTCCTGGTTGAGCTGCTATAGAAAAACAAGTCGCCTGAAAGTTTGGAAGGTAGTGAATTGTCCCCCCCTCCAATCTCGTGTCCTTTTTTCCCATTTAATCCACATTGAAAAGAAATTAACATGAAGTTCTGGTAAATGAAGCACTGAGGGCTACGTTGTTCCTGTTTGGCCAAGGGAAATTAATAAATGGAAAAGAAAATGAATGCAACTTGTAAATAAATGCAGACGTTAGCGTGTTAACAAAGAGCCATTATGGCTCACTACATGATCAAGTTACATTATTTCAATGTTGATGCGGTCAGAGGAAATGTTCTTGCAAAAATTAAATTTTACTGAGCAAGTACTTACCATCAAGCTTATCAAAGATTCGTCACAAGAAAAGATTTAGAGAAATGTAACATTTCATTTGCTCACCAACGGATCGTCTGCAGTGAATGGGTGCCGTCAGAATGAGAATAAAAACATCCCAATAATCCACAGGTAATTCACACAGCTTCAGTCTATAATGTGTCATGAAGCAAAAATAAATACAGCATCAAGACATTTTCACTTCTTACTGTTATTTCTGGCCAAAACACAAGTCCATAATCAATACGATAATAAATACTTCCTCCAGTGAAAAAGTATCTCCTCTCACATTAAAATACATTTCAGTTGTAAACAACTTGATCTGCATATATTTCTAATATGTCAATTTCTGTATCTAAGACATTAATAGACTATTTTTTTAAGGGCGAAAGCAATGTTATGATTAGAGAATTTGTATTTTAGCTGGTTTGAAGTTAAAAACGCCTAAAAATGGATTACAGACATGCAGCTGTTCATTCCATAAGGCATTAATTGATGTGTGCATTAACTGTGGATTATTTCTACGTTTTTGTTAACTGTTTGGACTCTCATTCTGACGGCACCCGTTGCACATTTCTCTAAACCTGTTCCAATGGAAAGAAAACTCAACTCTCCTTTCATGGTCTGAAAATGAGTACATTTTCAGCTATTTATATTTATTGCTTTAATAACTAATAAAAGAAATTAACAGAAAATTACGGTTACTTTCCTCCAGATTCAAACATGAATAGTTAGACTTCTCTAACATAAATGAACATTAGCATTTTTCTTAAATATGTTAAAAACACAGAATTTAAGGTTTATATATTAAAATCATTATCTAATATATCTGTTACAGCTGCATGCTGGGCTAAAGGAAGCAACACAATCAAGAGACTCCACAAGTGCAGGTCATTGAGGGCACTGAGCGTATCCTCCAGACGTGGCATGACTTTCAAAGGGTGAGTAAGTTCAGATCTACGTAACACATATGGCTCAAATAAGTTCCATGAAGGTTTTTTTTTTTTTTTTTGGCACCATAGCATACTTCAATCCATGCGTTGGGCTATTCAGAGTTAATTTAGCTTTAGATCTCACCCAAGCCACCTCAAAAAATACCCTTTTTATAGTACAGTTGCAGAAAAATGAATTTGCTAAAAAAATGTTTTTTCTAAAACAGTTAGACACAAAACAGGCCCATAAGCCGTTTCCTTCCAATTTCTGAAACTAAATCATGCAGTCACCTGTTATGAAAAGTTCAGAAAAATCATGAATCACTACATTTTTAGAGAATTTAGGTATATAAACATTTTGTCATTATTACTTGATAATACATGCACTAATATGCCATCTGTATTTTTCATAGTGAATTCTAGCACAGCAGTCTTACATTTAACAGGTTATTTTTACAGTCCAATTATATAGCTACTTGTTTACTTTATAGCTAACAGCTTGCTAGCTAGCAATAACATCTGGAAGCATACAATACATTAAATCAGCAATTCAACTAAAGCACAAAAAAATTCCTGATATCTTCAGAGTTTTCTACAGTAAAAGATGAATTCTTCTACAAACTGAAGTTGCCATTGCTCTATCAGTCTACAACAGTTGCTGCACAAAGTCAAATATCTCTAAAGTTTATTAAAGCTCAACTGGAACAAAGTCCTTCAGAATAATACTTAAAGAACTGATTTTAAGAGAGAAAAAGGGGGCGTGTGAAGAAGTCGTTTGTCAGTTACTGTAGGTTGTTGTGGTGGTAGAGACTTGAGCATCAAATGGCAGTTCAACTAACGAACTGGCAGAAAGCCACTCTTTACTCCACAGACTGGCATGCCTTACACCTGGAGGTCGCAGGTTCACTTATTCTGGAATGAAGCAAACGAAAAGAAGAGGATCAGAGACTGTCGATCACGGCATGTAGCCCTTGTTTATGTCTCAACAAAACTGACAGCAGAGAATCAAAACCTGAACCTGGGTCAACCCACCTATAAATAGCAGTCTGCGATAAGAGAGCCAGATTGTCTGGCCAGATTTGATATTAACTGGTTTAATGTCTCATCCCTATAGAGATGGGTAAATCTATGTGGTTCAGTCGCAAAATATTGTTCATCCCAAATGACAAAAATAAATAAATGCAAGAGTTTTATTGCATAACACACATCAATCAATCATTCATGCCGATTGAGTGCTTTTTAATTTTTTTTTTTTTTCACAATACAGAACATTATAAAATGATACATTATGCAACACGCTTCCCATTTAACTGCAGAATGCACATGATATTCAAGATTCATCCCTGTTGTTGTTACTTCATTAACTGTTCAGCGTGTGAGACTCATCGTGTTCTCTCCTGCTCTTCTGCTGCACTGGGTTTCTGTTTTTCTCATCACGAGAACCGGCCTGCTCTGGTGTTAAGAGGAAACAACTGATGCACAGAGGGAGCAAACGTGGCGAGTTCAACAACAGGTCTTGATAATGTCATGAGGGTCTTTAATACATGTAATAAACTCTATGTTTAACTTCAGTTAAAACTGATGCGGCGAAACATGTCCATCTATACAAATGCATACATAGATAGTTTAGGCTCCAGTATCCCCCAGAACCCACATATATGTGCATCTATTTTTCAAGCTGCTTGTCCCCTTGGGACTGACATACATTAATTTTTTTTTTCAAGCCTTGTGGAGATACTCGTGTATATATTTAAGAAATTGCTATCTCATTCTAAAAGGACATATTTCTATAATCACTGCTGCTTGGCCTGCTGTTACATGTCAGGTTTCTGAAACATTTGATGAAACAGGTTTATACAATAACATGTTTATACGAAATATGTTGCTATTATTGGTGTTGCATAAATGCTAATACCTGAAACCTGTATATAAAGCATTAAAAAGTTATTTTTAATATGCAGAGCAAACCACAGGTATTATAAATGCATTTCTTTGCATGTTACCGCATGCAATACTGAATAAATCGACGCTGCTTTAAGTGATTTTTATAGCAAAAAACATTAATGCTTTAAAAAAAACATTAATAAATAGATTAATGCATTACAATATACTCATTTAAAATGGAAAATAAATTTGCTTTAAGTACTTTGCAATAACAATGGGCGTGTAACTTAGAATACTCTCGGATTGAGAGTTTCATAGATAAAGTGTGAGAAACTTATGGGTTGTAGAGGCTCATAACTTCACTTAAGTCATGCCTGTGCCAATATAAATCTTGTTACCAAATTAACTACGTAAAGGGGAATTCCACCCAGTTTCAATGTTTTTAATAGTGAGTTCTTTATCCTACAGCTGTTCATGGGACGTAGGCAAATATGCTCTGCTCTGCCAAAAGCAGGAATCAAGAGATCCATCCATAACACCTTTTGGCTGTAATGCTAAAGCCTCCCAGCTTGAGAGAAATGGCTAGTTAGGAGTGTTGGTCCGAAGCCAAACACATCTCTGGACAAGACAGCTGTATGAGGCTGAAACCTGGGTTTTCAGAGTCAGTAAATGTGTAGTTTTACCCTGAAAAGGAAGAGTTAATTGTCTCTGTAAGGTGGTGACGTGTTGCCACATATTCTTAACTTTAGGTCAACTATACACTTTAAAAAATAAAGGTTCCCGGGTGAGTTTTTGCAGTCTTGAGTATCTATACAGTTCTTCGGAGATTAGAAAAGTTATAGGTTTTTCAGATCAACATAATGGTTTCTGGGGTCTTAAAAGCACCAGTAGTGCTTTCGCTGACGTTTTCCTTATAAACTAGAGAATACCCTAAAATAATTCTTGTGGGGAAAAAAGTCATAAAACACTTTTGTTACAGGAAACTTATTTTTTAAAGGAAGCAAAAATTTTTATTTTAATCAGGCTAAGATTTCCTTCATCATTATCAATTTGCAGAAATTTAGCGTTATATCTTATGCTCACATATGAATCCTCTGCAGTGAATGGGTGTCAATTTATCCTGACTTTTGTAACTTTAAGTGTCCATATTATTAATATTATTTTATTTTATTTTTTTGTTTTTGTTTTGCTCTAACAATTTGTTTAACCCCTTCTTTGTGCGACACTAATCTGTGGTGACGGGTCTCATTTTCATTTTATTATTCCTGTAATGCCTGATAAAACACTAGATGTGATGCAGTGCCGCTTTGTGTACAGCATTACCGGGAAAACAGTTATTTTACCGCTCCATAAGCGGCACCTAGTGGCAAATAATGAATTTGCATTTTCTTTAAGACCAGCGTGAAAATGGATGGGGAATATGCTAATATTTAATGTAGACGTCAACATGAAACATGAAACTTTGTAAAAATGACTAATTTCAATGACTCAGAGTCAACTTTTTCTTTGAAGAGACAATGACTTTATACACGGAGCACTTTCAGATTTAATGTTTTGCAAGATGTTTCAGAGTTGTTACACACCACATAAAAGGTCATTTTCAAAAATCCATGCTGAACAATTCCTTTAATAGTTGATGGTATATTTTTTTTCTATACATGACATTATTGTCAATGGGAATGTAATTTTCTGTGGGTTTTCCCTCATGCTCTATGTTGCTGACATTTTGGCTTTTTATTGGACGACTGAGTCTACAAATCCAGATCTATAATACAGCTATTTTTATGTTTAGATATAATGATTTGCCACAGTATTGAAGGGCTTACCTTATTTTCACCTTAAAACAGCATTGTGTTCTCAACCAAAACTCCCCTATGAACGCAGAGGTTCTTTTTGTCCGAGACTGGATTACGTTGTGAGTGACATTAACAGTTAAGGGATTAAATGCGGCTTCAGTTTGCCCTTCGGTTCTTGGCATCCCAGTGTCCTCCTGTAGAATAACTCTGAGGGCTTGTAACAAAGTCAAACGGTTTGGTCTGGAAGTCAGTATTATGTCACGAAGTGCCTTTTGTTCTCAGAACAACATAAAAATAATGCAGAACAGTTGTACTGGATTGTAAGTGCTTTCAGTGTCATTCATAGGTCACTATTAATCGTTTCAGCAGATGTGGCCGATATTTTTGAAAGAGAACAAGAGGAAGACAGAGAGTGAGAGAGTTGGTAATGTTGCATAATAGAGGTGTAAGGCTTAAAAAACTTTTCCATCCAAACAGACAGTCTGATGTTGACTTTGACCCCTGCTAGACAGACGCTAGCTATTAAAAGTCAATATCAGTAGTGCTGACACTGAAACATTTGAAATACAAGCAACACCAAAGCTGCTGAAAAACTAAGTGTACCAAGGGACTAAGTGTTCTCTTTATGTGCATTTGCAAACATGTTTATTCATCAGTAAGTTCATGTGGGAAGCGAACTGAATGAAGTTATATCTAGTTACATTCAATTTTAATAAATCTTAAATAATGTACCTAACCACAATGTTTCGTTAAATTGCATCAGTATTACATCAAGAATGGTATTACAAGAGCTCTAGTCTGGATCAGTAGTTCTCAACCTTTGTAACTTAAAGGCCCCCCCCGTTATCAACGTCAACACTCGTAAGCCACCCATAAAAGACACTAGAACTGTAAATGCATTCAAACTGAACAGCGGTGAATATCATAAAACATGAAATGAATGCTTTAAAGCACAATTTCTTTATTATGTAAAAAAATGTTTATTGATGCTGTAAACTTATTTAACTTACAGCTGATTTGGCTTTGA
Organism: Puntigrus tetrazona; assembly: GCF_018831695.1. Lineage (NCBI taxonomy): Eukaryota > Metazoa > Chordata > Actinopteri > Cypriniformes > Cyprinidae > Puntigrus > Puntigrus tetrazona. The sequence continues at coordinate 5,082,085 of NC_056715.1, read as the reverse complement.
TTGTAATTGTAGCATTTCAATAAATATTTCAAATAATTATCATCTTTAAAGTGGTTTAAGAACCCGGTCTAAACATAGGACCCTCCAAAATAAGCCATGATGTTGTTCCCATAAACTGAGCTTCCAGAAAACTTTGAGCACTTTTCAAGAGCAACAATTAAATATTCCATGTTCATGACCCCTGACTGTCTGTATATCGTGTCTTTGTTCATCAATTAAAGGCAATAAACAGGCCACTGTCATAAGAAAATCTGTGTCAGGACAACATTTGACACAAATCGTGAGAGAAAGGAGGAAATGAATAGAAAGGCTGAAAGAGAAAGATTCAATTAAAGAGTTTACGACAATTAATGTCTCACACTTGAATGGCACGACAGCCGCAGAGTGAGTGGACAGGAATTGTGGGTGATTATATCATGCTGCACGAAGCTGCAATACAATAGAGACACTGTTGTGTGTCTCTTTTGAACCACGTCTCGCGTGCACTCACAGGGGCAACACTTGCTTTCTGATTGGACAACTGTAATCTGAATTGTTGATGCACTTCATTTAGCATTCTAAACAAATCAGAGTTCCATCCACCTGTAGGTTATCGCAAAAGCTCTCATATTCGGGAACACAAGGCTGGCTGGCTTACCAAAACTCTCCGAAAAGTTTCACGTCTCAGAGCAATCGGGAATCCTATCATTATAATACAATTCACTGTCAGGGCAAGAGAAATACTGTTTGAAGATTATAGGTTACAGAGTAGCTTTGCAAACATTCAATCAATACTACACTCAAAATGAGTGCTTGTAAGATAGCAACTGAGTGAGACAAAATATGAATGCAGAACTAAAGAATGTAAAATGAGTTATTGAACAGAATACAGAAGTGATGCGAGACAATAAAAATGTGTTGAACGAGTACAAACTTTCAGTATGAACATATTGTTCTTATTATTACACAGATATCTAAATTTCACACAGTCAAAATTATGAGATAAAAACTTATGATTACTTAAGTTAATTATTTTGTGGCAAAAAAACAAACAAACAAAAAAGAAATCAGAAAGGGGAAAAAATATGCAAAAACATTTCTCCAAATTTCTTGGAATTCTATATTTTTTACAATTACCTCAAATCTGGCTTTTTTATAATTCAGAAAAATATCAGAAATTAAATATAAACATTTGCAGGGGCAAATATGAATTGTGCAATAAAAGTTGCAATTATTATTGTGCTTTCTTGTTTTGTATGTTGTAATGGTCTGTTTTTCTTGGTGAAATACTAAAACTAAAAAATATACTGTATAGTCTATTAACTTAAATCGATATTTAATGTCCACGTATTTATTAACTAGGCATACAACAATTAATACTCACCTAATAATACATAACAAATAATATTAAGTACTTATCTTTCATAACAGCCTGTAAAAAATGTCTATATTATTTCGAAAACCAAATTAGAAATTAACTAGAATGTGTAATGAGAAAACATAAAGCTCCACGCAAACAAGGTGTAAAAGACATTAAAGAAAGAGGAGTTAGAACAGAGGAACAGATGGGGTGGGATGTCACAGATACTTACCTAACAGTCAACATCATGATTAACCTGTAAGAGAAAGAGAAGACGGGGAGAGACTGGGACGAAAAGAGGAAGTGGACCATGAGTCAAGAGGGACAGCAGAGGAGACAAAATGAGAGGAGGGAGCCAAGAGCCATGGGGACTGGAAGGAAGTTGTACATCCAAGGAATGGAAACATATTGGACACTAAAATGGCCATAAACTCCCTAAGAGAGGTCAGGGTTACAAAAAACGGCTGGGGAGATTCAAAGAGGCAAGGAGGCTGTCAGTGCAGCAGTGGGGAACCAAGGTGCAACAGGTTCAGTAGAACTCAGAGAGAAGGGTGAATCTGCTAAAAAGATGTGGCTTATTATATGCACACATGGAGGCCCAGAGGAGGAGAATATGAATACAGAATGATTACATTTAGCAACGCTTTTTAATAAAACTAGCACACACACACACACACACATATATATATATATATATATATATATATATATATATATATATATATATATATATTTTTAATATGTTATGTCACGTTACATAATTCCGGCACCATCCAACTTGGACTGGACATTTTTCTTCTTCAGTCGGTAGTTCTAGTAACCACTGTCACCACCCTAATTACCACTAACATCAATCAATTTGTAACAACCTATCTATCTATATTTATCCAGAATTCAGAGTAAATTGTCGTATTTAGATGAGAGTTTCCAAAATGAGACCATATGGGTCATCGGAGCCTCCTTAGCCGCAAAATAGATTAAAATAAAATCTTTTTCTTTCTTGATCTTCCATGAAAGAAGATAAACCCTGACCTCTTCAGAGAGGTTCTGAAGCCTCTTAGATTACCTAGCTCGCCACTAAAACTCAATCAAAGAAGCTTTTGTCAGGCTGTAGTGCCTGGCGAGAGCGAGCGTGCGCCACAGTGACCTTTCTACAATAGCCACTGTTCTACAACGTGAACTATGGAGCTTAACAGCAGCGAATAAGGCCAGTCCATTCTGAGGAGACAATTGCATTCTCCAGGAAAGCAAGAGCCTACTCTGCGGCCAACCATCAAATACATGAGCTTTTCTGGATTAAAGCAGTCTATCTAGCCATTGCGGGGTCATCAGCTTTAGGGAGACGGAGCAGAGAAGACAAACAGCAGAGCCATTGTAAAATTCTTATGGCATCAGAGCTATCACAACAAGCAGAGAGCCGCACAGACACGGGGCCAAAATCAACAGGCTCTCGATTCCTCTGGAACCATCCAACGCGATATTTACATTGGAGGAATACGAAGCAATGCACTTTGTGAACATGATCACAGAGATGAGTAAAGGTTTCAGATTTAGGTTGATTCAGAGCGTGTGGCTTTTTCTGAGACGTACGCCGTGCGGTTGCATACAATGGACGATGTGTTTGACGGATCGTTTTGGCCCGTCTGTCTAGGCCACACACCCGAGAGAAATAAACCACTACGGAGCTGGCCTGAATAAATGATGTGTGAATGTCTAACTCGGTCGACATACGTACAGTACGGACCTCCGTGCAGTCCCAGAATGGGGAGCAACCGGCGGGTGGGATGGGAGGGCGTACAAACGCATTAAAGTGGCGAGGGGGTGTGGGTCGCAGGCCAGATTAAAAGACCCATAAGAGGATTGATATCTGAGTGATCCTCTGTTTTTCTTCTGATTCAGGAGAGCAGACTGCTTCCTTGTGTTGTCGGGATCTGTCATGGTATTAACATGCCTTCGGGGGCTCCTTCAGATTAACTCCCGGTGAAAATCAAGGATGTCTCTGAACATTTATGTGGGTTTAAAGAAATATTTGACTCAAAAAAAGAGAATTCAATCATTATTTCATCTTCCTGTCATCGCAATGCGTATGACTCACATCCGAAATGGCACAAAAAAGACCCATTAAAGTGGTCCAAGTCTTTAAAAAGATCACCGTAAGAGAATCAGACAGGGATTGAAGTCAGTACTGAGGTATTGAAGTCTTTCGTGTCAAATCTTACAGATTCTCATGATCAATTTGTTCATATTTTAAGAGGTGGCTAATTCGTACGAACCTCACTCGTACGGATCGTCTAAACCCCAGTGACGGGTAGGTTTAGGGGCGGGGGTTAGGTGTAGAACATTCATACTTATTCATACGAATTAAATAAAATTACATCTAATCAATGAAGGACATGCAATCATAAAGTACATAAACCCAAACCTGTTGATCATACCCTACCTGATGCTAAGCCTAAAGCAGAGTTTGTTTAAACCAATAAATTCATATGGATTTGTTTTACAATGCCTTTGTGACCTTGTAAGTTTTGATTACCTGGACTTTCAAAGGAGGGACAGGAACCCTGTTAGGTTCCATTACAAATAACTTTAGTTGTGTTTCGAAGATTAACCAAGGTTTTATGGGTTCAGAACGACATGAGACAGAATTTTTGTGTGAGCCTTTCCATTAAAAGCAATCGCATTGAAAAAAGGCACCAGTGCATTATAAATTAAATAAATAAGTAAACATTTTTGTGCTCAGATGGCTTTGGAACAACATAAGAGTGAATAAATGATGACCGAATTGTCACATTAAATTAAAGGAGGTATGCTAGACATCGTGACTATGATGCAACCAGGAACACAGTAATCTTTGATCTGTGATCTGAGTTTTAGCTCTCGCCCTTTATTGGTCAACAGGGTCATTTTGGAGGTTTGGCAGTCTTCCCTGACCTTCTTCTGTTCCCAGACAGACAGCAAATTGACAAATGAAAAGACTGATAAACAAACATGCAGATGGCTTGATAGGACATCTGAACATGCTAAGATCCGCTACAGTGCCCTCGGCTTTGCAGGCCAGACGGTCGTGCCAACCATCTTGGCAGAGCGCACTGCATACCACCCACACCGGCAGAACCCTAACCCACCCATAAGAAATCAATGATGTGAATTCATCACATGCACGGCACACCGCGTCAACGCGGTGTAAGCTGACAAATTCGAACGTTTTCCATAAAGAGCACAGAGGAGATTTTGGACGAGTTCAGTTTTCTTACTCCGTCGTCTATAGGAGTCACGGCAAAAGTTGAGCCAAGCTGCGTTTGAAAGGACCTTATTGAGCATATGGTAACATTATATCCCGATGACATACTGCAGATGAATACAAACCACTTCTAAAATGTAGGCCAAGAAAAGCATCTCCGTCAGTGCGTGGAGGACTGGGGTGAAGCAGCTGTTGTTGACTCGTCTCTCTTCATTTTTAAATAAAGTTTGTTGTTGGCGCCCTCTGCTGGGGAAAAATGTCTTCACACAATAAACGCGAATTGATATGGTCCTTTACGATATCGCGTGGTTCAACTCTGTCCGTCTTAAATCGCTCTACCTTTTCTCCAAACATATTCTGTTACAGAAATATACTTTTACAGTTTCATGTGCGATATAAATTGAAAATAATATCGATTGAAAAAAATACTTAATTGAACAACAAGCCTACTGCAGTCTACCTATAAATCAGCCCTTGCGGGGTTTGAAGGTATCGAATTCAAATGACTTTATAGTTCGACTGCATCTCCTGGAGAACTCTCACCCTATCACATTCATGCATGTGCAGACAGAGGATGAATTATTAAGAATTTGAGAATCCTCACAGGCGCTGTCCCTGCTGGAGAGAAACCTCTGCTAGATCAATATCTGCTTCACCTAGTGTCACTCGACAAGCGCTGGGAAATTGCTGCTCTACAGAATAAAAAAAAAGTCCTAATTTCTCTCTAGGTCAAAGCTATTACTTTTCCAAAATATCACGGGCTCAGAACGCTCGAGCCTAGGATTTTCTCTGTATCGCCAGTGTGGGAAAATACAATAAAGTTGCAGGTCTGGTCTCGAGTGGACCTTTCCTTCACATTTGCTGCATTTCAATTTTCGAGATGGTAGCTATGGAAACCCAAATGAAATGTTTGAGATAAAATGATTTGAGGGGCTAATGCTTTCTTCGCATTTCATATTCAGGTTATAGACCCGAAAAGTACAGGTTCGTGATATTTCTCTCTAACCTAACTTCCATTTTCTGTAAAGTAAAGCCGCGGCAAGCACGTCCAAAAAGATCCAGGCGAGATAAAAGTCGAAAAATGGGAAAGGAGGCATACGTGAAGGCGAAAAGCTTGATCATTACCCCCAGAATTTTGAGGATTAATCTTAACGTCTGAATAGTTATATAGGTAAAACTCTGATTCTATTCCTGCAGTAGAATAATAATTTTTAGGCATATCTATAACTACCAACAGAGCGGATCAATTGCTGAATTGATCCAGCATTCAAACCTGTTTTGTCTCAAATCATTATCCCAGCAAATCGTTGAATCAAGTCTTTAAAATACATAAGAAAACTTTGTTATTTGAGCCATCTGTTTCTCATAGAGAAAATTAGATGGTAACATTACTACACTCTTGCAATGTAAGCATCATGGTAAGTTACTAGATAGTTACTAGGTATGCGTTTTTGTTGTTTGTTTTTTTCCAATTCAGATTTACGGTGACCGGAAGGGGCGTCTTTGGTTCACTCAAGGTGCGTTACGTTTAAACGTAAGTGGACTGCGAAGTTTACTTCACAGGGTATCATAAGTGAGATTCCCAAAGGAACGAACATGTCCAGTTTCAAGGGCACTGCGAACAGCATAGAGCGTAAGAGGACATCGATACATGACAGGAAGTGGACAGGGGGAAAAAAAATCACTGTCTTTGCGCACTACGTCACCAGTCAGAACTAAAGACAGAGGAGAGCCGTTGAAAGTTTTTTTTAATTTTTTTTTTATTATAAATATCTGCAATGGAGCGGTTGCAATACATTTTATTATTATACCATCTACAGTATTACGAATGGCGATGGGTTATATTTGCATATTGTAATGCCTGAATAGGTGAAACTGATTAAAAAAAGTTAATGAGGCTGCTTTTGTGAAAGAAAGCTACGAGATAAACCCACTATCTATACTCTAAACAATAACAACCGAATAAGCGATTATTGTCAGCTAAATCCGGATATCCGGTGCTTAGGAAGTAGGGAGTAGTGAACACTGCGTAGGGACCATGTCAGTCGGAACAAATCTCTAGTTTTGTTGTGTCCAGCACATATTAAGTCGTGGGAATGTGGTAATATGACGTGGCCATGAGATATTAATTCATGGGAACGTCATATTAACTCGTGAGAACGTGATATTATGTCGTGGCCTCGAGATGCTATGTTGAGCTAACAACATCCATTTGTTGTGGCCGCGACTTATATTTTTCTCGTGGCCACGAGTTATAAACGACCATAGCAACTTGGGATTATTAGAGATAGAGGAAACGTATTTAATATTAAACGGTTTTATTCAACGCGCTATTTTATAGTGTTATTATTCAATTAACTTGTTAGGGCTATATTTTTACATTTATTTCCCCTTTCAATTCGTCTATCCCTTTACCTAATTAACATTCTGTATAATTATGCTAGTATTTGCTACATATTTCCCAAACACTAAACGCCTGGCAATTACGCAAATACGTTGACTGTGCGTTCATACCTGATGATAAGTGAGCGTGTAGTGCTTTCATTTACAAATTAAAATACGTGAATGATTAATTCCTCAATGAAACACTATATTACGCTATATTAATAATTATTAATTCGCAGAAATATAATGAAATGAAATGTTAAATATAACAGTTTATATTCTAAAACAAAAAAAGAAATAATGTAAGAATTTGTATAATAAGATTATAATTTCTTAATTATAGATCAAATATTAATTTAGGCTTATAGGTTAGTTTTAAGTCGCAGTATGGACATATCCAATTTAAGGGGCTTCAAAATAAAGGCCGATATCCACCAGCATTAGGAAGCTTACATAAAAAAAAAATAAAAAAAACGTTGTGTTTGTCTGAAAGAAGAAACTCTATATACCTAGGATGGCTTCGGGGTGACTAAAATATGGGGCAAGTTTCTTTTTTGGGTAAACTATTCCTTTAAGTCCAACTAGCTTTTTTTGTCAATAAAAAAAAGCACTGATGACTTCCTGTGGGTTTCCTTCAACATGCATCCACAACAACAAAATCCAAAATTTCCAGTGAGAATTTTTCTGCATTAAAGATATTTTTTTCCCACAAATCAAACATACTTTAGCCTATACCATTCAACTGATAAATGATGACTGACTGATGTTAGTGGAATTCAATTATGTGGAAAACAAAGAAAACATATCTAGCAGTATAACGTTTATATTGTTAGATATTTCCCAACATGAACAAAAAAAAAAATCCAACCCAGAAATCACAAAATATCTTTTAATCCTGGAACCTTGTTCCAATACTTGTTCCTGGTGCGCGCACACACACAAACACACAAAACACATAACAAATGAAATTTAAGACACTATTGCCTGTATTGAAGTGTCAGTATTAACAAAAGTATTCAAATATTGCAAAACTGTATTTATTGTTTCAAAAGAATTATGTCAATTAAAAAAAAAAACTAAAGAAGAAAAGCAGACAAAATGATTTCTAAAATTTTTTTTTGTTTTGTTTAACAGTGTGAAATAATGGTCAGGTCATTAGTTCTATTAAATGTTTTCCTCTGCATTACAGGACAAAACAGCAATATTAAATCATAATCATTATTAATTATTTAAAAAAATACATCATCATTTTCAAAATCATTCTTGATTAGTACTAGGTCTATGCACCGAATAATCGAAGCAACTGCAACTCCCAAAACCAAAACATAAAAAAAATGCAGCAAACATAATGGAAAAATATTATTTGGGAAATGTTATCTTAAATTTAAACACTTATTACTTATCAGCAAATGTTCAACAACAATTAGTTTAATAAACAGCATTAACCTGAAAGTCATGTGAAGAAGTAGATGCTAGTTTGGCAAAGTTTAAGCCCTCTTTAGTAATTATGACCCTATTTTTGAACCTACTTAATTGTTAAACTCAGTATCTCATCAGGATATGCAAAGCACAGGGTGTTTTACATTCACAATCATTTCCCTCGCTGCAGTGCTATGCTTTAAGACATGCACACGTTCGCAGCTACTCAGATATGATTATGTGTATGTGGCGAAAGAAAAGTGACCAAATTAACTGAATCTGAATAATATTTTCATTTGGAATTTTTGTTTCTCTAACGTATATTCATAAAAACAAATAAAATGTGCTTATAAGACACTCATGAATATGAATCTAAAATAAACGATTTGCATCACTGGTACCTTTAGCATGTATTTTTATCACTTGTTTGTCTTCTAATTAAAAAAAGAAGAAGTCTGAAATGTGTTAGTTAGTTAACAAATCCCTCTTATCCTCTGTACAAAGTTAAATAGAAAGAAAACTCACTTGGTGACACTACACAAATGACTCTTCATAGGCCAAAATATACAGACAAATTTACACGACATTTTTGTGATATCTGCAGCTAAAACAAACCACAACAGCTGCATCGTTTTAGGCAAATAAGATTACTTTATGAGATGATTGCGAGTTACTCGCCTTGTGGACAAAGCCAGATGTCCATGTCCATAAAATATGATTAATAGTAGTGCTCTCAAGTGATTAATCACATCCAAAATATTTACATTTACATAACGTATGTGTACCGTGTATATTATAAAAGCACACACATACATTATATAATTAGAAAATATTTATATGTATTTATATATATTTATTATATTGACATAATTTCCTTAAGTATATAATAAACATGCACAGTACACGCAGATATTATGTGAACAAAAACGTTGGATGCATTGAATGCAATTAATCGTTTGACCGCCCTGATTAGTAGCAATAGCAAATCTTGAAATATTTGGATATGTAATGCTTATAGAGGTCTGGATATATACTGTAGTGTTGCAAGGGATCCGTTTTTGCATATCAATCTCGCTGCATTTCAATTTTACACCTTTGCAAATAGTCCAAACGGGCAAGAAATGTAAACGAAAACTACCCCGATTTAGGGTTGAATTTTCTCTCGTTCAACAAGTGCAAGCCGTAAACCTCCCTCTTTTGCTGGTTCCTCACTGTTGAGAGCACTGGCCTTGCTGCTTCTTCTGGGGACTGTCCAACGTGCGCTCATTCTTCTGCTCCACTGCCACCTACAGGAAGACAGAGGCACGTGCGAATGAGTAGTCGAAGAGTAGCGAGCATCAGCCAGAAGGAGGCAGTCACTCACCACGAAAGGAAGCAGAGGCTAATCATCTAGCCTAAACAGAACAACCTAATCTCAAGCATCACCTGTTCTCACATGCTCATCCCAATTCAATCTTCCCATGACTGACCTCACCGGGGTTCAGACACCTGATGTCACCGTCCTGCCCCACAGCTATGCCGCATTTATCATATACAGCAAGATGCTTCATCAGCAGGTTTCTCAGTCGTTCCTATACTGAGGGTACGGGCAAAGTTTTACATCTTGTTCCTGCCGTCCTGCTGTTTGTTGCACACCTCTGCTCGGTGATGAATCACTCCCTGTGGCTGCTGAACACTAATGGGAACAGATGTTTGTAGAAAACAGCTCCAGCCACCTTAATGACATGTTTGGAATGCAGTAGGGAAAACAAGCTCTGGCAGCTGACACAGCAGGTTGCTTGAGGGTGACAACTTGTCTTTCAGTGGCTTTGTCACAGGGTACATGACATTTAGCTCAGACCCACCCAAAGGGTTTGAAAATCACTGCTAAATAACCAAATTAAATGACTGGTTTTCTAAAGTGTAATACTTAGGGTGAGGACAGGCGTACTACAAAACATGGAATAAACAGCTGGAATCACTACTGCACTAACACAGATTTAGAGAAGAGTGGGCTAAGGTGTGTCATGATGACAACTAACGTGACAACTAATTAGATTTAGGAATGTGTTTTGTAGGCACCGATTATATACCATTAATTAAGATTTATATTTTAAAATAAAGCAAATGTATTTGATATAAAATTTCTGTTTTGGATTATTTATTTTATAAAGAGTTAGGTTACAATATATGTAGTATTGCAACGTTATTTTTGTATCGAGAAAATTAAATTAAGATGACACTTTTTAGTTGATAGCAGAAAACTGAAATATAGTAGTCTGTTAGTTTTACCTCATTTGTCCTTGCCTGGAGGACAACTTAAGTAAAAGATGGCATAGCTGTATCACCGTCCCCTCACACACACACACACACACACACACACACACACACACACACAGAATACCTGATAGGAGTAATGTGATTTGTAGGTGATCCATTTCTTCAAGTCAGTTCTGTCCCCCACGGACAGAGAGCGAACGGTGGCTTTGGACGCAGAAGCAGAGGGCATGTCAAACTCAACTTCCACCAGGCACTCAAACTTAGGAGGCACGTCCCAATCTGAGCCCAGCTCCAAATGACAGTAGAAGGTATGAGGATGTCCCAGTGCTACAAAAAAATACCATCCACAACCAAAAAATTTAACATATGCAACGCAAATAATTAATTCATGCAAATTCCCTTTAAAAGGACCTTTTAGATGAATAAACCACTGGACCTGAGCTGCTCAGATATGTATAATTTAACATTAGCACAGAAATGGCCTCGATTCTGCTAAAATGATCTGAAGAAAGTCATGAAAATGATGATTTCTTCAGATGAATGATGCCAAACAGCATTGGTTTCTGTTCATCTTGATGGCAAAACTTTGAATATGCAAACAAAAAATGCTAATTTGAACTTTAACCTAAACAGCACACGAATCAACTACTTCTGTAATATATAGTGCCTTTTTGTCTTTTCAAGAATTTGACATTCTTTTGTGTTCTACGGAAGAAAAAGTCATATAGATGAGTAAATGATTAACTACATTTTTATTCTATATATATTTTTTGAACACTATTCTTTGAAATATGATTTTAGAGAAGACAGAATTTTAAAAAGAAAGAAAGGTTTGAGGAATAGCTGAATTGCAAGGCTCAGGGATGTCAGACAGTGAGCCTGTGAATTAACAGATGATAACAGCATGAGTTTTTTCTATCCAATCAGACTCATGCAGGACGAGGGGATCCCTGCTGATATTCTATTGAAAAGCCTAAAGCACCGGCCATTGAAAGAAAAAAATACCAGCACGGCCCACAATGCAAATGCTATGACAACAGAAAATCTACAAACAAGATAAAAGATTTCTATACCACGGCACTTGTTTTGGGAGTCACTACTGAATTGAGAGGCATGGCTTTTACCACAGCATTTTGAATTTTTTCAGCAGCACCAAAATATAAATTTAAATATAAAAAACTGCTCTCTATACTAAAATTATTACGAATAATGTGAAAAAAACAAACATTATTAGTAAAATCATTATACCATAAATAAAAGTTGATATTGTTGGTTCATTTACTGACTGGAACTATTTGACATACATGTGATGAAACAGCTAGATAAAACAAACAGTTCTTAAACAACTATTGGCACATCCTGTTGCATAAGAGTAACAGAGGCTATATCTAAATATTTAAATTTGTAGGTCACTAAACTGACAAAAACATTTAACATCAGGGATGTGCACGAGTACCCAGAAAGAACAGCAATTATTGGTTACTGTTTGACTTTTAATCTTTTAAACTTCATAACAACACAGGAGACCTTTTTTGCATTCAAAATTGGATAGTTCACCCTAAAACTTTAATTCTGTCATAAAATATTCACCCTCATAAAATTACAAACCACTGAGTTTAAACTGTTAAACAGTCATTTTAAGAACTATGAGAATGCTTTTTGTCTGCCACAAAAACAAAAATAACCTTTTTTTAACAATTCACCTCCTCTCTGTCACCCTGTAGTGCCATTTAGTGAGTATCACATATGTCTCGGATACATTGTTTACACGCAGATCAAAGCAGAAACAATGTATACCGTTATGGTTCTGGTAGCACAAAATACCATTGTGAAGGTCTTACAGGTTTGCAATGACATAAAAGGTACAAATTTTTATTTTTGGTGAACTATCCCTTTAAGATAATTCCTGTCAATACACAATTTGACATAGCCACCTCAAAGTTCCTACCTGAGTTCTTGTCTGGCAGGCGATTGATCCTCCACACCACAGACCTGAAGGCCTGTTCGTACTTCGCTACGCCGAGAGTGACTCTCATGGCTGGTTCCGAGCCTGATGTGCTGGTTGAACCAAAACTGGCTCCTTTATTGAAGCGAGCCTTCAAGGACTTCTCTCCCGTCACACTCTCTCGCTTAAAGTTCTTTGCCCAAATTTCCGGTATGGGGTAACGGATAGCAACATTCTCACAAGGAATTAATGTTAAAGGATCTCGATTGGATGAAAACCCTGTTGACATCACCAGCCATGACTGCACCTCCACTTCCGCACCCTTGACACAAGCTACTGTTCTCAGAGTGAAGGGAAGAGTTTTTTCAGCAAACGCCGTACGGAAACGCAGCAGTTCAAAGCGACGACCAACCGGTGGGCTAAATGTAATGGCTCGGGACTCCGCAAACTCTAACTGGTCTGCACACTCGTGCAGTCGACAATCCCGGAGCTGGATCCAACGTGATGTTGTGTTGGGAATTATGTCATGCCGAGAAACCACCTCTTTACCTTTGACATGGACATCATTGAGGCCAATACTGCATGGGGAAGATCCATTCAAGAAGGCTAGCATGTTCACTCGGGTCAAAACCAGCTGCTGTAAGATACGGCTGTCCCCTTTGGAGACAATCCCATAGAAGTTATCCTTCACCTCCACGTGGATCTCCTCCTCAGTGTAAGTCGTTGGCCAGTTAAGACCTTCTTGATCCACAGAGAGGCCCACAAGGCTCTCCTGCAGAGCGTGTTGAAAGCTCAAGAAGTCTTCATAGTTTGTTGTCCCAAGCTTCACTGCTTGCTCTCTCACAGGCATATGAACCACTGAGACCTTGGGCTGGATCTTCCTCTTCTCTTTGTAAACCACATGGTCTACACTTATGGTATGAACACGACCATTCTCATCATAGTTCTGGAGCTTGGGTTCAGATATTTCATGCTGGGAGTTTAGCTGGAACTCTTTGAAGGGCTTTTCCAGGCCTCTCTCATAGAAAAGTTGCAGCTGGCCACTGTTCGTCAACCTGACAAATATTGGTCCCCAGTGACGTGAGGACATGATGTTCTTCTTCTCAGGTATGCGCAGGAGCATGGGCCAGCCATCCTGAGGAGTCATATGGTCTGGTTCGTAGGTGGAATCATCAGAGTCAACTTCCTCCACTGAACCATCTGGTAGAGTAGGACTGTCGTCACGGTCAGGGTCAGAAATGTGAATATTCCTGAGCTGATCCAGACCTTCTACAGGAAAGCCTGATGGGATACTATCTTTTTTAACTACAGAGTCTTTCTTAGATGAGAAAAGCATAATAGATTCCCTTTTGATATCAGCATCTTGATACTCAATGAACGGTAAACTGAAGGTGGACAAATCCGGTACCTCCTGACACAGGCCAATGCCTTGGGATGTTTTCAGGTCTGTTTTGTCAAAATAGGCACTGAAAGGGTTAATAGGAGAAGGCTGCAGGTTTGAGAGCTCATCATCCAGAAAAGGATTCTTCTTGTTGTACGGAACGCTGTTGTTTGATAGTGTGTTATTAAACTCAAAGATGGAATTGGTGCCATCAGGGGTCAAGTCCAGAATGTGTCTCTCTGTCATCTGGCCACAAAAGGAAGAGGAAATCAGGTTGCTGTTGGCATCCTGCAGTGGAGAATTGTTGAGGTTATCCAGTTTTATATTAGACTGTCTCCCTGGAGGTTGGAAAACTGACTCCTCATCATCATCAAAGGTAACCCAGCTGGCAAAGCGGTTGGAGGTGACATAAGATTGGCCATTAGTGTGTTGGTTGTTTGCTGTCCAGTTGAATGAATCCATGTTTATTCCTTCATCCTCTTGGCACACAGAAGAGTCTATGAATAAAAAAAAAGAATACAGAGCTGTTTCAACACTAACATTAAATTTGAGCAGGAAAATGGTACATGTCATGTATGAGAGGCAGACATAATCTTATAAACAAAAAAGGATGACCTCCTTGGACTTTCTAGTGTCCTTTGAGCCCATGTCTGAAACCTAATGAGAGTCACAATGGTTAGATTATTTTGGCCCAAATCAAGAAGCGACTGAAAGACATTTCCACAAACAGGAAAGAGGCAAATCAGCCATTCAACCACAATACATAAGCATGCATTCGCATACATTCACTCTCTTTCCACATGCTATGCATTGATTTCAATATAGATGTATTAATATTTTATAAAAAGAGGTGTGACTGACCACAGAATAATGAAGTTTTAGGTTTGAGAGTTGGTTTTTTTCCCCCACTAGGACAAAATGGATCTATTTTCAGGAACAATGGATAGTTGAATAATCGATTTCGTTTTAGTCACACCAAGGTTACAGAAGACAGCTTGAATTAATTTGTGCAATACCCCTACTTTTTAACAACTAACAATTTGACTCTTTACCGCATTCAGATTACAAACCCTGGCCCAGTATGTATGTTTACATGTACTTAATAAAATTGATGTCCCACTAAAACAGCAAAACAGCTTGTAAAATGTCATGTAAACACTCTTCTTTCGAAACTGGGGTGTTCTGTGATTCTGTATGAACCTGCAAAACAGTGTAAGTGATAGCAAAAAAAAAAAAAAAGAAAAAAAAATCATTCATTAATGAATCCTTCTGCTCTCTTGAACCAAGCTCAAACTCTTGTCTGTTCTAGTCCTTCCATGCCAAAATTAGAGAGACAGTCTTTACCTGTTGCTAGGCACCAGCATTCCCCACCTCAGACCTACTTTCTCTGCCAATGCAACAAAGCACTGAATGGTCTGTCTCACATGCCGAAAACTGGCATGACTGCACTATGCAACAAGAGCATACATATGCACACTCAGACACTCACAAATAACAATTTTTAGAAACTAAAATCCAATAAACAACTAATAAAGCTATGGGCCTTATTTATGCTTGAATTTTTCAGGTCTGCTTCTTTCCAGTCTCTTAAAACATTGCCTATTAAATGTGAGCGAGTGTTGGCATATGGTTTGTGGCTTTGTTAATCTTCTCATATTAGTTTAACAGGGTTCAACACACAACAAATCAACTGACACCATTACTACAACAGAAAATAATAAAAGACTACAATACAAGACGTGCACACACAGAAGCAGCCACAAACCTAAAGAGACTCTGATTTCAAGGCTCATATCTTATCAGCCCTGGAGGGAGAAGGTTAAAAGATTATCCCAGCTCAGAAAAAAATGCTGTGTCCCAAACATGAATACTTATGAACAGCATCTGCGCACCTATAAAGCAAGTTTGTTCATGTTCTTACAAGGGATAAATCAAATCAGCCAGAGGGTTAAATGCAAATTGCAACCATTAAAACAAATGTTTGAGGTTCAATGAAGTTCAAGTGAATTCACAAAAATAATAAATAAAATATATTTTCAACTTTTTAATCAGTATTTCACTGTTTTTGAATTAAATGACTAAACATCCTTAAAGCAAAAATGATGTACTTATACAACAAACACTGTTTTCCAAAAATATTTTTTTTAACATAATGCCATTTTTTACAATCATAAATTAATAACAGTTTAGTGAGGTTAAATCTTATAACAAAAACATCTTGCATAAGTAAATTTATGTTAAATTAAGGCTTACCTAGACAATAAAATATATATCAAGAAAAATGTTTTTTTGCAATTTAGAGAGTCTATTCTACCGAGTAAATCATGAAAGCAAAATCTTGTTGCTAAGCATCAACTTACTGGTATTCCGTCAAACTTTCAGCTCCAAGTAAAACTCAGCATGGATAGAGCGCTGATCCTGAGGCTATAAAAGCAATGCCAAGTGAGACTCCAACAAATACTCTCAACCGTGCTTCTTTTTAAAAAAACAGACTCCCCAGTTTTAAAACAAAGAATTGAAAGACGAATATATGCATAATCAGCATAAAAGATCCCGTTAGATATTTCTTAAGAGGAAGAAAGAGAGGATAAATGAAAACTGCAACATCCACAAGCATTTAAGTCAAAAATCTGTGGCAAGTCAGTCACAAAGCAACAGTGCAAAGAAAAAGACTCACCAGAAGAACAGATTCAAGAGTCCAGGTGCTAAAGAGAGGAAACAGATGGGACACCAATTGTGAGGCTTCACTACTGCACTATGCGTTAAAAAGCAGGTCACATGACCTCCTCTGTTTGTGAAGTGCCCGCACAGACATGTAGATGCCTGTTGGTCTGCCTGCCAGCCTGCCTCCTTCACAGGAGGAGTCAACATTTTTGACAGGTAGCTGTCTATACAGAAACTACACCTCAACACTCACACAGAAAGGCATTCTTTGAAATACAATTGGTGGAAAACAAGGTCAGAGAGTCATCTACACTCTCTGCTCTCTCTTGTTTGACTGTATCCGTGTGGAGAAGTGATTCTTTCTTTTGCATCAAACATTGCCATATAAAAGAGGAAACAAGAAAATATGATACAGCAAATAGCATAATGGTGTGCAACTATTTTTTACAGCTACAAAATGTACGAGTAAACTGCCATCTGACAGCAAACCTAAGAACTGAGACAAATGGTTGACAGGTTGTGTTTGCACTGAAGTCTTTATCTGCTTTGAGATCTCTCAATCCTTTCCTACAACACTAAGCTACTGACCTCTGCTTTGCAGTCCTTCTAAACCAGAGCATTAACTCAGAAGTTAGCCTTACTGTGTACCCATTCATTTTCATTAATGCTCTCATCAAATAGAGACTGGCACTCTTACTTTAATAATACTGTTAAATTATCAGACTTCACCATTACCCTAAACCTTAAACTTCACCAAGTGATTCATATGAATAAACTGTATTATGATTTTTCATTCACAAAACTCAGCATCTTTAAAGGGGTCATATGATGTGATTTTAGGTTTAAGTTACAAACTGTTAGTGCATAGATAAGAGTCTACATGAATAAGACTCTACATCACTGTGAGGGTTTATTTTCATAACTCAACATCTGCTAAAAAAAAAAAAAAAAAAAAAAAGAAAGTAGTTTCAACTTGAAATAACTTGTTACCTGCCTAAAATTGTTAGTTGATTCAACTTAAAATTTTAAGTCTCAAAGTTAATTTAAGTGACATTTAATTAAATTATTTAAAATATTTTGACTAAACTAAAGATTTTTAGTCAGCGGGTAACAAGTTATTTTAAACAAAAACAGTGCGATACAATGCTTAAAAAGACAGTATAAGTCATTATAATCAGTAATTATGTGCCCATTGGATGCAACAGATAGCTTGTTTGAAATGTGTTTTATTGTTTTATTTTTGTGTCACAGCGCTGGGACACAGCATCACGTTATGGTAAGGGCGTACCATTTCTGTCACGTGTTTGAGGTATTCGACCAATCATAACGAGCTGGCCAATCAGAGCTCACCTTGCTTCTCAGAATGAAGAGCTTTGTAAAAAACCAAAAAAAAAACAAACATGAAATGTGTTTCAGGAAGGCGGGGCTTAAGAGTAGCAACAAAAATGTACAGTATGTGGAAAATAATGTGTTCATGGAACCGCAAAAACACATTGCATTACACCAAATAAACAAAATAGTGTTATTTGTAGTAAGATCATATGACCCTTTAATTCAGGAAATACATTTTTTATAACATGTTGGATTTAGGACATCCATATGTAAATGATAATTATTATTATTATTATTATTATTTCAAACACGCAAGAAAAATGCTGCTTTCCATGATGGAAACTCAACTCCACTTGAAACTCACCGAAGCATGATGGTGAGAAGACACACAGTGGAAGTGTCATCTCTGACAGGCAGAGCTTTCCCATAATTCGAGTGATAGCTGCAGGTGTGAGTCACAGGAGGCGGGTGTTTTCACGAGGACATTTGCAGGGGTCAAAGGTCACAGAAGGTGAGAAAGCGTGCGAGATTCCCAGCAGGATGTGCTCTTAAACAAGCTGTTGCTCTACTCTATAACCTCTGCTGATCTGAGATTACAGTAACGTCTGCTGTTCTCTGTAGAGATTTGCTAACTGATGACAATGCCCTTCTGTGTGGGCGCCTTTGGATATGACAAAACCACATTCACACACGCTTTCTCATTCTCTCCCGACTGCACACAAGCACACACACACCAAATGCATCTCTATGGACAACAGCGTTCTTATGCATCACCGGAAATAGAATGAGAAGGAAATGAAAATGTGTATTGTATGTGAGATGCGCTGCACGTCCTGATAAAAAACATCATTAGCCATCTGTGCCTGTAAATTAGCCTGACACAAAGCTTTCGTAAAGACCCGGCTTGCACCATACAGCTGCATAAACACTCGTATACACTCGTAACCAATAGTCTCGGCCTACAATGACCCATTCATAACCATGATGTTTCATTCATGAATATAAGCTATAAAATCAAATGAATGACAAGATTTGACAAACAGTGCTTAAAGTGGGCACAAGTCAATGTGTGCAGTTAAACACAAGCCATGCGCAATGTGTACAAACAGTGAATGCGACTCAAAAAAAAAAATAATCACAGCAGAGAAGAACTATGTGCACAAATAATTAGCAATTACACACAAATTTACACTCAGTTCAGCTGTAAATAAACAATCATGGAACTAAACCCAAGGGTCACATGCTGAAAGGAAAACAAACAGAACGACACCCTGCTGCCAGGTTTTAACAGAGTACACATCAACACAGTGAGAGCTGGAGCAAAGGCCAGTGGGTAGGGCAAAAGTGGGTAGGGTATGCAGATTTTCAAACAATTTCACGTCTAATGGTATCTCGCACAGACAGGCCTTAGGGAAAACAACAACAACAACAAATGCTTATACACAAATGTATTGATAACGATTGCTATTGCACATATTTCTCAATATTAAACACATGTAACTAGACCTTGTGTACTGCATGCTTGAATGATGTCTCCAGATTTGATGAAGACAAGGACGCTATTACTTTTCAATATCAACTGAATTTTTTTTTCCCAATACAATGTGAGAAAAAAGCCATAGCCGTAATAAAAGAGCAGAGACCTGAGAATAGTAGTAACCAACATCCACGCAACCACACAGCAATGACCAATTATCTAGCATCATAGGAATAATTTACAAAATCTAGTTTTTAAAAATGACTAATTATTCATTATTTTATGCTGCTATCCAAATATGTGCTCAGCAAGGCTGTACTTATTCAATCAAAAACACAGTAAAAAAAAATAGTACTATTTTACTATTACAATATAATACAACTATTCTCTATTATAGTCTAATTTCTCTAATAATTAAATTTTCCTCTAGCCTTTAGCGTTACATGATGCTAAAAGTAACAGCTGGGCTGCTTACTATTAATATTTTCTTTCCCTAATTAAAAAAAAGTATTATTCCTGAACAAAAATTAATTTAGAAGAATCTTTTTTCTTACAGGCTCAAACACGACCAAACTCCAGCATAGCTTGGCATGATTACACACTTGACTATTTACTGTACGGTTTGCTTTAACTAACACTCAATATGCACTTCTATTCACTCCTGCCTCAAGTGAAAATTCTGTTGCAGTGACTCCATCTTCCCACAGCCTGAGAAATGAAGCATGCTGCATTTTAATAAATAAAACCGTCTTAAGCACCTCACCCTCGCCTGTCTCCATAGAAACCCTGGTCTGAGTGAGCTATTGCTAGAGGGCTGAGGCGAAAGGCCTGAGATGGATCGTGCAGGAGCGCTAACCGCTCCGCCACAAATTACCTGAGAGAGAGAGCGTCCTGCCTCAAATCAGCACAGCGTTCCTTCAGAGCCACCATCACTCACACGAGAGGAGCGTCTGAGGAGCAGCTGTCACAGACCATGTGAATTTATTTGTCCCGATTCCTCCATCATTTACTCCTAAACCTGTCGTCTTTTCATTCCGCTTGCGTTCCTGGATGCGACCCCGGAGGCTGTGCTGAGCAACGGAAGGGATTTATTGATGGATAATTCAGCGTGTGAAGCATTTCCTGTGCGATTCTCACTTCCTTCTGTCTCCTCACGAGGGGACAGACTTTAATTACTGTTTGAGGCACTTGGTGGATATAAAACCACCACTTACAGATGTTCAACTGATGAGAGCTACCCATTTATTAACTTAGTAGGTAGGACGCTGTTTGTGTGGTACTTACTAGAAGAGTGGGGACAGGAGGGTGTTTGACTGGGTGGCTCTTCGGTGTTAAGTGAGGGCAGGTCACAGGAAGACGCCCCCATGCTCACGGAGCTCTGCTCCTCTGATTGGGTGGTCCAGCTGCTCTCTGATGGGGGAACGGCACTCCAGAAACTGGCTGAAGAGCAAATGCTGTGCCTGGGACCTGAAATAAAACAAAATGTCTTTAGAGTAGTACTGTCAAATGATTAATCGCATGCAAATAAAAATTTTTGTTTACAGAATATATGCATGAGTACCGTGTATATTTACTATAAACTTACTTTAAAACTTTTTAAAATGTAATTTGTTCCTATGATGGAGCTGAAATTTTAGCTGCCATTAGTGTCACATGATATTTTAAAAATCATTCTAATATGCTCAGGAAACATTTATTATTATTATTAATTCTGAGAGCAGTTAAGCTGCTTAATATTTTTGTAGCTGCTAAATATTTTTGTTACAGTTGAGCTGCTACATATTTTTGACTTTGTCACTTTTGATCAATTTAATGTAGACTTGCTAAATAAATGTATCTCCTATTATGTGCAATACTTTTTTATTATTTTTTAAATGAAAATAATTAAATCTAACTGCCCCCAAACTTTTTCATTATTTCCATGAATTTATTTGCATTTCATTTTAATTTCCTAAAATTAAAAACAAAAATGTTAATTATAATTCTACATCTTATTATCTACTGTAATTCAGGAATCAAGTTAGAACTCAAAGGCAGTGTCATTTTTGATTCTGAATGGTGCACAACTCTGTAATGTGTGTGTGAATAGCGTAAATGTGTGTCGCTAATGAACAGGTGTTATCGTTGAATTAGAGAAGGAAGACTATTAAATATTCACAGTGGGGAAAAGTGCTTTAGTAAAAGGATTAAACATCAAGGGTGAGCCGAGATAACGCAGCATACTGATGTGTATCAGCCTCGTCAAACAATCGAATCAATCTACTCAATTACTTTAATTAGCCCTGCTGTAATTACTATCAGAGGACAAATTACTTAAAAATACTGTGAAAATACTGTGTAGAAGAACACTTTGAAACAATGATAGAAAGAATAGAGTATGGCATTTTAGATTCAGGTTGGAGTACATATGTAAAGTCAGATGACATACTTCCAGTTCTTTAAATACATGTAGGCACTGCTGATGCTAAATTAAACAATTGGGATTCAAAAACACAGGATGTGCTCACTGCCTAGCAACAAATCCAGCCCCACACTTTTCTGGAGCTCAATTAAAAAAAAAGTTCACAAAAGTAGTCATTTAAAACTTCATGACCTACTTAAAAAAAGAACTTGAAATTGTTTCCAGTAAAATGATTTTGGAGATACAAGTTGAAATGCAGGCAAGAGTAATCATGATTAATCTTAAGTCAATACAACAGAGAAGTGGTTGGGTTGGATTTAGATGAAAGAATTGAGTATCAGAAAAACAAAAACAAAAAATTATGATGATGACAATATCCAAGCATGACACTATCGCATCATCATCAGATGTAAATATAAAAACACAGTCAGCTAATTCTCAGAGGAATGACGCACATGCATGATTCAAAATTATGACTTTCCAAAGTGATTAAAAGACTTCCCTCAAATTAATAATCAGAATTTGAACTGATTCCAAATTCTCAAATCTATGTATTTTCATATAGCTGTTTTGAACTACTAGTACAAACTCAGTCTTTCAAATGAAGAGTTTTGAAAAATTTTATAATATTCTCAGTCTATGAGAAAAGAAAACAAGTGTGCATGTGGGATTACTCCACCTAAAACTCCTTTTCCTGAGGGTTCCCAAACCTCTGATTTCACCAAAAACAACTTCAGATGGATCAGATGTGCTCCGATGGTTTTTTTTTTTTTTTTTTTGGTCATGATGTTCACAATATACTTACAGTGCCCTCCATAATTATTGGCACCCCTGGTTAAAATGTGTTCTTTAGCTTCTAAAAAATTCAGTTTTGTTCTAAATAATATAGGACCACAATGGAAAAAAAAGAGGAAATTCCACCCTTTAATTCAAGTGCATTTATTCAGTGGAAAAAAATTCCCACATTAAGAAATAATTCTTTTACATCAAATCATGGGTGCCACAATTATTAGCACCCCTGATGTTTAATACTTTGTACAACCCCCTTTTGCCAACAAAACAGCACCTAATCTTCTCCTATAATGTTTCACAAGATTAGAGAACACAGAAAGAGAGATCTTCGACCATTCCTCTTTGCACAATGTCTCTAAATCATCCAGTGACCTGACTCCTCTCCTCTGCACTCTCCTCTTCAGCTCACTCCACAGGTTTTCAATGGGGTTGAGGTCGGGGGACTGAGATGGCCATGGGAGGAGCTTGATTCTGTGTGTGGTGAACCATTTCTGTGTAGATTTGGCCACATGTTTTGGGTCATTATCTTGCTGAAAGACCCAGTGACGACCCATCTTCAGCTTTCGGGCAGAGGCCACCAGATTTTGCTTTAAAATGTCCTGGTATTTCAAAGCATTCATGATGCCATGCACCTAACAAGGTTCCCAGGGCCTCTGGAAGAGAAACAGCCCCACAGCATCACTGATCCTCCCCCATATTTCACAGTGGGCATGAGGTGCTTTTCTGCATACTCATCTTTTGTGTTCCGCCATACCCACTTAGAGTGTCTGTTGCCAAAAAGCTCTATCTTGGTCTCATCTGACCAAAGAACACGGTCCCAGTTGAAGCCCCAGTACCGCTTAGCAAACTCCAAACGTTATGCTTATGATTGTGACTGAGAAAAGGTTTTTTCCTTGCACGCCTCCCAAAGAGCTTGTTGGCATGTATATAGCGTCTGATGGTTGTTTTGGAGACTTTGTGACCCCAAGATGCTATCATTTGTTGCAGTTCTTTAACAGTGAGCTTTGGAGATTTTTTTATTTCTCTTACCATCCTCCTCACTGTGCGTGGAGGCAAAATAAACTTGCGTCCTCGTCCAGGCTTGTTTACTACTGTTCCAGTTTTTTTAAACTTCTTAATGATTCCTCTCACAGTAGATATGGGCAGCTGCAGGCGGGTGGCTATTTTCTTGTACCCATTACCTGACTTGCGAAGGTCGACACACATCTGCCTTACTTGAATGGTGTGTTCCTTTGTCTTTCCCATGTTGAAGAGTGGATAAGAGAAATGGCCTCTGTGTCACGTCATATTTATACCCCAGGGAAGCAGGAAGTGATAAATTGCTAATTAAATGTTCCTAGATATTCAGATCAACTTTGTAAACTACTGTAGAAATGACAGAAATACTTCAATTACATTTATTTTATAGGAATTGTTAGGGGTGCCAATAATTGTGGAACAAGTTATTTTATGAAAAATAATTATTTGTTAGTCAGGGATTTTTATTTCCCCTTAAAATTCATTTTATATTCACGTTATATTTTTCTACAATTTTCAGTGTGACAATATGCTTCTGCAATAAAAATTGAATTTATTTTAAGGCTTTTAACACATCTTAACCAGGGGTGCCAATAATTATGGAGGGCACTGTATTTAATGTGACAAAATTTGTAAGTTTGTGAACCCTTTAGAATTTTCTATATTTCTGCATTATTATACCCCAAAACATGATCAGATTTTCACAGTTCTCAAGTTCTGAAAGTGGCAATAAGAACCCAACAACACCATCTCTAAACCTCTGATTTCACTACTACTTAACAACTTCAGATGGATCCTTATGTGCTCTGATGGGGTTCTTTAGTCAATTGAAACATTAAACATTATGTTTACAATAGATTTATTTAATATAACAACAGCAACGTCAAGTTTTTTCTGCATTAGCATTAAAAAGCATTGCTTTACTACTTTGTTGTTTTATCTTCCGATTTAAAAGAAAAATTGCATTCAGTCGATCCAAAGTGATATGAATCTGGATGCCTCTGAATATAATTAATGTAAGACATTGTGGTTGGATAAATGCTACATCTGACATTGGCTTTCTGGCTGCTAAAGCTTCCTCTCGACCACACATGTAAATTAAGGCATCAAACCTGAAATCATCTGTTGGGACAGCCCCTGTAATCAGACTAAATAAGCAGTACTTTAACAAACCCAGGCTTGATCTCTTAGTGATGATATTATCAAGGAATGATAGACCGGCTGCACCCTTGACTTCATTTTAAGGCAGATTTCATGCAAGAGCAACAACAGCTGAGATGAAAACTCTGCTTATGGCTTCAATTAGGGTTTGAAGGGTTTGGCCATTTGCGCGTTGCTACACTCGGCCTCTCACAGGAGATTTCCTGGGAAAGAGTTGCTGGCAAAGCTGCTGGGTTTCGACAAGAGTGGGGGTTGGTGAGTCAATGTGTGCAAAAAAGAGACAGGGCAGAGATAAACACAGAGACAGGCAAGACTAGACCACGCATCAGGCCTAAAGGAAGTGACACAGTCCTTTTTTTAGCCCAACCCTACTGAGTCATCTCATTGCAGAAATCAGTAAAATAACGTTTCTCTGGAAAACTGGAAACATTGGGAAATTCTTATGGCTGTAGTGTAATGGTTAGATGCTTAAATCTGAATCAGAAAGGTTGTCACTGTGCCCTCAAGCAAGATATAATCCGGAGAGAATCCAGGAGAATTGTCAATATCATAAATCACACGATTCATTTGTTGAGAAAGCATCTGTCATCCATTACTTAGAATTTATTTTGAGTTTCATTATGAAACTATGCAACTATACTGTTATGAAACAGAGGAAATGCACTTGAGGGTTTAAAAGCAGAAATGTGAAGATTTTACGTGCACTTACATGAACTCTTCCTCAAAATTCGTAAGTTTGT
Source organism: Puntigrus tetrazona (assembly GCF_018831695.1). Lineage (NCBI taxonomy): Eukaryota > Metazoa > Chordata > Actinopteri > Cypriniformes > Cyprinidae > Puntigrus > Puntigrus tetrazona. The sequence continues at coordinate 5,056,532 of NC_056715.1, read as the reverse complement.
GAACCCTTTAAAATTTCCGATATTTCCACATTATTATAGCCCAAAACATAATCATAATCATTTTCACAAGTTCTGAAAGTGGCAATGAGAACCCAACAAAACCATCTCTAAAGTGTTTGGACTCCAGAAATCCACAGTCAGACAGTGTACAGACAGAGGAAGTTCAAGACCACCATTACCCTACCCAGGAGTGGTCCACCAACAAATATCCCTCCAAAAGCAAGACTCGTAATAGTCCACAAGATTGCAAAGGACTCCAGGTTAACTTTTTTCTCACATTGGCTAATATTCAAGTTTATGAAAGTTTATGAAGTTGTTCTGTGCTGAGGAATGGGCCAAAATTCCTACAATTCAATGTTAAGCTGCAGTTATTGCTGCAAAAGGGGGCCTCACCAGATACTGAAAGCAAAGATTGGCATGTGTGTGTTTGTGTGTGCGTTTAAACTTGACCTTAGTGTACTTAAACTGAGCTCTTTTCTCAGAAGATTTTGTTGGATTCCTTATTATATGACCCCTTTTGAAACTGTGTGCAGTGCATTTCTCTGTTTTCTTGTATTGTCAGTGCTTTTTTAAATGAACTGAGGGATGATGGATTGTATTGTACTGTACTGTACTGTACAGTACTGAACCCAGAGCATGCCTTTGGGAGCACAGTATGTGAATCTCATGGTTAGATTCCAACTTCTATGCAATAAAAAAAACATATTTAAGTAGTTGTCATACCTTTTACCTGTGAAGGAGGAGGAGAAGAGGGTGACCATGGTTTTTCATCAAACTGAACCCAGGAATTTGGCTGCTCTGCTTTCTGACCAGACACACATGGTACTTCTGCCCAAGTAGAGGAGTCCTGCACAGGCTGATCTAAAGAGGGCTGGAGGTGGTCCTCGTCTTTGGACAAGAAGAAGAAACACAGTTAGAGAAATACAGCCTCCTCTCAATAAAAAGGTCACAGTTAAATGTTAAATCTAGCAGGGTGCAAGAACTGTAGACCGTTCCCACAATAATTACTATGGAGCAATGACCTCAGGACGCAGGAATCTCACAGAAAGGTCTGAACACAAACTAGACAGAGACAGAGTAAAACAAACTGATATCCACTCAGAAAAAAGGTTACATGTCTTTGTAATTCCATACAAATGGTCCACATAAAGTCCTGAAACAATTTTTCTTTGCCATCTAAAGCATCATTTAACAATCCAACATCAGACATAGCTTCCCAACTGACTAAAACTGACATTAACGAGTACCCTGTAGCGGCATATTTAAGAATGACAACAACACTAGTACAGTATGTTTAGTGGATTTTTACTGCAGTTTAACATTATGTCAATAGTTCAACTGATAAAACATCTCTCCAAAGAAACCTGCAGACAAAAATATACTTCCAGTTTTCAAATATAGCACCTTTATACAGTACACATTATAATCTATCCCTCCCAGCCTTCACTTGTATCAAACTCAGTATGGCATCTCTGACTAGTCAAATAGAAACCTCTTTATATTTATATTTATATACCAATTATATTTATTTGTTTAGCAGACATTAGGGGGCAGAGGATTCAAAATACACATTTTAATAGTTTTTTGTCCGTGAGAATTGCTCATAAAAAATCTTGTAACTAAGTAAAGACTATGTTTGTACTGACCTGCCTGTGACTCCTCATCTGGAAAAGCAACCCAGCCTGGTCTGGGATCAGTTCTGCTACTGGCTGTAGCAGCCATGGAGATTGTCCTGTCCTGTGTCTTGGTTCTTGTAACGTTGGCTCACTCCCCCCAAATCTTGGACTCCATGCCCACCTAGGAAGGCTTAAGAAGAGAGAGAACCATCAGCTATTCATTAGGATTTTACATATTTTGATAACGGTATTTAATTTTATGTATAATTATATGTCTTAAAATATAATAATATGTCTTAAAATATTTTAAATACTAGATTATTTATGTTACAGGAAAGCTGAATTCCCAGCAGTCTTGAGTGACGTGAACTTTCTGTAATCATTTTATTATGCTTAATTAGTCCAGGTGTAAATCAGAGTAAACGTCAAAAAAAATTGGTTTCGGGAATCAGTAGTTTCAGACATAACCGAACAGTAGTACATAATTCATAACTCAGTCACTTCTCCTCTGGAGTTACAGGATGAGTTATGTTCTACTTGTGCTTGTTGAGGATACAATAAGACTGCAAATTTGAGGCAGTGATACCACAAATGAACAACCACTGGTAAAGAAATAAAATAAGAAACAGAGAATGGGAAGTTCAGGGACGACATGTATTGTCTAGGCAAAATAAATTTCTCCACAGCAAGTAGTGACAGCAGTAAACACAGAAGGCTTGTGTAAGTGTTTTTGACTGCCAACCAGAAATCAACATGCCTCGACAGGGCCCTTTAAAACAGGATGGAGACAGTGCGAAGCCACAGGAAGGACTACTGATAAATGTCTGACAACCGAAAACCATTTATAACACAAATAGCTACAACAGCCCCTCTGGCTACTCCGATCAAACTTCATACAAAGAGGAGACATAAAAGCAGTGTGTTTTAAAGAAAATCAAAGTTTTAAGTGTCAAGGATCACAGCACTCCAATGTATTATTAAGTCTTCACGAGGAACCGGGTGACGAATGCACCAACGAAAAGTCACAAATGCCCTTCAAATGTCACAAAAGAGGAAAAGCACAGTGACAAAAGCTCAGAGGCCATTGTGATCAGGATTTTTCCACATCAGAGAGGGCCTATTTTCACTCCTAACTCGAGACCCTGCAGGAAGCACGCTTTCGTAGAGGAAACACACTTGGATGTGCTGAACAATCTGGTAAATTGGGGCCAATTCCGTAACATGTTTTTGTTCTGGTAAATCTCTCCTTTGCATTCACAATCCGGCTGCATGCTACCCTTCTTCAGCCCCCTATTTCACACCAAACAAAGCAAGCACCGCCCTCCAACCAGAGGATTCATTCAACATCGCACAACACCCACTGTTTACTGAAAAACTCAATAGTTTGGATGCTAACAGCACTATATTTTCAGCCATAAGAAATTCCAGAAGTTACTTTAATTTGTAAAATAACCTGAAAACTAACATTAAAAGCCATCAAAACTGTAATTATTAATTAAATGGGTCTTTTTCAAAGTCAAACTGATCTGAACAATAAAGTATATATAAAATTCATTTTAATTGACTTTGTCTGGAGCCAAAATTTAAAAGCAACACAGGTGTTTGCGGCTGCAAAATCCTACAAAACTCCCATCCACTTCTCAGTCTCCAACAGGTTTGGGCTCTGGCAGTCTGTCAGTTATGTCAGCGGTGCATGCAGGCGTCCACAAGATATGTGCACAATATTGGGAAGTTTGGCAGAACTAGTCTGCAGAACTCTCTTACTGTGTCAAATCTCTCTCTCGCACAGCCATCCTAGAGCTCATGATCATGCATGGCATCATCATTCGGACTGTGCTTTCAGACACTGCATAATTTCCTGCTGTCAGCGCTCACAGTCACAGTGAGTCTGCCTCACACAGTCCAAGTTTTAACACTTTACCAAAAAAAAAAAAAAAAAAAAAAAAGCGTAGCTAGGAGTAAAAACAAACAAATCAAGCAGGAAAAACAGTGTCCACTGTGTCCAGAAATGCAGGAACAGTTATTATCTATGTCGTAGTTCTGCTATGTCAAGTCACATAGAGCTCAAGAATACATGGTGGTCATGTTCTACACACCCAAGGATAAATGACACAGGAAGCATCAGGTGCATCACATCATGAAGAGCCAACAGGACCTAGCCTGGAGAGCAATGATTCAAAGTATGTTGTTGTTATTGTTAACGAACACTAAAGATATATATATATATATATATATATATATATACTAAAGATATACACATACATACATACATACATACACACTCACAAGCATGTATATATTTAATAAATAATGTATGTATAATATAAATTATACAAATGCATGTAAATATGCACATATTTTCAAAATATTTACTGCATGAGTGTCTTTACATATACATAATAAATATGAACAATACATACTATGTAAACAAAAACATAAAATAAACTGATAAATAATATGAAACATGAATTAATGCTAAACAGAAATATTTTTCAAAAACTTCAAAATTACAAAATTACATAACAAAATGACAAAAACTAAGAAAAAAAACAATGAAACTAAAATAACACTGGGTCTATGGTGTTGAAGTTAAAATATATGAGAAATAAAATTCATCGCAATCAATCAGGCCTACAGTATAATATTCACAATGATAACGGCAAACTCTGGGGAAAATAAGAGTGGCTGGAGTAGTTTCTCAGCATGACAAAAACAGGTGTTTGCTTCCAGACAGCTTGATTATAATTGAAGCGATCACGATTTGTGTGTTGTTATTTTATTTGCATCTGTCTAGCCAGATTATGTTGTTGTTGTTTCGAAATATATATGTTGAGGACAATTTCCTGCCTCAATAACCATGGCATTAATGATTCCAACAGGCTTAAGTGAGCAGCCAGACCATCCACCAGCACAGAAAAGAAGTTAACTCCTGCAATGTCCCCTACAGCGCCTAGCAGGAGAGACCCCGTCATTCCCTAAGCCTCACCTAACGGAGGGGGCTTGCTGAGATGTCTCAAAAACTCAGCCCTGCACCAAAAGACAACAAAAAGTAGTTTGATTTTAATAAAAAAGCGCCTGCAACCCCCTGCTTCCCAAAAGTTCTCAGCTTCATGCCAAGTTCACAGAAAAACTGTTTACAGAGCAGCGAACCTCACATGAATAACACCATAATCTCCAGACGCTCTACCAGAAAATCCTGCTGCGCTCAGTCTTCAAAGACACGGCCATTAGCTCCAAAACAAGTAGAACAAGTAAAAACAAATATCAGTAACTAAATCCATGTATAGGTAAAGAGGTCAATCCACCACCTGGGACAGATAAACGCAGTTAATAAAGGACATTTCCCCTCGGATAGCCACACCATGCTTCACGTGGTAACACTGCAGTGTATAAAGATGAATGATGACAGCTACAAACTTTCTTTTCAAACACAGCGAGACTATAATTGAGTAAATGTAGGCAGGTAAAATACACATATAGCATTGCCATATGCAAACATTTATCATGAGTCAGTATTTTCAAAGGGGCAGGCGGAACTGTGGGAAGGTTTTGCAATGTAGGACAAAGGATAATATGATATTATGTCTTGATTCATTTCTGAGAGGTCACGTTAGAGTGACTCTTCGTAGTCGGGTGAATCCCAACAAGGACATGGATATATTTACGGTTTGCGTTTTACAAAGACAAAAGCAAACCGTATAAAACCAGTCCAATCCGTGACTCAGCAAGAGAAAAGGTCCATGTTATTCACATACCTACACACATATATATATATATATATATATATATATATATTTTCACCAGCACTAAGCGTTTGAGAATAATACAGGTTTGACGTATCACATAAGTATATACTGATATTTTCATGCTTATCACACAACAATAATCTGCTGTGATGTTATCAAGTGAGTAAAACAGGCTTCAACATGTAACAATGGCACTGAAAACAACCAAAAAATGTATCCTTATCATGCCAACTTCACATAAAAACTTATTCGATCTGTGTATTCTGACATTTGACAACTTTTCGCTACGTGTTACATATATCCTGCTACCTATGTAAACAAAGCACACGCGCTTACAGCAACCTGTTGCAACACTGAGAGACGCATAGTTTCACAGTAACTAATGAAACTTGAACATTCAACCCCGAATATAAATCTGTGCTAAGCATTACATGATTATTAGACAAATTAAATCGACAGTGTTGTGTTTAAACCAGCGACGAGCCCAAAAAAACAAGTGCACGGGAATATTTACATACCGATATCGTGTTTGTTGAGTCTAAGCAGATCGTAGCTCTCACCCGCTCCCGGTGAATCTGGGCTAATGCCCCACCTTACTCGCAGCTGATTGGACAGAGGAAGCAACGCTGTTCGATGCCACACCTTATTGTCACATGATTGGACACTTAAAGCAGCGCTGCTTCAAATGTCCAATCAGGTGCTAACCAGGTGGAACACTAAGGAAAGTTTTGCCCCAAAACGCATCACAGCAGGGAATTAAAAAATGCGTCTAATTAAAGGTTTTAAATATTACATAATATTATATATTTGAACTTAAAAGTAACAATAGAATTTATTTTAATGAAATTAATGTGACTGCTTTGAATTTAAAAGGTCTATTTCGTGTCTACTCCATGGGCTTTCTTTATCTGAAAGACATGTCATAAACAGTCATGTCGTGGATTTACATACATTAACGTATTTAACGTCTAATTACCTCATTGCTTGCACACGTTACGCCATCTGTTGGATGTAAATTCTTGTTTTGGTTTTGTGCTTTGGCATGTCTGCGTTTTGCAGCTTTTTTATATTTAATATTTCTGCACAGTAATTCCTATTTAGGAATCACGGGACAAGGCACATATTATTTCAAAGTTAAGATGCACGATTTAAAAATCCAAATAAAGTCAGAGAGTTAGCCTGTAAGTGGCATAGTTTATGTACAGCATAAATATCTCCTACAGGGGGCGCCAAAGTTCTTATAAAGCCTTACATTAGAAGCAACTGTACCAGCCACGTGTTTTTTTATATTAATGAACTGATTATAAATTTACTTTTTGGAAACCAGTTAATATAAATTAACAACAAGGCCCGATGCAATTCTTCAAATAGCCAAAAAAAAAAAAAAGAAATCAATTTAAAGGAATGAATCTTGTCATATGAAGCAGCCTAACTCTTGTTTTCAATCCGCATGTATTGCCTGTACGATCAGTAAAGACCTCAGACAGCTGTGCGTTAAGGTTACAGACTCTTTGAACCCATTCCTGTCTATCAACCTGTCAAGCTTTGAAAAAGCCAGGGACCTTTTCCCAGGAACCCACGAGAGGGAAAAAGAATAAGAAGGTGAAAAAAGTAAACACAAAACAACTTTCAAGTCACCGCATCCGTCGGTGAAAGGAAAGCTTTATTTTTAGCATTAGCAGCGGGGTGATTTCTGGCGCTCTGTACGTGAAATGGCAGAGACCCTGCTGAGCTCTCGGAGTCCTTAATGAAAGCGCTCGCTCGGGCTCTCACGCGCTCGGCTGTCTGTGCGTTAGCAGCGCGTTGCATAACTACAAGTGACGCTGTGCCGTTTCTCGCTGTTGCCAGGGACGGCGGGCATCTGCCCTCGCGCTGAACAGTCCCCACGTCATTCCTGGAGTCATAGCCTACATCTGAGACCTCTCGAGTCGAGCGCATTAACGAAGAAGATCGTTTTCAAAGCATAGGCTACAGCTCGAAATAAAAACGCGCCGAGGGGTAGGCTGCTGTCTTTTATGGCTTAGCTTTAATTGTTTAAGTTTTTTTGAAGTTTTATCATTATTTTGTTTATAAAAAGAAATAACTTAGATGCAAACGGGACAATTAATAGCTTATGTTGCAAATGAGTCTAAAATAATAGTTTATAAAATACAGTCTATAGACTATTATTGAGGTATAAAGTTATTGTGTAATAGTTATTTACAGGTTTATAACGGCAATAGCCTAGTTATAAAGTTTAGTTAAGGTTTTTTTCTTTATTTATACTTTTTGTTTAGCAAGGACATAATAAATCGATCAAAATTTCTAGTAAAGTCGTAACATTTTTGCAATATAAATGTATTTATTTCAGTGGTATTTATTCATTCTTTAATTATTAAGAAATCCTGCTTATCATAGAGTACAAGCAAACATGTATAACGGTTTCCATAAAATTATTAAGTAGCGTAGATGTTTTCAAGGATTCGATTCAGTTCAGTTCAAATTAAATTTATTCGTATGTAGCTTTTTATGATATAAATCGCATGCGAAGCGGATTTACAGGAAATTAAGTTTATTCTTGTAGAAACTTAATATATTTAACTTATGGCAAAGTTGAGTAATTCTGAGGGTTGGCGTCCTCTGAGGGGATGACATCATCTCTTTTCAGGTGTTCAGTCATCTCAGATCATTTAAGGATTGGATCCAGACCGAAGCGTGTCTAATTCCTAGTTACAACTGGATATTAATAGGGATGATTTTATAAATATACAGCAATGAATGGTTCAAAAATACACTTTTTTTGTATTTTAGTGCTACATTTTTGATGCTAATGGAACTTGGATGAGGCACGCTGTAACCCAGAATAGTCAGTCTGCTCCCTGGCACATGTGTCTTATTAGGAGTCAAGGTGAGAGGGAGGACCATTCACACGCTCCCTAGTCTCTCATCCATTCCACATGCTGGTAATTTATCCCCTCTGGTTAACCTACTTTCATCACAATTAAAATGCCCAGGGCTTTGGCGCATTTCTCTTTTCTTCTGTCTCGTTCTCTCTTTCTCTCCCTCTCTCTCTCTCTGTCGCAAGGAGACACTGAGTTCAATCTTGCTTTTCTCTTGTCAAAGAGAAATGATGAGGCCATCATAGACTTAGCCAAGGCGCTGATACAGTTTCAGTGTTAAAGGAGGCACCAAGCTGTAAATCTCATATGACATTACATCCAATTTGTGTGGATCAGGGACGCACCACGGCCTTCCCTTCATATTTACATCTGCATGCCAGAATGTCTCCTGCGAACAAAGTCAATAACCGAATCCCAAGCTGGCACAACATATCAGAGAGATTTTATGCCACGTTCCTTGTGTAGTTTAATTCAAATGTTGATCTAATAAATCTCATGCTTGTTTCTGATCCACATCAGTCCGCACAGGCCTTTAAAATCTGATGAATACATCAGTTCTCCAGGGAGGAATAAACCTGTCCAGTTAAATGAGATTGCAGGAGTAGCTGTGCATCTGGATCCAAATGAATCCGTCGGACAGCCTAATTTTATAATGGCAGTCTCCATCAGAGCAGCTGCAGCCCTTCGCCAAGACACATTAATTCTCTAAATAAGTTCTCAATGAACTCATAGCAAATCAATGGGGTCTCTTCTGTCTGCAGGTGGCTGTGCCGTACAAAGCTGACTAATAGGCGGGTTTGATTGCTACACCGGGTGGAAAATGATCGATAGCGCCAAGTGCTTATCCAGTGGTCCATGCGCTTTCGACTTCACCTCAGATTTTAAAATGCCCTTCCAATGTGGTTAATTTCCTGTCAAAGCAAGTTACTCATTACACAATAAACTACACTGGAATTGGAGACTCAATGTTAAAGGAATAGTTCACCCAAAATGAAAATTCTGTCATCATTCACCCACCCTCGAGTAGTTCTAAAAAATTCTAGGAAGATATTTTGAATAAAGTTTGTAACCAGACTGTTTTGGTCACCACTGACTTCCATAGTAGGAAAAAAAAAGTGGTGACTCAAATCAGCGTGGTTATAAACAAATCTTTGTGTTCGAGGGTGAATAAATGATTTGAAGAATTTTCATTTAATTCAATTTCTTTTAAGACAGATTTGATGTAAACCTGATGTAATTTCGGACAGTTTCTTCATGGTGAGGTGAGCAGCTTTTTAGTCTTAAGCAGACAAATGTGAATTTATGAAAGCATATGTCACCTTTTTTGGACCAAACAATGGTGAATGATGTTGGAAAATACCATTTGTAGTTCCATTAGGTACCATTATTTGAACAAAAATGGCAAAATTTACTTCCGCAATGGTACGTATTTCCAGTGTATTTTGTTTAATCATGCTCAAAAGTTTGGTATGATTCTTTGTTTTTGAAAAAAGTCTCTAATGCTCACCAAGGCTGCATTATGATATGCTTATAGAAACATTTCTTATCAATGCTGAAAACAGTTATATTTTTAGAAACAGTGATATGTATCTTTTACAGGATTATTTTAAGACAAATTTTAAAAGAACACAATTAACTTTACAGTTTGCACCAGCGTGAAAGCCTTTGATCAGTTTAAGGCATCCTTGCTTGAAAGAGTTAATTTTAATTTAATTTCACTTTTAATTAAACTGTTATTTGAACTCAAATAAGGCCTGGCACGCGCTAAAAGATTTTTTTTGAATCTGAAAAGATCTTTAAAATGTGAAAGACCACAAACATGAGGGAAAAAAATACCAGACTTGACACTCGGCTGGTGTCAAGAAAATACAGAAATCAGACAGATTAATTGTACTGTAGTGCAGGAGAAACTGCAAAAAGTTAGTGGAGAATTACAAAGTAGTTGAAGTCCTTTCTGTGATAAAGGCCGGATGGACAGACTTGGCTGCTGATGGAAGGGCTTTCTCTCCTCCTCTCGCTCGCTCCACTGATTCCAGCTTTCCCTGAGGTTTTTTAGGTGGACTCCTAATGAAAGATCAAGGGCATTAGCTGCCGTCGGTGCAGAAACGGGGTACCTGCAGTTAGCGCGATGGTTACAGAACATTAATTTTACCGCAGGCTCATTTGTAACTGAGAGAAAAGTGTGTGCGTATAAAAGTGAAAGGGAGAATAAGTGAGTGACGGAGAGAAAGACAGAGGGGAAGAGAGAGATCAGTCCTGATTTGAAACTCAGTGTCCAAAGGTGTAAAATTCATGGAAAGCATGGTGTGGAGAGCAAAACGCAGAAGTGGGAACCATTCAAGCTGGCATTTCCATCTGCTTCGTCAGCACAGCCTCTGTGGAAAATGTCAGATTCATTACTTGCTCCCTCTTTTCTCTCTCTCTTTACCTTATGATTCACACAACTTCGCCTAGTTCATCTCTTAAGCCCAAAGCACATTGTGTGACGTTCTGTCTTTTTCAATTGTTGCTTGACTCCGGTGAGGCCTTGCAAGTTAAGGCAGACATGGTGTATGCAATGGAATCATTTCCATAGTCAGACTTTGGATTAGGATTATTTGATCCGTTTTAACTCATTTTGACCCATTTTAAACTTTCTAATTAACTAGATAGAACACTCGGCATTTAACACTAATGATGCCATTGCAATGTATAATTGTAACATTGTAATGATTTCCGATAGGCATCTTCCATACGTTTATTTGCATAATGAGTTGTATATCTCCTTAACGATCTTTAGCCGTTGAGGAACCATTTGAGAAGCGTAAGATATTTGAGATGTTTTCAGGTAACATATCTTGATTTTATCAAATATAGTAAAATGTGTGTAATCAACCATGTTAAAAATGGTTTACGACAAATAAAAAAATGCATAAATAAAATTTAGCTTTATCTGTTATCTTTGTCCATTTCTTCTCAGGTAAATTACATTTCTGTTAATTTCACACCTTAAAGTGGCCCAGCAGTGCATAACACAATATAAACAATGCAAAACGCAACAAAATTAGCACAGCACAATGGAAAAAAGCTCCTACGCAACATTGACACAACACAACTGAAACAGGCCACAACAATGGAAACAAATCTCCACAACAGAAACAAGCCTCAATACCTAGTAAATTGTGGCAATTTTGTTGTGTTGTGCACATAACATGAATAAAATCTAGAATATTAAGAGTTTAGACGGTTTCCGTTCGCGTCTGCACCTGAATGTGCCATTTGTATTAAAATCTAATCTTTTGCTGCAAAGTGAAGCGCTGTAAATCTAGTTAGTGATCACACGGTGCTTCACGACGTTCAGGGTTCACCTCAGGTAACGTAAGCGGGTTTTTTTACTCTTTATTATACATGAACGAACGAGATAGAAGCATGTCTAACCGATCAAACCCTGGTGATTTCGCAGAGAGACCGTGTAGACCTGAAACACATGCCCTCGCTGATGAAGTCCTGGCACGTTTCTCCAGCCGTCGTACGAGAGATTCCAATTTCTCCTCAAATCCCTCGACTGTGCCCTCATGCAAATCAGGCAGATTAAGGCAAGATGTATGGACTTGCAAATGTATTCAAACATTCTTCCCTTAATGCCACAGATTTGCTGTAATACTCCCATATTTGTGTCTGACTTACAAGGACCGACAAATTGAAGGCACCGCGTGGCAGATTTGAATGGTTATTATCTCGCTGCGCATTCCATCAAAGAGCGCACTTATTGATTCGCGCTGCCAATGAGCGCCTCGGCTCCCTGCTACCTTGCAAACGAGTAAAAGTTGCAGGTGGGAAGTGTTAGTTCTGGTTGTCGGGTCCTTCAAATCCAAATAAACCTCCTGAGATGACAACTTTTTAGGTGACGAAGGGGGCAGTCGCTCCCCAGACGCAACGATACGATAAACCCCAGTGCAGTTTTTCATATTACGTTACGTTCTGCCGATAGAAAAAAAAAGACATCCGGATGTGCTGGAATGAAAGCCACCTCGCTTTGTTTCCTTGGCAACAAACGCATGCGATACGTCTCTTGGAAGTGTGTTTTTAGGGCTGCGCGCAGACTCTCGTGGGAGATTTCAGAGGAACGCTAAGACAGATTTACTGAGTAAACGAAACAGCCTTTTGACTGCCAGCGCGATGTTTGCAGAGATTGTACGACGAGGTCACGAATATGCCAAACTCCACGCAAACACCCACAGACAGCGCAAATTGAATAATGACATTTGTTTGGTGTTTAGTTTTGTTTTGAATGGAATTTCCCCCGGTCTATATCGGTGTAAAGCCAAGCGCGCGCGTTATCTCGGCTCCGGTAACCTGTTCGTAACCCTTGCAAAATAGATGAACTCTGTATGTCTGTCTGGCAAAAAGCTTGTACATTTTCAGTCTCTCTTTTCCTGCAGTTGCATAGCAACACAGGCGAGCATGGGTGTGGTGACAGGGTGCAGGGGAGGCAGTTGTGATTTCCAAACGCTCACTCTTTGATTAAGAACAGGCCACAGACTCCATCAGGGCTGATAAATGACGTCTAGGATTTAATTTTATTAAAAAACTTTTCGTCCAACAAGGATGCACAACAGCACAAGCGCTTTTATCAACGTTCTACTGTTTTCATCAATAATAATAAATGTTCCTTGAGCACCAAATCAGCGTAGAAGAATGATTTATGTGAATAGCTGATCGTGTGACACTGGAGACTGGAGATCCTGCTGGAAATTCAGCATCGCCTTCACAATCATTTATTACATTCTAAAATATATTAAAATAGAAAATAGTTACATTCATTGTTAATAATATTTCACAATATAACTATTTTTTTACTGTATTTTCCTTTTTAGGGGCCAAAAAAATCTTGGTGACCATGAGAAACTTTTAAAAACATTTAAATATTTAGTTGATTCCAAACTTTTGCACGTTTATGTAGTTTATTCATACAATATAATTACCTTTATATGATTTTTGATTCTTAGTCGTGGTTGCACACATATTACGACGAAGCGACAACATTTAGAAATGTCATAAGTAAACTGGCAATTTTTCCAATTTCCCATTGTTATGATTATTTTAAGCAAAAATGTTAACGCTGGATTTAGAGCTGCACAAAACCATCATGCTAGTCCAGGATCACCTTTGCAACTTTTTTTTTTTTTATTGCAACTGGAAGACAATACATCACAGAAACTTGATGGTAGGGTTGGAAAAAAAAATAAAACGAAACGAAAACCAACAGAATTTGTCAGAGCAATGGACAAAGTGGTATTTACATTAATCGATAAAATTGTTGTCTTTGGCAATATGATTACAAGTCGAAGGAAATACAGAGTGCAGTTATGCCTCTATATTGACATATTAGCAGGGTGCACATGCCGTCAGACTGAATATTTCATCACAAACCAAATGGATTCCGTTACTTTCATCTTAAACAACTCAAACACGTAACAGAATGGCAGTTAACAGGAACCTTTCAACAAAAAACAAACAAACGAAACGAAACGAAACAAAAGAAAAACACACGATGGGAAGAAAAAGAAACACTTCGCCTCCTATTAACATTTTTTTTGGCTGGCTCTTCTTGATGCTTTTTAACATGTTTCAGGTTCCTCTGAAAGAACTAGAAAGGAAAAGTTCCGTAGTGAGTGTTGTCTTTGAAGGAAGGCAGTGTATAAAGGACTCATAGCTCTCTCTGCTACCGGTTTCCCAGTTTGAAGCATATTGAACGGAAATGTGATATGACAGATGTTCATAAAGACCAGCAGACAAGGTTATAATCAGGGTTATTTTTCGTCAAGAAATGTCTAGCTTGGTTAGGGAAAGGCATGCCAACTGGAGACATCACATTAACACTCATGGGTCAGATATAACATTCAACACACTACAAAACATCGGGTCGAACCATTATCATCATCGTCGGATGAACGGGGAAGGCAGTGTGGATTCATGAAACACAGCATTGCAGTGCGATATTAACAAATACGATGGGGAATATCTTATGCATGAGTACTTGACAGAAATGCTACAACTTATTGACATGTTTGTGACTGACATATCAAGTATGCATCGTCCGTTTTGCAGTGTATAGAGTCATTACAGGCTTTGGCACTGAATCCTTAAGTTCTTTACTATACGATAAAACAATAAAAGTGCAATTCGGTGAGGTCGTGAAAATATATACACTAGCGTTTGCACTGAGCTCTGTTATCACTTGTTTTTATTGTCTATAAGTGCTTAAATATATGCGCGGAGGCGTAAATAACTGTCTGACTGCCTGTACCGAGAAGAACTGAATCAATACTGATGACTCCTGAACAGTGCTACATGTAAATACAGGAATAAAATGGAAAAAAAAACAAAAAAACAAAACCGCAGATCCAAAGTCTCGTGGAACAAAATGGAAGACCCTGAATAAATCACAGACACGAACATCCGGATTACATATGGAAGTAAAGCAGGCACGGAGCCGGAAGGGGACTGACACTCACTACGAACTTCTCCTTGACGACACGGACATTGACGTAGCGGATATTCGTGGGTTTTCGGGACGGTCGCTAGCGTGGACCGAGACGACCCGGGCCCGAGTCCTCGTATTGCAGAGAGAGTTTCCCAACAGTCAGTGTTTGTCCCTGAAGAAGGTAATTGTTAAGATGCCTGCTTCAACACAAAGGCGATGAGGACGACAAATGGAAATCAAATCCGACAAAAACAACAAAAGAGACTAGGCCTATTGGCATAGAAATTAGAGGCGGTGCCTTAGTTCTCTAGGATCTATATTTATATGAAAATAATTCATGCTCCATGCTAAATACATTATTTACCTTACATGAACTTTGATTTTTAAAAAAACTGTCTTCTTTTTCTTTACAGAACCCATGCAACACGATTTGGAAAATCCTGCTGGCTACATTGCTTAAATTAAGAAATGAAAATGGTCTAGTGTTACTTTTATACAGTGTTTATCCTGACTGGATGAAATTGCTTATTACATCACGAGGGTTTCAAATAAAAAAAAACAAAAAAAAAAAAACGTAAACAAATGAACAAACACAAAACAACTCCACAGTCATTATTGTCTGCTTTTAAAATACAATTGGCAGGTATTGTAGCTTTAGCTCCAAGTTTTAATTTTCATTGTGCCGAAGAAAGGAGTATCACCATCCACTACCGGTTTAGATGGAAAATATCACTCGATTTGATTGCTTAGGAAAAAAAAAAATGTGGGCAGTTTTAAGAGAATTATTGGTAAGTGTATCACTTTTGACTCCAAAAACACCTTGACAAAAGCTTATGGCTTTACTCTCATCCCAGTGAACTATGGTTCATACGAGCCAAACGACAACTACAGACATGAGTGTTTTCCACAAGATGCTTTATCGGCCAGAGCATCGAGGGGAAGTGACATCACAGAAACTGCTTGAGGATTGTCTTTGGCACTGCCCTGTGCTTCTAAAACATCTTATATTACAGCAGAGATTACTATAACTCATAATTAACTGGAGAACTACTCTGGCTGCAGAACGCGCTGCACAACACAATTTCTTGTCATGTTTTTAAAGGATTGGTTATCTTCAAAATTACAATTCTGTCAATTTATTACACTTTATTCACCCTCATGTCGTTCCAAAACCCAAAGATTCATCTCTGGAACACGAATGAAGACGAATTTTTAATGAAATGTGAGAGATTTCTTTGCCATTAAAAAGTTTTTTCAGCCAATTCATAAGGGAAAAAAATTTATTAAAACAAAAAACAAAAAAAAAAATCAAGTCTTCTGAAGAAACACAATTAAGAACATCATTGGTTCTTTTTTTTTTTTTTTTTAAGCAAACATGCTTGAGCTTCTATGACCAAATTTGAGTTTTAGAAATATTGTTCGCTTAATTATAAATTATACCTGTTCATCATATAAAGCATGTCTCTCTAGAAGACTAGGGACAGAAATATTTTTAGATTTGATTTAATTTTATTTGCGTAAAAAACAAAACAAAACAGTTCCAAAGATGAACGAATGACAGAATTTTCATTTTGAGGTGAACTGTCTCTTTAAATATGACAACGGGGCAGGGCAATTTTATCACTTTTCTCTCTCAGTCGAATGAAATGCTTTACTGAATATCTTAAAAAAGGGAAGGCTATGGCTTCAATCTCCGTAGATTAAAACAAAACAAAAAAACCTCACAATAAAATTAACAAAAATTGAACTAAAACAAGGAACCCTCAGTAAAATGTTACCTATAAAGATAGGAAAACAAAGTGATTGTTGATATTGCCACAAATCAGTAGAATTCACCTGATGTCCTGGAAAAAAATAGTAAATTCTATTCAAAGTGATGTTTTTTTCCTCTTTATAATACAGTCAGTTCATTATTTTTGCTCTTTCTGCCCCTTTGCCGTCCGGTTGGTGATATTGTTCAAACAAGCCCTGACTCCCGCCAAATGAAGCAAGGACCCGGCCGCCTCCTTCATCTCCTCGTCGTCACTTTCCGGAGGCTTCTCTGTACGCCTCTTTTTTAGAGGAAGAGTGTCACTGGCCACTCTCTGTTTGACCTTTGTCAAATGTTGCCGTTTCTTGTGCTGGGCCAGAGCGAGGGCGTCCACGGACCACTCCTTGGGCTCCTTCTTGATTTTGCTTTTGTCGTCCTCCTCTGCATCGCTGCCGGCCTCGTTGGCGTGAAAGCTCACCTCGCTTCCATCGCAGTTGGCCTCTTCTTCAACATCCGAGCTGGAAGATTTGGCGTAACTGTAGGTGTGGTCCTCTTTGGGGTCGCTGCTGACCAGCGGAGAGTTACGGGTTGGCTCGCCGTCGCTGGTTATTCTGTACCCGAGTACTGACCTATTAACACAGATGAGAGATGCATTAGTCTAAGTGCACGCATGCGGTTCCTGTTGTACTGTGTAAACGCTGAGTAAAACAAATGAACTGCATGCGCTTACTGTGTAATTATTTTGTGGAGCTGCTTGTAATTATACTACTATAACAATTAATTATAATAATATGTGTAACATGGACACTCTGTACTGATGTTTCGCAGTTTTTCGCACAGATGGCAACAAGCTCTGGAACACAGGAATAAATTCATTCCATTTGTTATTATATAAAGTGAGTACATCTAAAACCTGTCGAGAATATGCTTAGGTAATATTTCACATAAAATTAATAGAAAAAAATGCATCATTTATTTGATCAAAAACAGTATAAAACAGTAATATTGTGAAGCAATTTTAATTAATTTATAATTATTGCTTTCTATTTAAATATATATATATATACACACACACACACACACACACACACACACACACACATATATATATATATATATACATACACATATATATATATATATATACATATATATATATTTTTCTCTTTTTATTTAGGGGATGCAAAGTTGCCTCACATGATCCTTCATAAATCAGTTTAACATGTCCAATAAACATTTTCTTTTATGATTATCAGTATGAAAAACAGTTGTGCTGCATAATTTATTTTTTAAAACCACCTCTTTTTTCTTGAATTTGTGTTATGTGCTGGTAAGCACCGCAGCCTTCAAGCGCCTCATCCTTAAATGTTAAAAACAATTAAACATTTGTCTCTGAAACACACTTGAGCTTTGAAGCACCTCTTTAGTTGGCCAACAACATCATTAAAAAGCAAATTAATTGGTGGATTACACAACTCTCCACTTTTGGCTAAAATAATATGATGAAAAATGGCAAATAAAGACAGTTGAGCTCTATTTATGCCTCTTACCCTCAGAAACAGTAATGAAGTGTCTTTTAAGTGATGCTTGTTTTGTGCTTCTGGTCACAGTTTATATAGCAGCAGCTCTGAGTGACAAAGAACATCCTGCCGCGCTTTGCAGAAACGTTAAAACTCCCTCTGTGGTTCGAAAAATAATCCTAAGAGCTTTCCCACTTCCTGCCTCATATGTGCATTTATGACTCATAAATTATAGCCATAACACAGCAGGCTAAAGAAACTGCTTCAATAATTAATGCCTAAATGCAGTGTCACTCATTTTAAAGAGGCAAAAGAGGCTGTTTTACTCTTTGGACTGTATGCAGCCTGTCACTGCACGATATATATGCATCATACAGCAACTGAGAGCCTGAGCAGACGCATGGGCAGAGGAGAACTGATCCTGAATGCTCTTTTCATAACAGAGGCAATCGGAGATATTTATCAGGTCTAGGCTTTTGTGTTATGTTAATAAAACAAGAAATGAGGAAACAAACGTGTCTGAGTCATATTTCGCTACAAAAGGAATAAATAAAATTTACTGTAACGTTATTTCCATGAGTAATTTTCATTGTTGTATTATTCTTTACAGTGTGCTACTATATACAGTGTGTGTGTGTGTGAGGAAAGAAAAGTAGGGGGAAATGTGCGTAAAGATGTCAAAATATTAATTGTTCAACTAATTTATTTGATTTATTTAACTTATATATATATATATATATATATATATATATATATATATATATATATATATATATATATATATATATATATATATATATATATGACAGTTTATTCATTCTTATTTATGATGCCTAATAATTCCTAAGAAGTTTTCTAAATAATACTTTTAAACCTTTTTAACCTTTAAAACGGTTTTATGCAGATTTTGAAATTAGTTTTAAAAAAATCTTTGAAATTAAAAAAAACCCCAAAAAACTTTAAGACAAGTGGTTGCAATCAAGTTATTTTAGATTGACATTCAATAAAATTAGTTTAAACACCTTAAAAAATTGAGTAGTGTTTTTTCAATGTCGGGGTTCTTTGACTCAGACTTAGACATTTTGGACATAGACATTTTCAAAATACAGGCAAATGTCTCAAAGCACATTGCACACCCCTCTTTTAACTGGTCATTGTTTTTTTCCCACCTTTCTGAGCACTATGTTCTATTTCTATCATTTTATTGCAAAACACATCTTGTCTGAGCTACAGCAGAGCTTGGAATGCTTGAATCTGCGCTCATTTACCTTCAGCTAAGGGGACATTTCGTGTAGATTTTGCAGTGCACCGACACTAGCATGCTGTACCTGTGAGGCGGCCTGTTTCCGAGCCGTAGCTTATAAATGTTTCACGGCAAGACAGTCAGTCTGCGTGTTTGGTCATGCCATTAAAAAAAACTTAGTGTTTGTGATCAATTATTCATGTCACATCACGCATGCAAGACTGGGGCCTTAGCCCGGATAAGACTTTGCGCTGATGTCTGCAATGACCTGGCTGCTCTGATCTAATGAAATGTGAGGAACAGAGCAGCCAGACTTCAGAGAGTCGAAGGGAGAGATAAGATATGAGCCAAAGCACTGCAGTGTAAGCATGATTCCGATTGGCTGATAAACCTGTCAATCATGTCATGAGTAGGGAAATGGGCTGAAAGTGACCTGAGGGACAGGACTGACCTGACAGCGGCTGTCCTGCTGACAATGGGGTTGATGGGAAGGGGTCGGATTCCTGGGAAGAGGCCCTGGCTCATCATTCGAGCTCCGTTCTGGATCACTCCCTGAGGGACTGAGGAGAGAACACAGATAATGCGCATTAATGCAAATGCTACCTGAAAGCATATGGGAGCAAAAATGCACAATGTAAACAATCTTGCTTCACTACATCTATAACAGCAGAAAAATAACATTCTTGAGGTTATAATTCAGATTTCTTTGTGGAAGCAAAAACGGTTCTTCTATGACATCACTTTTAAATCCTTTTTAGCACCTTAATTTTTAAGAGCGTGTGCAGGCCAAGAAAGCTGTTGGATTTCATCAAAAATATCTTAAAGATGAATGTAGATTTGGAACGACATATGGGTGAGGAATTAATGGCAGAATTTTCATTTTTGGGTGAACTAACTCAATTTTTTTTTGCCAGGTCTTGTACATTGGTCACTCGGATTTTACAAGGAAGTGGTCTATTACTTTATTGCATATGCTGTTCGATAAAATGCTAATAATGCTACAAGTGCATGTTACATGTAACTTCATAAACAAATAAAAAATAAAAACAACTGACAAGACAGATTACACCAAGTATGTCAAGAAATGAATACGATTACACACACACACTTTAACAAATATTTATTATAAAATCGAACACATATGAATTATTCTTTATTAGGCCTTTTTCATGGAGGTCACACTCCGCATCCAAAAAACTTTCATACATCCCTGTTATGTGCATCAGTGCAGCATCCTCTTTTAATGAGGGTTAACCAGGGTTAACCGCAATTTTGGCGCCGCAGTCAAACAGACCTAATGGCCGCTGCCCTTTTCTCCGTCCAAGTACGGGGCAACATATAGCTCCATCTGGACAACGAACCTGGACTGGCAGCAGATGGCGAACACAAAAAAAGGACAAAATAACCATCCATTCAGAATCCAGCACACTGATCTGGCCATTAGACGGGAGCATTGTTGCCTAGGCAACCGGTCCCCCTATGTATGCCATAGTCACAGAACTAGGTGACAGCGAGATGCGGCTGCGAAGCCGAAAGGAACATCTGGGCTGGCTGGGTGCCCTCTTCACCCGCCTCTCCACCCTGAGGGAACACGCTGCCATAACAAGGTGAAGCGATGCCCTGTGACAGAGGCCGTCCCAGCTAACCGAGTGCACAATGAGAATTGACAGAGATGTGCGGCTCTCCACCAATTAGCGTGGATGGGCTAGCAAACTGAATGGCTAATGATCTCGCCCTATTGTAGGCGGTTCATGTCGAGCCATCCATCCAGGCATCAGAAACAACAGCAGGACACAAAAGCAAAGCGCATTCACGGCGCAGCCACATCAGGAAGGAAGCCAGTGAGGCTTTTGTGCCTGGGGATGTTCCCTCTTTTATGTGGATGAGAGCTGTTAAACAAAGGCGAAAAAAAAAAAAAAAAAAAAGTGTTCGCTGGCTCAATAGAAAAGAAATACAGATCTGCGATGGCAATGAATGCGCCATTGACCGGGATTTTCTATGTGGCATTATGCGCGGATAATGCTGCGTTTAACAGCAGGTAATAAATAAAGTACCGTGGACGGTGACTTCCAGGAAGCTGGGCACACACGTGAGCTGTGCAAACATCAGCAGAGATTCGGCGGGCGTGATGCCCATGGGAAGGTGTCCTGGCACTCTCAGGGGCCACTGCAGAGGCAGTCAGTGCACAAATGCTATCAGACTGTTCATTCGCTCTCTCTCTCTCTCGGCCTTCCTCTCAAGCGTATTAATGTTGGTGGCAGATGGCCACGGAAACGGTGGCCCTAATGCACAATACTGTATTGAAAAGTCAGTTTCTCTATAATTCTCTCTTTAACAACTTTATTCTAACAGGGGACAGCTGAGTTGGCTATCAGTGTAATGTTTGTTCCCACTGAAAATCTCATTCATCAGTCAGGTTCATCCATTTTTCTCCCTTGCAAATGTCAAACCTACATTTTTACTTTCAATCAGGGCTATTAGCTAAATGCACATAAAATATTTTGGTACTTGAAATAAAATATATCTTTGTGTAATTAGAAACATTCGTATAAATTAAATTTTGTCTAACTAAAATAAATGTAATAAAACCTATATAGACAAAACAGGAAAAAAATAACAAAGTTGACCAAAACACGCAACAAAATGCCTAAAAAAAAATTAAAAATTAAAACTATTCAAAGTGTTTATAAAAGCTTATAGTATGTTATTGTTTCTAATCTAAAACTGCTGCAAATTAAGCAGATTTGTAATTATGAAAATTGCTAAAATGTCAAAAAAAGATAAATTAGTACAAACCAATCTAGCAAAACATTTATATTTGCATAATACCTAGAAAGTTTTTGTCAAGAAAAATCTGTTGTTGAAAAAAGGTATAAAATGTTATATATATATATATATAAATTAATTAATTAAAATGTTTGGTTGAAAATAGTTCTTGTTCTCAAACATGCTTGCAAACGTAAAAGAAAAGTACTCAACAGTCTTCAGAACCAGCCTTTGCCATTTCTGACCACCAGGGGGACTCATTTCAAACAAAGCGGGCATCTAAGAAAACACTTAGTCTTTCCATGAACTTTCATATTACCTTATCAAAGTACATAAAAACCCCATTATGTTCCCCTATCACTCAATGCTTTTTTTTGCAACAAAAGGGTAAGTAAATGAAGCCTGAATTTTCATTTTTGCGTGCACTATCCCTTTAATACATGATTTACAGCTCCTTCACATGAAATTTCACAGCAGTCAATCTGTAGATGAGCCGTCCTGACAGGACTCCTCCTTGGGCAAACTACGCATTCAGTAAGAAGTACCTTAAAAACGCTGCTTATACAAAGAGTTTCAGGGCGAGAGTGCTTTTGGCCATTGTTTTCTCACAATACAGCTGGGGGCTGCGTGATTCGTACATTCGGGCCTATGACACGCACCACTGCTTCTGTAGAGCGAGCGCTTCTTTACTCACAAAAGCCAAACAGCAGGGACTCCACATCCTCTCAAGAATCAGCCTCCGCACATGGGCTCTATGGCCACTGGGCTTCTTTCTGTATAAACACCAGTGAGGGAGGAGGAGGTGTACTGAAGGAGCTTTTGTATTCAGCTGGCACACTTTTGTATGAACAGGTTCAAGTAAGCGAGGTCAGAGGCCATATAGAATGACCGACTAAAGGATTGACTTGTATCTGAGTTTGATACAGTGAGAAAATCCTTAGCTTCATGGCTGTAAAAATGTACCGGCAACACAATAGAGGCCGATCCTAAAAGAACTGTTTATTTGTGTATTAGTATCGATCCAGCATGATAATCTGAGAAGTCAATTGACTTTTAAAGGGAAAATTCAATGATGAACATTTTGTCAGCATTTACTCACCCTCACTTCGTTCCAAACCTGTGTGGGTTTGTTTTTTTATGTTGAACACAAATAATGCTGGTAATCAAACAGTTGATGGTCTCCACTTACTTCTATAGTAGTTCTTTCCTTACTATGGAAATCGATGGAGACCATAAACTGTTTGACTCCTCAAAATTCCTTAAAACATCTTCTTTTTTTAAAAATTTAACAGGTTTAGAACCGCATGAGGGTGTGTAAACGATGGCAAAATTTTCAAACATTTAAAAAAAAAAATCATCCTAAAAAAAAAAAAAAATAATTAATTACTCACCCCCCAACTCTGAACATGACTTTCTATAATCACGCTGCTCCTTTTTATAATGAAAGAAAGCAACAAAAAAACCTTTTGCCTTTTTTCAGAGGTACATTTTTCTGAACAATTGAATATAATTTAATAAATAAATTATTAAAATGTCTACATTTGTTATTATTATATATATATATATATATATATATATATATATATATATATATATATATATATATATATATATATATATATATATATATTATTAACAGCAACAAAAATGAAAAAGGCAGGTAATCTGGAACCAAATAGAAAAAAATACAAAGAAAGCTGGTGCTGATCTCATTTGGGAGCCATACTGAAATCTCTCATTCCAAGACTAAAAACTGAGCCAAACGTATATCGCCTGATTTAAAATCAGCTCTAGGAACGTCTGCGCCATAAATATCCAATTCAAGGAGTAAAAAAGAATCCAGATTAACACCAGCAGGACTTAATGGTGACTACAGCTTTGTAGAAATGCACCCGAGAAACAAGCATTTACATGCCTGCTCATTTAATCTAATACTGCATCCGCTGGAATCACTCCTCCGGGGTATAATGAGCGAGACACAGTGAGAAAAGAGATAAAGACAGATAAACACACAGACAGACACTGAAAGGAAAAGGAAAGGCAATGAGAAATGCAGATGACAAATTCCCTGTATTGTAAACTTGGCACCTGCTGTTGTGCAATAAAGCCCATGCGTTTAGCTTAATTCTTTTCCCAGACGAACTATAGGAAGTATATTGGATTTGAGGGGATCGGTTTTCAGCTCGAAAATTTGCAGTGTGATAAATGTCAGCATTAGCTGGAATTAAAAGGAAGGAGCAGTCAAGTGATACACTGCTATCTTGAGGCATTGAGGCAGGAATAGCGGTGCAAAGCGATGCCGGCGTCTTAAACAATTCTACACACTACAGAGAGCACTAGGATTCCCGGGTTGCTATGAGAAGTCCCTCTGCCTTTCACGTCCAAATAAAAGCCTCGACACACGCTCGCGAGACGGCTAGAGCATACATCACACGCATGAGGTCTTGAGAGACAGTAGCCGAGTTCAATAGCAGATGCCTTTTTGTTCGCAGAGCCACATCCACTGCCACGGCACAAAACCGAATCCAAACAAAACGCCGTTTAAGGATATCATTTCAGGAGGAGTTGCTGTCAGTACACTGGCAGAGATCGAAGGGCCCTTTGTAGGTCACACAGTGACAAGGGACCTCCTTAGGGACTAATCTTCCGCTCGCTGCTTCACAACTATTTACCAGGCTGCCATGGCAACCCAGACCGACATCCGAGCGTTCGCATTTCGCTCAGATCCCGCCTCTCGCCCCGGCGACCAGGAGCAAGGTCAGGCCGCAAAGATAAACAACGCACAGGGTCTCAACGTTACGCAACGCTCTCCCTGACAGAAAGCAGATGCGAGCGAACGCTCTTTTTAAGTCAGCGCCGGCTGCATAAACCAGAGGCGGGCGGGATGCCAGCGCATGTTTTGAAGGCTCGGCGTGTGAGCTCTCCTTTGATTCTTCAGACAAATGAACATGTTGAAGTGCTTGAAGAATATCTATTATTCACAGGGTGGAGACCCGGCGTTCATTTAAGTGCTGGGCTCTGATGAGATTTTAGCACAAGTTGTCAGGCGCTCTCACTTAATGACGCCTCGCATGGCGTCAGGGCCCCCGGGGTTAAGCATTTTTAAGTGGCACGTCTTCAAATGCAACCAGCGTTTTTACAAATAAACCTGTGGTTGAGGTCAAGTTGAGGTATGCAAGTTTGAAAACAAAAATCAATCAAGCCATTTCAGTATGCCGGGTCTCGCCAAACACTCTTAAAAGTTACGGTCTACACAAAAATGGAAATTCTGTCAAAACGTAGTCACTCATACGCTGTTCCAAAGGTGTATGCATTTATTCCTTCTGTTAAACGTGAAATGAGATATCGTGAAGAATGCTGGTAATAAAACAGCTGCGGGCAGCCATTGACTTCCATAGTACTTTTTAAATAGGTTTGATACAATGCAAGTCAATGAGAATTTTCCGAATTTTGGTAAAAAAAGAGTGTTTTCAGAGAGACACAGGGAAAAGGGGGAAAAAAAACCTCCACAAAACAATCATTAACACTTTATTTTAAGGTGTCCCTTAAGGTGTACACTTTATATTTATTATAATAAACCTGAGCCGAATCCCTAACCCTAACCATATAGTAAATGTATGTAGATAATTAATATTACTCAGTACTTAAATGTATAGTTGCACTGTTAGAAGGATAGCTTTAAATGTAGTGTTACCAAAAATTATAGAGTGTAACTAATAGATATCACCATATAAGGAGTTTTGATAGCTCCAATTGTCACAAATCAGAAAATACTGAAAAAAAACCCTTCAGTACATATACAGGAATACGACTGTAAAGTTTAGTGTCTAAAGTGAAGATTTTTGACTGCTTACTATAACTGAATAGGTGTATTATAACTAAAATCTACAGACAGTCCAATAGTGAAACCAGTGCATAAAAAAGGTTTTTGCATGTAGTGTATTTTTGATAACTAGTTGCTTATTAGCATGCATACTAGAATTAGAATTAGAATTTATTAGTAGTAATTAAACACATATGAGTGCCTTATCCTACCCAATACCTAAAATTAACAACTACTTTACTAACTATTAATAAGCAAAATGCTTTTCTAGCCAACATTCTTTGCATAAGCAAAATAATTTTATTTCAAACACAAAACAAGATTATTTTGCTTGCTTCAAGCAAAAGCATACTTTTTTTTACTTGCTTTTTTCTGAAAACAAGATGATTTTAACATTTTTAGATATTTCTGCTGAAAATGAGACAAAAAAAATCTAAGACAGAAAAGCATTTTTTGCAGCAAATTATGAATTTAATGAGGGAAAGGTCGCAGTTAATAGTTAATAAATCATCCCTATTCCAAAGTGTTAGCTCTTAAGAACTTTTTCTACAGTGTAAGGTTCCATGGAACTCTAAATGCTAATAAAGAACCTCGGTTTTTTTTTTTCTGTCTGACAGTATCTGACAGGCTTTTTCATGTCGAGATAGCTACACAGTAGAATCGATTGCATAGATCATCACATTTGAATCCACAAGAGCAGCTGTCCCAGTTAAGCATTGAGCCATACCAGAGGAACATCCCTCCATCTGGGAAAAAAAAAAAAAAAAAAAAAAAAATCACAAAACCCCTGTGAAAGGTCAATTACCATTTTTATAATGATGCGGATAGGGATTTGCTTGTTTGCAGCAACAACTAAGTTTAATTGCGCAGTTAATAACACAAAATTCCTTCCTAAAATACACCGTGTTGGCAAACAGATAATAGCCATTGGATATCGGAGGAAAACAGTATGAGAAAGAGAGGGAAAAAGACAGAGAGGGGCAGAAAACTTAAGAAGGGGGCTATAAAGCTAGTGTTGTTTTTGTTTCAGTGGGCAAAATCTATAGTACACACACACATCAGAACGCTTTTAAATCCGTGTGCTTTTAAAAACTACTCCGAGCTAAAAAACAGACAAAAGTACAGTTTTGGGGTGTCCTGCCTCTTCATTTTCATAAGATTAAAGCGACTTCTGTATCTAGAGTGGGTCGCCTCAAAGGCGTCGACTCTACTGTACCGCTATAAACTAAGCTCGGAGGCATTCCATGTTACAGCGAAGAATAAACACGAAGAGCGTGTTTGTGTGGGTGCCGTCACGTGGTCCGTGTTGATATGCAGAAATTGCTCTAATTCTGAGAGAAGTCAGTAATTTCCCTCAGGTGCCCGCCTCAGGCCCCGCAGCGGTGCGTAGGCCTCGGGAGTGCTCAGAGATTAAGGGCTTACAGTTGGCACATTAGCTGCTAAATGAATCCTGCTCTGTCACTGGTAACGGGGCCACCTAGCTGTCAGATACATTTTACTGTAATATTACTCCACCCCTTGCCTAAATATACCTTTCAACACGCTGTAATGTACACAAATGATTACCTACAGAAGTTAATATTACAGACTATGGGATATAATTTATTTTGTTTTGGCTTATATGCCCTTTTATCAATACAATGCATGGTGAGAATGCAATTGAAAAAAAAAAAATCACGTTTGAGGTTTTTATATTATGATATAAATTAAAAATAGTTGAGGACTTTTTTTAAATTGTTATATATATATATATGCTCTCAATACAATATTACACAGTAAAACAACAAAGTAAAAAAACAAACAAACTAATAAATCCAATTTGCTTCCATCTCATACACTTCAGATAGAATATTACCTATTCAGCAGCTAGTCATATTTAAACAATATTTAAAGTTTTATTGTAATATTTTTTACAGATTTATGTTGATTTTTGAAAATATGATTATTGAATTTAATATGCAATTCAAATACACAAATCTTAAATTTAGGTGTATATTTTTTTCTACATTTTAATTAAATTTAATTACATTTTTTTAATATTACTTTATTTAATTTTTTATGTCCTAAAAAGTAGGAAACATTTTCAGCAAATTCTTTTCCACGAGTATAGCTACATCTGAAACACACACACATGCACACCTGGGTGGGCAAATTAGCCAACCATCAGTACTCCAAAATCAGCTCAGTTTTTTGTTTTGAGCGTGGGGTGTTAAGTTACCCAGCGGTACCCCACAGGAGGGAGTTGTGTTGTTTTCTCTCTTTGCTTTGGTGCATGTCGATACATGCTAGTGGAGCGTGAAAAGCCGCTGCTACAACAGCGTCCACTCAAACGGTTCTTCTTCTCCCCCCCTTCTGTCTTTAAATCCCCAAACAAGGATTGTGGGCGGTGTGGCGGAGACAAACACACATCGGGCGAATGGGATCAAACACTACGGAGACACTGGACGTGTGTGGACACCAGTCAGTCTCGCCCCTCTGGGACACGCCCTTCTCATAACGACCCTGTCCTCACGCTGCCCTCCACAACCCAGCAGATAAGCCACTAGCGTCTGTGAGTTTTACGAGCCTCTAATGGCCTCCGCATGCATGAGTAGAGCTTAAAACAGTAGAGCGCGCTTGTTCTGTCCTCCCCCCTCTGCTAGCCTTGCTAAACACAAATACACACATGCTGGACAATCCTCTTTAAAAGGGTAGTTCAGCCACTCACAAAGATATTTACTCACTCGCATGTCATTCCAAACCCCTAACCACTTTAGTTTCCGCATGCGACTAAAGGAGATGCTTAGCAGGATGCTCAAGCTGCTTTTTTCCATAAAATGCATAAGTGATCAACGGCTATCAAGCTCCAAAGATGACAGAAAGCACCGTAACAGTAGATGATATGCGACTTGTGCATTGCATATTAATTTTTGTGTGTAAAGTACAGAGAAAAATATAAATAGTACGTGAAAATTGTAAAAGGTTTTATTTAGCAATTCTCACATTTTCATCGGATACATGGCGCATAAAATAGTATTATAATATTAATATCATATTTTTTATTTGATATCGATTAATTAGTGAGTTTTGAACTGTCACAGAGCTATAGCTGTTGTCTGGCAAGAAAATCGATTTTACATTTTAAAATCGGAGATCCTTCTTCATTTGAAGACAGATAGAAATAAGTTTTGAATTTATTTACAGCTAATTTCACCTCTTAAAAAATCATGAGCATATAGCCCTCGAAGTGTATGGACTAATTTAAAAGAACTGTTCACCCAAAAATGTAAATTTGCTGAACATTTACTCACCCTTAGGCCATCCAAGATGTAGATGAGAACTGATCTGAAGGAATTAGCATTACTTACTTACCAATATAGAAAGCAATATTATATATAGAGGACTCACATTTTAGCCTGAAGCAACGATTTGATGTTAACACCCTGATGGATTTGTTTATTACAAACACAGCTTTTCCCTTCTCAAAACCTAAGTCCTGTGGATCACTTGTGGATTATTTTGATGATTTTATCAGCTTTTTAGACACTCTGATGACACCCAAATCAATTTTGACGAAGAAACAAACTCATCTACATCTTAGCTTGAGTAAATGTTCATCACTTTTTTTAAGGGAACAATTCCTTCAATTTAGCTTTTTGTCACCTTTAAAGCTTTTGTATTCTACGGAAGACAGTGAGTTGCACAGTTTATGCCATAATCGGGTGAACTATCCCTTTAAAACTCATTTTGCAGATGCCCACAATGCAATGCAAGAAAATAAAGTGCTGACAGACACAGACCTTCCTTTTTATTTTTGTATTTGCACTGTAAAATGGCCTGGTGTGTTGAGTCGAGGAGGATAAATAATTAAACGGCTCTTTAAGATGTCTTAGTGAGTTCTTCAGCACCATGCACTCAATGTAAGATCTCCGGACGTCTCGCTTCCTCTCGCTCCCCTGGCCGGGGCTTGCTGTCGCCATGACAACCGCTCACATTTCACACACTCGAGAACAGTATATCATGCAAAGGCCGATTCTAAAACAGGAAATAGCGCTCTGTGCTCAGCCGTGGCTTTCAGAGGCGTGTTTACAGCCGCTAATAGAAACCAGACGCATGGTGGCGACTATAAACGTGGACGCTGACATACACACGCTCGGTGTAATATACGCAGCTCCTGACTTCAGAGTGTATTTATAGAAGTTACTGTGAGGAAGCAGAGAAATCAGGACGCGCTTTATATAACAGAGACAAACACATTTCTGTAATTGACTTTTAGAGCCACACAGTTCTCAGGTCAGTTTACTATGCGACCGTCACGCTCAAATCCACTTCCAGCTGACCTCAGAGCCCCCGTGAGCAGTCAGAGAGAGCGCTAGAGTTACGAGGTGAACCCGAGGGACGCGTCCAGATAAGACCTTGAAGCCACGGATGCTTTATTTGTTTTGGCATTTTCAGTAAAGCGGACATAAAACAGAGCAAGACATTTTTTGAAGGGCACGTCAATGTAGCAGCACAAAGCGCTATACGTGTTTCATCTCCGATAAAGCGCGTGGAACATCCACACAAATCTTTTCAGGCACACCTCCGTAGAGGGGCCGCTAAAGAGCAGCGTAGAGTTTTTTTTTGTCCCGAACCTGTCTTCCACAACAAAAGGGCTATTCGGAGGACACGGAGGACACAGAGGTGCTGATAGTGATCAAGGCTGTAGGCCAAGATGTGTATGCATCGGGGGTGTGCTGATTGTTACACTTACAGTACGGCGGTGAAAGCTGCTGAATGGTCAGATTGAATATTTCAGATTTAATTTTTAGTCACGTGGTCAAGGAAGGAACATAAGACGATTGCAACAATTGCTCTGTTTCTTTTCTTTGGCTCTCTTTCACTCTAGTAGTATTCTGCATACACGCTGGGTAGAATTACAGTAACTGTATATTCTTTATCATCTTTCATCTATATTGTAACCAAGTGTAACTATAATGAACTGTTGCTATTAAACCATCTCAATTACATCAGTAAGATTTTTAAAGGTTTTCAAAAAAGTGCTCACCAAGTCAATTTTTATTTTGATACAGCAAAGACAGCAATATTGGGAAATATTCTAATTTAAAATAACAGTTTTCTGTTTTGATATATTTTAAAACGTCATTTATTCCTGCAATGGCAAAGCTGAATTTTTATCAGCCATTATACTACTCTTTTTTATAAAAAAAAAAAGTATAAAATATATTAAAACAGCCCAAAGCCGTTACTTAAAATGGTGACAGTGTTACGGTTTTACTGTATTTTTGATCAAATAAATGCAAAGACACTTCTTCTGTTAAAAAATAAAAATTTAAAATCTTAAATGATATATGTAACTTTTGAACATATATATACAAACAAAAGCAACGCTCCCTTACAACTTTTGCAATTCTGTGCTTATTTCCATCATTGGCATAAATAGCAGATGGTGATAATAGACAAGAACGGGTAAATTTATACTATCATTCTTACACTATAACATTTCTTTAGTCGTTCTGCAATCTCACAGCCTGAACCACTTTAGTGAAAGCACCCTTACCGCAGGTCGGACAGTGATTGTTAAGTGAGGACAGCTTTACAATAGCAGCCTTCAATAAACTTTACACATTCCACAGAGCAATTAGCATGAGCCATGCCACTTGACGATTTCAATTTGCTCAGCAAGACGCAACACCCACGAAACTCTATCTGAGAGACGGCCGAGAAAACAATGCGAAGAACAGATGATCTGCCGTCAGTCTCAGAGACGAGCGCTCGCTGCCTCCGGAAGACCAAAGACGTTCGACTGCTTAATGTCTCTAGTTCTGTCCTATTTGCTTTCTGTCCATCTTCCTCTTATTTTTCTCTTTCCCAGATGACAAGGAGAAATGGCCTTGGAGGTGATGACCCACACAGAATTAGTGCTGCTTGCTAAGGTAAACAAACTATTTAGCAAAACCTAATGCTAATGTTAAGCACTAAGCTTCATCCTGAAGTTTTACAGACAGGAATTTTTTTTATTTCACTCAGCCCAATCTAATCCACCCTCGTTCTTTCTTTCTGTCACTTCATCTTATTGTCTTCACTAGCCTGACAAAAAATGGAGATTTATTCTACTTTCATCTGAGTCATACAGACACAATGCCTTCCTTCCTTGGTGGGAGTGGGAGAAGGATATGAAGGAAAGATGGGATGGAAAGAGGAAATGTTGGAGTGAAAGACAATATATTCTGTATATACAGTGTGTTCCAAAAATCACAAATTACACATATATTGAGTTGGAGCTGCATGAACTCCACACGTTTGCTTAATACCTGATGAGAATGATGCTCCAAAGAGCATCTTGAGCTTCAACAGAAGAAGCAACATCAGTAACATGATTAGTAGCTGTGTTTACATGGACCCTAATCCAGTCAAAAAAGAAAAAAAAGAGTCACATGTAACTTATCTATCAGAATGAATCGGCCAAATCCAGCTGAAATTTCATTCAGATGGTTTAATGCAATACTTCAACCAAAAATGAAATTTACTTCATGATTTACTTTTCTCTTTCAGATGAATATGAAACTTTTTTTTTGCATTTTGATATAAACCAAGAGGAGACTCGTTTGTCCTTTGTTTTACACAAAACTTTAAAAAGATTATTAAGTCATGTTAATAAGTAATAAATAATGTCCGGTCAGATTTGACATGTACACAGTGCGCAAACATACATTTACAGTTCTCCTGTTGAAATACTTCCCAGAATTTAATATGAATCCCACTGTAAATTTACATTTATACAGTATGCTTTATGTTGGCTGGGACCTTTCGAAATGATGAGACAAGGGTTCCCCAGACGTTTCTCCCTGGTGCTGGAAGGCATGTAGCTTTTAGAGCGGACCCCCCATCGTTAGCCAGGGTGGCATCAGAGGCAGAGATGAATACATTTCAATGTGACTTCTTAGTCACTCATCTGACTCATGTAGGTTCAAAGCAGCCGCCGTAGTAGAGAATGAAAGAATGACTGAAATGAAAATTTACGCATCTACCTCTAGAGAAGACAGGTAATGTCACCGGCATGACAACACTGCGCTCTATTGTGCTCTCTTTGCACTTCTCTCAATGTTCCTCTCTTTCTTTCAACTAATTCAAAGAGAGGAAGAAATGCAGAACAATTATGACACAGCAGCTATTTATCAGCGATGAAATCTGAGGAATGGCAGGTGAACAAGGAACATTTTCAGCCTGATCCCCCGAAGCAAAGCCTCCAGCCAAGAGAAACTCTCCCACAATCATTCATTACCGCTTATTACATGAAAAGAGCAGATTCATGGGGGGGGGACTTTTTCTAAAGTGAATGTGCATTTCTGTAGACAGATTTTCAAAAATAGCCAAGTCTTCCGATAAAACTAATTGTGTGTCTAGCTACATTTGTATTATCTAGGTCTGTTAGCCCACAAAATGTATTTAGGCTACGCTTTTAAAATAGTGTTGTTTGACATAGGCAGTCATATATTAAATTATTGTTCTGGGTTCAGCACAAGTTGAGCTCACTCAACAGCATTTGTTGTATACACTTTTCCTTCCTTTCCTTAAAAAAAAAAGTTGTATCAGTAATGTCTTTCACTTCAGCTTTGGTTATGGTAGTATCATCTATTATTCTGATGGCTCGACCCTGGCTCCCTGATCTACCACCACCAGCCGCCTGCTCCATCGTGGTTCCCTGCCCGATCCTCTGTTTCTTCGCTCCTACTTGAACCTGGCCCCTAGGTCTTTGCATGGGCCTTAAATTTAGGCCTTAGCCCGACCCTTGTCCAACAGCTTATCAGAATTACCATTCTACCATAATCATTCATACCAAAATTTACAGATATACTAAAACAGTTCAAGCATTTAACAATGGTTAGACGTTAAACCTGTGCAAATAAATGTGCGATATGGTTTGTGCAGAGATTGGCCGCTAAAGCGTGCTCTGCAGGACACGGAGCCACCGGCTCCATCATTTGTATATTTTAGCCTTCGCCGTCATTTTCTCAGATAAAAGTAAGAGTAATACATCATTCGGAACAGTAAAGGGTCCACTTTTATTTGTGTGCACTGACAATATCAACAAAAGGTGATGTTATGAAATAAAGAAAACAAGCGCTTTATACCTTGTCTTAAACAGGGGCGCTTCACAAAAATGAACTGAAACTCAGCAGAAAAGACATGATAAATATATCTATGCAAAGCTTTAAATTACCACTCTACCAGATGGAGAGTCAGGAAATTCATCTTTGCAAAACGGACTTAGAAAACACTTGTTTATTAGTAA
The DNA here is from genome assembly GCF_018831695.1 of Puntigrus tetrazona. Taxonomy (NCBI): domain Eukaryota; kingdom Metazoa; phylum Chordata; class Actinopteri; order Cypriniformes; family Cyprinidae; genus Puntigrus; species Puntigrus tetrazona. The sequence continues at coordinate 5,022,448 of NC_056715.1, read as the reverse complement.
ATAATTCAAATGTCTTCCTATTGCTTTCCCCCGACACATTCACGGTAATTGCTACATCTGGAATCTGCTCCTTAAGGGGAGGGCTCTGTCATGATTGCCCTGTGTTTGTCCCTGGACTTGATGTTGAAATGTTGAAATGTTTCTGTCTTCACTCGTTTCTATGACTACTGTCCACGCCCCCTAGTTACCTTGGTTAGTCTGATTGTCGGCGCGTGTTTAAGTCCATTTCTCTTGTGTTCGCTGGTTGTTATACGTTGAACGTTAAATGTATGTAAGCTGAAGGAGATATTCCTGCTTCCTGTGTCTTGGATTGTCGTTATTAAAGTTGTGTTTGAGATTGGATTCTCTCTCTGCCTGATCTCATAGTTACAACATCCAATCATGCAGTATATAATTACTCATGACTATGTAACATTATAAACATTATAAACCCTAAAAAAAAAATAATGCACTCTTATAAAAATATAAGCTTTATATTTCTGCTTTTAAATCTCATTAAACTGGCCGTAATCATAGGTGGCTCAATATAAACATTCTTATTTTTAATTTATTTATTTTTAAATTATATTTATTTATTTTTGCTTTTTTTTTTTTTTACATAATTAGACATGAGTTGAAATTCCCAAAAATAAATAATAATTCAATTCAACCTGGATTATTCTTTCTATGTGCATGTGTCTGTGATGTTATATACATCAAATTAGATCACCGATAACCCACATAACATCACGCTAAGCAAGGATGAAAGGACGTAAAGTGCACAAACAGACACACACTGCGACATGAAAGTACATACACACATTCTCATACACAAACTAGACGTGACTACATATTCAAAACACGGCTCAGTTTTGTCACGTCCATTTTGATACAACTCTTGTAGAACAAAGAGGAGATAAAAGAGGAAACGTGCAAGACAGCAAGGCAGGCAGGAGACAGCGTTCTCGTTCCAGCACACACTTGCAGGCATTGAGAATAACAAGGTCTGAAAAGCATTACTGAAAGAGTTCCACAGCTCCGTCCAATCCTGACAGCCTTTCTTCTCAGCAAGCGAGTGACTTAGCCCCTGAATTTCAAACTGTTGCGGCTGAGAAAAACCGAGAGATGGGCTTCGGTGTAATTCTTCAGAATTCAAAAACAAAAGTTAGTTTTAACTTGTCACCTACATGATGAATACAGTCGGCTTGTGGGGAGAGAGTTTTAACAATTTTGCTTTGTGCAATGTTAAGATGCGAAATTTTTTTCTGCATTTCTTTGCCATGTGGACGTGACCGGAGAATATGCATGGACTTCCAATGCATGTGTCACAGCAGATCAAGGATGTTTTGTATCCTAATCCTATTGGTCCGGAATGATTCGGTGCAAACATGTAGTAAAATTTTCTATAACAACTCATAGATCAGACTGAGTCACAGAGAGGGGAAAAGTGCACTCCGGGTAACTGAAACATCTACTTAACAAGACTTCCTTCCTCTTTATTTTTACTGTCATTGCCTCATAAAAACACTGACCTCTTCATTGCAAATATGTGCACCTCAATGAGCAAATCGGTAAACCTTACAGAACAACGATAGAAACCACATAGCAGCCATACAAAGCACCCTAGAAACACCGCAGGGTCATTCCATGTCAAGCAAAAGTCAAAGGCTCACATTTTAGATTTAGCTAATATTCTTTTTCTGAAGACAGGCGAGTATAGCCAAAATATTAAATGTCATGGATGAACATTTACTGAGCAAGCCACTATTTTGTTGAGGGGGGTCAAAATAGCAATTTTCACATGACATTAAATTACAAGGGCATAAAAATTACTTCAGAAAGATGGCAGCATCACAATGTTATTTTTACACAGAGATCGGTAGGTTAGTTAAATCTGTGGACTTTAGCCATTTTTTTTTGCATTTTGTTCCAATGGTGACCATTCAAAAATGGGGAAAAAGCACTTTTTGAGTTTGGTTTGCATGCCTGTAAGTATTAAAGATATCTTAATGCACTTTTGGATCTTAAGTCTTAACAAACTTTCCTTTTGGCATCTTAATTTTTAAGGCCCTAAATTCTTTGCTTCCAGAAATATCATATTCTACAAGTCTGAAGAAAAATAATGTTGAAACTAGAACATACCCGTCTGAGTGTCATAAATATTCTTTTTTCAAAGTTTGCATGCCTGTTCATCAATTTTTATTAAATATTTTGCAATATGATTTAAGATTCTAGTTCTCAAAAAACATTTCTTTTGGGATCTTCATTTTTAAGACCCTAAATCAATCAGTCCCAGAGATATGGGGATCTCAAAGAGGGATCTTGACATGGGATGACCCCCTAGCAAACACCCTAGCATTTGAGGAATCTCCACAAATATGTTAAAAGTTATAAATCACTGAGCTTCCTTTCACCAATTTAGCAACAGAAGCAGAGTTTGTGTTTTACAGCATTTCTAAACACCGCCGCAGCCTTCTACAGGCTTTGAACTTCAGAGGCGCTACTCAACATGAAGAGGCTGAAAAAAAAAACAGTAAAGAGCAAAAGAGAGGAAAGGGGGGGTTTATTTGGATCGTTTTTCATGGAGTGTCAAAAGGGCTTCCACAATCACCAAATCAATCCCGACCTACTGGTAACTGGGCGAGAGGTGAGAGGTGCTTAGCTGTGAGAGAGTGTGAGAAAATAACAGAGAGAGGGACAGAAAGAAAGAAAGAAAGAGGGAGAGAGAGAAAGCAATGATCAGTTTTGCAGTGAAACTGAAGGAGTAAATCTCACTGGTAATCCCTTATTAAATAGTTCTTAGAACTTCTTGGTCTTTGTGCGGTTCTGTGCTTGTCTTTTCCGTCAGTAAAAAGTCTGTTAAAATCCAATAAGAGGGCTGGATATGGACCACTTGTCACAGTGCTAATACACACCAGCAGTGTGCAGGACCGGCACACTAATTTACCACAAGCCTTTGCTATAACAGGATCTCAGAACAGAATAATGCTACATGCAAGAGCGCAAAATAATCGTTTAGCTTTTTAATTAAATAAAATACATAAATGCATACTTATTTAAGTATTATTCAAAAGTGGTGAGAAGGGTTTTTTCGTGCCCCTATTATGGGTTAGGAAAGGTTCATATTTTGGTTTTGGGAGTCCCAGACAACAGGTTTGAATGCAAAAAACACATTTTCTTATAAAGAATAATTTATTTTTGCTTTATTTGTCTAACGACTCTCAAACGATAATTGTCCGATTTCATTTAAAGCAGTCTTTGTGAGCTTTTAACGCTCCAAAAGTGGCACCTTGTTGCAAAGAATGAATCTACATTTTCATTCAGACCAACTCTGAAAGTCCTATAAGTGGGCGGGCAATATGTTAAGATTTCATTTTGATGTCAAAATGAAAAGGCTTGGGGCTCCTTTTAAAAATGAATTGTTTCAATGATTCAGTCGAGTTCATAGTGATTTATTTTGGTGGCCACTGTTTTAGCGAACTTCCTATCTAAGGATATGATCAATACCTGATTGCCCTACATGCAATGTAATGCTTTACCCAGAAATACATTATAATATGGACCTAAAATGGGATGCAAATTGAAATTCCAGTTGACTTTCCGACTAGGCTACACATGCCCCCAGTCTGTGTTCACACTCGCTTACAATTTATGACATGTTATGAAGTTTCTAGTAGACTTCAAAGAAAGCCATTTTGAAACTAAATGACCTCTGGGCTGCCATGACTGACAATGTGCCAGTGATCGACCCGTCACCAATAAAAGGCATATAAAAGTTCTAAAGCTGGTCCGTCTAGTGACTTCGCAGCCAATCTTGATCTAAGAGACTGCAAGAACCCACAAATCTAAATATTTTCATCTCTTTGTACTTTTCAAATGATATCTGAGGATGCAAGTCAATCACGTTCCGCGTAAACACTAAACAGCTCATTTTCCTGTCACTCCCTCAAACATCATCTCCAAACGCAGTCTCGAGTGTCACTCCCAGGATCCTCAGAGACAAAGACACCAGTGCTAGCAGACAAACTCGGAGCAATTCATTCCAATGCTCGTTATAGTATTTGTTACAAAATCTCCTTGAAAAGTGTTATCTCTGAAATGAAGCGCCTTTGCTGAACCCATTCCGAATCCATCTTTCCCCCAGATTATTTAACTTTGTTTGCCTTTTAAAAACTTCCTCTGAAATGGCTAATTATATCAAGCCAGCGTCTTAGTTTTAACTGATGTTTCAATAGCTATGCAGCAGACACGGGCCTCGACAAGCAGGAGGAAACTTCACTTTAATGTTTAATGGCATATCTGAGAAAGAAGGATGCGAAGGGCGCTTTGCGTGCGAATGTGCGTTAGTGAGCGCTAGCACTTCTGAGCTCAGCAGATGTCCCTCCTACAAATGTGGCAGCCGTTGCAGGTGTATCGCTGTCGCCTCCCCACGCGTCAGATAATATCACAGCCACAAAAGAGTTTACAAAACACACAGCTAACTGCCAATTATACCGAACAAGTCGCTGCTTGCACGGCACCTCGATGCAGCGCTCAAAAGCCGCTCTTCGAGAGGGGTGTGTTGTGATTTTCTCTGTCATTTAAGCATGTTTAAGAGGGTGATGATATATAACCGATTGTATATAACTAGACGCTCATTCGCACGCGTCAGATACTCATTACGGTGCAGGGGTTTAAGCAAAATAATGATCAGGCTGTGAGTGAGAAGCTAGAGTTGCTCTGCTTGGAGGTGGATGTCTGCTGGGCTTTGGACCGCTGCGGAAAACACATTTATAATAACAGCTCTCTCGCCGCACTTCCATTAGTGTGCCGCTTTGAATGCCACCAGGTTAATGAAATCTCTGATTACTGCGATTCACATGCGTGAGTGTACATGTGGAGGGAATCCAGCACATACTAAGGGGAGAAGGAAATTTTCAGGATAGGAATATCGAGTGTTTCAAGTGAAACAATCCGAGGCATCTGTCAATGTCTTGACGAGAATTAATTTCCAGTCAAATTAAATACAGTCCACACCGCTTTAGGTGGCTAAAGAACCGCTTCCGGGCATGTCAATAAGTCAACCACTTGTATCAGCGGACCACGGTAGGCACTGGTCTTAAACTGGATAAAACTGTTAAGAGGTGGATTGATTCACTGCGACCAAACTGTGCTTTGCGCACATGGACCAGGCGTGTGATTCCACGCATAACTTCCTGTGGTTTAGCCACCATCTCCATCAACAAAAAGCAGCAAAATCCACATGCAACAAACAGGAAGTCTACTATCTTTAAAACGTTACTTACTGCTACTTTGCGTATACTAAATAAACTAAAAACACTGTTACTGTTATCGTGACATTTACTCTGCAAGTGCTGGGACGGAGATACTGAGGAAAAGTGCACAGCGACCCATCCAATCCTCTGCCTGCTGAGGCTAATGAGTGTAATAAGGCATTTCATTGCAGCCATTATTAAAATAAGCAAGGAAACAGCCACAATGTCTAGTTTTAAAAGGTTTGCTATCGTAGATTTAACTTTAAAAGGGTTCTGTGTACAAAACAATTTGTTTTTAGGCTAGCAACAAGCATTAACCCTGTATGGCTGTATTGGGTTTTTTTTTAAATAATTATTTTACACAAGGACACACTGAATTAATCAAAAGTGATTTTATATATATAGAAATATATTAAGCATATATTAAGCAATTATTAAGCAAAAATATTAAACTATTGAATTCAACAATGATAATAATGTATTGCCACAAATCAATACATTAACATGTTTTTTAAAAGATTGTCATCAAATACATTTACATTATATTAATAATAGAAAACACTTATTTTAAATTGTTCAAAAGAGGTAACTTCAAAAAAGCATACTGTTGCAATATTAAAAGAATTTTTACATTTGAAGAAATTAAAGTGATTTTCTATTTTACATTATAAATCAGTTACTATTTACATTATATGATCTGTTACTTTAAGCGGTTTTAATTTTATTTCATATATTTCATTACATGCTTTTCTGTAAAAAGAGAGTAAATGAAAACCATATGGATGCACCATACCGCACAGGGTTAAGGAACAAAGTTTATGCCAGAACATTAACAGTCTACAGTCAATTATTTGTCTCTTTTTATCCATTTAGCCTTGAGTACTTTACACTTCAACACGTTTGTTCAACAATAGGAAACTGAGGGGAAAAATTCTCAGAATTACAGAATGAGAAAGAGAGAGGAAACATTCGAAAGGCTGGCAGGATCCAAATACCACATTGAAAAGAAGTGAAGAAAAACAGTCTCAGATTTGAAGCGGCTCTTTTTAAACCAGGGCAAACAAACCTAATAAACACCCACCCGGCTAATTCTTTTAGGAGCTAGCCAGGTACATGAATATGAGCCTTTTGTTGATGGAAAGGCTCATCTAAAGAGCAAGCAAATAAACCAAGATCCCTTCTTGTAGTAGAAGTGATGCGGGTAAAATAAATAAAGAGCACTTGTCAGTGGAACCAACGACACATTAAGGACAAAATGGTTCAAAGCATGTAAATATGGTAAGATACGTCACTCTACCTTGTAGCAGGACTCCCTTGTTTTTTCTGTAAAAGGGACTTCCTGGCCAAATTGGAGGACTGGACATACTGTAAAGAAAACACAGTGGAGAGAACGATGAGAAAGTGACACAAACAGATGATGTACAACTGACAGATGGACTGTGTTTCTGAAAAACAGACAGCCAAACGGCAGGAAAGATATTTTAAGAGGTAAACAGTGCCAATAGACAGAGAAAACGAGAGTGAGACAGACACAGAGGGCGCATATCCACAAAGATACCATGGTGACTGAAGCTTCTGCCAATTTTTATGTTGATACTGTAAAATCATAAATTAATACAGGATCACAGTTCAACTTATCAAGTTATGAGATCATGTTATCACAGTTTTACATTAATAACATTAACCGATACAGCTAGAGAGAAGCACATCTACATTTAGTTTTTTTGTTTTTTTAAAAAGCTTTAAAACAGAGAAAGTCGCAATGCAATTACCAGAAATGTCTGTCTGATTATGCATGGCTGTTTTTAAGAAGTAGTTCACATGAACATTTACTCCCTCTCAGGACATCCAAGATGTGTATTATTTTGTTTCCATTGGATCCTCTGCAGTGAATGGTCATTAGAACGAGAGCTCAAACAGCTGATAAAAACATCACAATAACTCAAGGGTCCTCGAGGGTCATCAAAATCCACCTTTATATTCATATCTGTGCATATTTCACTCCTAATTGAGGAGACATATTTTACTTTAAAAATGTCTTAATGATGCTTTGTTTCATACAAACATTCACTTCAAAATACATTAATTAACGGACTGGAGTTGTGTGGATTACTTTTGGATTATTGTGACGGCACCCATTCACTGCAAAGGATCCACTGGAGAGATTTCTCTAAATCTGATCTAATGAAGAAACAAAATTATCTACATCCAAGATGGCCCGAGGGTGAATAAATTTTAAGCAGATTAATTTTAATTTCGGGGTAAACTGTTCCCTCATATATCATAATGAATTTCAAAACATTATTTACGAGGGTTTACCATGCAATGAATGGATCACAGTAACAGCTAACAAAATTGATCATTTTAAATCCAATGGGATAATTACAATTAATAAACCTTCAACAGCCAAGTAGTAAACTTTGAGTAAAACTGCAAGTTTTGTATTGGATCTGCAGAACCAGCAAACAGCTTCTGGCCGAGTAAACAAAACATGAAGGCTTATGCAATGTTGAGACGTGACTATGCAGCAACATAGTCATTACATGTTCTCTCAAATTGAGCCCTCGTAGCTTTAATCATTACTCTCTGGTGGTGAGATGACAGGCCGGCTCAGGTGATGGTGCTGCAGACTTCAGTACGAAGATGCACAGCGGGAACTCTTCAGCTGAATCACACATCCCCGACTGGCGAGACCTTTTTTTTTTTTGGCACAAATGAACTGAGCGATCAGAAAAACCATGTCAGCGCTCTGTGAAATGGGATCTTTATTTTACTTATTTTAATATTTGCATTATTGGTTTTATAAAATGCCTGAAAATAGGCATTCGAATATGCCTGCGATGAACGGGGAAAAAAAAGCAGTTACTCTGCTGGCTGCAAGAATCAGACTTCAGGATTACTCACATATAAAAGCTATTGATTTTTCTTGGTGATCATGGACATCCTTTGGAGAAGGAGGTCAACAGGTCCTTCATGAAAAGAAGTGATGGTGTGAGGCAAGACGTGTTTACAAACTCAAAACGGTATTTGAGAAAAATGTAAGGAACAACAGATCACCGTAACAAAACAAAGTCAAACCCAGATGCCTGCGTTTCAGTATATTATTTGACATATTAACTGTAATATAAAATAATATAAAAATATATAAAAAAAAAAAAGTTATTTGTTTTATGCTAAAATGTAACTATTATTGTATCAATAAAAATATTAGGTGTACATATAAAAATAGTGATATTAAATTATATAATCAGTATAGGAACTATTTTTAGTAGTACATACATATATATATATATATATATATATATATATATATATATATATATATATATATATATATATATATACATACATGTAATAACATATGTAATAAATATGAAAAATAATATTAATGATAAAAAATAGAAAAGATAAACTACTGTAAGTGTTGCAACAGTATGTAAACTGTAAAGTAATAAATGTTGACCAAACGTACTACTTGAGAATATTTGTGAAGAATATGAGTGCTTCAAATATGATCAAAGTTCCCAAATTCAGTCACGAATTTTCTTTTTATCTTTTTCATCTCCTCTAATGCAATCTTCCTCCCTTAGCCGTGATTTTTCATGCTCCATCCTGTTCTTATTCCCAAACACTGATCATTTGTGACAGCAAATATGAATTTCCTGACCTTTTTGTTTGGGATTTGTGAAGTACTGGAGCATGATTTCACATTTAGCAGTTCCCACAGAGTTTAGAAATGGTTTATCCACGTCTCCGTTTTCTGACAGTTCCTTCTGATCTGAATATGTTTTGCTTCAGAGGTTACAATTTTTTATTTTTTATTTTTTTTTTTCGTGGATTAGCTGCTCGGTTTCTATCAATTATCTGCTCGTGTACGATTCCTCCTCCGTCTCACTGTCTCGCTCAGCGCTCACTGTGAGCTTCACAAATCTAATCAGGAGCAGTCTAATCTTCAATTTAGCCCTCTATCCACTTTCTGCCTCCCTGTAGATTCAGTATGTGCAGACATTGGCTCTGTCATCTCCCCCTTCTTAATCTTCTTAGAGTATATTAACTAATTGAGAATTAGAACAAACAGAGGTGGCACAGGGCTTTGAGCACATTTGTCTACACGGTGTATTTAAAAGCCCAAGTCTGCGGGTTGACTGGGCTGTTTTGGCTCTGGACCTCTTGCGATGAAGGAGCGCTCTACGGTGCGTGGCATCTCCGAGCGTCGCGAGGCCGCGTGCCAAAGCGAAGAAACACAGCACTGCCACTTCACATTTGCTAATCTCCGCAGGGCTGTCAGACTTCAGGTATCTGCCCTGACAATTGAGGATAATTTAGTGTGAGAAGTAATGGAACCTCTCTATTTCTTTACGGATCCATTAATTACAGTGCTCCGTCAGAATGTGTTTGATTTTTTTTCCCTCTTTTTTCCCGTTGAGAGTGATTAAAACATATCTCGGCACAGCTCAGACGCAGCTTGAGACGAACATCTTCATTAGCATACTAGTCGCCTAGCAACTGAAACATCTCTAACTTTCAACTTTGAGATTTTTTCACTAACCTTACACCTGAGTACAGCACGCAGTCATTACTAATGTAAGGATCCACCAGTTCTGATCCACTTATCCCCATAAATGAATAAAAATACACACAGCGTCCCTCATAGCGAGCGAAGAGGTCAAACTAAATACAAATACATTTACTTTTGCTACTTACAAACAGAATAAATGAGACAAAATATCAGAACAGTATAACAATATTCACTCCTTGAAAATCAGAAACTTAAAAAAGACCACTGTGAATTTAATTGCTGTTTAAGATATTTGCATTAAAGACTTGCAAAACTGAGTACTAAAGGCAAAAAAATTATATTAAGTAAATATGTAAGAAATAATAAATAAATGTTATATATATGTGTGTGTGTGTGTGTGTGTGTGTGTGTGTGTGTGTGTGTGTGTGTGTGCGTGGTTTAATTTTATATACAAAAATTCTATTCATTTTAGATAAAAAAAGATACAGTGAAAGATATTTTAAAAATATATTCTAATATTTATAATTTTCTACATATCTATATTTAATAACTGAGTGCATATTATTTTTTTATTATATTTTTATGATATTGTATGTACATATTTATTACATGAATTATGCATTATATATTATATTAATATACAGTACATGTTATTATATATAAAATGTGATATCTGTCTGACATCTTACATGATTTGATCATTGTGCCATTATATATACACAATTTATTATAAATAAACTGTACAAAAAATATAGAAATACATAAATAGATCAATTATATGAACATTTCTATAAGAAGTATGTATCCCTACTATCTAAGAATAAAAAGTGCGCAGTACCAAATGATTCTAATGGAAATAAAAATACAGACCAAAAAGGTCTGAATTCACACTAAGCTACAGATAAACAAGAGCGAACACTTTTGTTGATTTAAACAGTTAGGCGTAGGTATTCACAGGAAAAGAAAGACTGCTGGCTGCAGAACAGTAAGAAAGAGCAAGATCCCCGCAGTGCTGGGTTCACCGTGCCATCTCTCCCTCTTTCTGCTTCTCTTTAGCAGTCAAGAGCAGTGCTTATACTCCTAATGCACATATGCTTTGTATCGGGTTACAGCTACGGTATGTGTTGCCATGGACACAGCATGCCTCATGATAGACGACCCAGGTCCTTTTTTTAATCAGCTGTATGAACCGAACCAAAAAAGCAGGAAAGCTTTTATGATATTACGTTATTTATATGTTATTATGTGCCCTCCACTCTCTGAACATAATAAAAAGAAATGAGATCTCCCACTGCAATTATTTGGCCCATGGTTTCGCCAGTATAATTTAACACATTCAAAGAAGGGAACAATCAAACAGCTGCTGATGGAATTTGAGCCCATGAGACCCGATGTGGCCTTGTATCAATAGCCGCTCTTGTTCTTGACTAAAGGAACTATTACTGTTGCTCACAGTTAACGTTAGTGATTTGAAAAAACACCTATTCAACTTAAGTGCAAAACTGTTTGTGCTACAGGCACGAATGACACTGCAAATCATATGGCTAGTTGCTTGGCAGACGATCATCTAAATTAAAGGAGGGATAATCAGAGCCTTGGGGTGTACTCTTTGGCCTTGGGATAGTAAGAAACCACCTAGCAACCAGTCAGAACACCCTAACAACGCCATGGCAAACACCCTCAGCAGTAATCATTTTATTTTCCTTGTCAGGCCAGTAGTTCAGATTTCTACTTCCTTTCTACCACAACACAAAAAAAGGCTACATGTACACTGTCGTTTTGAATTTAAAATAATGTGTTACCCCGCTGACTTCACATTTTTTGCTTAGTCAGCTAAAATATTTCAGTTGTCACCTAAATAGATAAAGATAAAGAGATGACCAAAATGAATTTTCCACCAGCTAGGCCGAAAAACGCTCTTACACAGCCTTATTATTGTGCCATGTCCTAGTATTGTTCCAGTAAGTTTTGCATGAGCAAGCACCCCTCATTTTCTTCAAAACATGTAAAAAATCTATTTAAAACCTGTTTTATAACAGCACTTGAGGGGTGGAGGGGGAAGGGATACATCAGGGTACAGGGCCTGGAACAGAGCAGAGCCACTACCTTGGCCTGCATATGCATATCCCGGTAATCTAAGCGGAAACGACCCCAACCGGCTCCAGCGGAACCTCTTTGAACCTGCTCTGTGGGAACGTGGCTCGCTCCTTCAGTTGAAATGCTTTTTAATCAAATGTTAACGCCAGCTATGAGAGCCAAAACCTGCTTCTTCAGGGCTCTGGTGGTGCGGCTATGACCGTCGAAGCATTTTCAAAAATGTTAACATCAATGGGGAAGGGCGCTCTTTTGCCCTTGCTGGATGTTTGAATGTAAAACACACGTGCCACCGGCTGGAGTCTTGCTGGGTATATATCCCATCTATTTTTAATCTGGCGAGCTCTATCTGTTTGCTCTGATAATGCAAACACTCACACCTTTCAAGGAACAGCCGCTTTCTCCATCTCCATCAGGAGCATGCCTGGGTTATTCATTTTTAAACAAAGCTTACCTCCTTTCGCTTGATTCTATAATCTCATTTCAAATCCTATCGCCCACTACATTTTCCTTTTACCCCTACAATCGCAATCCTCTTTAACTAATCTAAAGTCTAATTGGTGCCAGCACCGGTTCTCCCCTGTAGGTTACTTCTCGCCTTGAGGTTTTTAACTTTTGTTCGTGTGAAATCTGAACTGCTCTCGCCTGGGCTCACGGCTCACAATAGAAGCTTTCTCAAGGCCAGAGGGTTGCGAACGCCGCACACAATTAGTGGAAGGAATTTCAGAGCAGAACCTCGAAGACTTCCTAAATCCTGGCAAATTCCTAAACCTTAAAACATGCAGTCAGTGAAGAACTTTTAACATCCATAGAATCATTCCACTGTTCGCAAAATGATTTGTACAGCGAAAAAAATAGGTTCTTAAAATTTGAAAAATATTCATCACACCCAAAACATCTTTGGGAAACTGAAAATCGCTTTTCTATGTAATGACTGTGAAAAAAACCTTAAAGTTTTTTTATAGTGGAAAAAAGTTCTTTAGATTATTAAAAAAATATTCTTCACATTAATAAAAATGTCTCTTTTAAAAAAAGTTTCCACTGAAACTATTTATTTATTTTTTTCTATGCAATGACTGAAAAAACACTTTTGGAACCTTTATTTTTAAGATTATCAAAGCTATCGATTCCCCAAAAGGTTTTTATACTGGAAAAAAGTCCTTCAGATCATTAAAATTAATACAAATGGCTGTTTTAAAAAGTGTCCACTAAAAGGTTTTTTGGGCAACCAAAAATGTAATTTTTGGGTTTTTTTTGTATGCAATGATTGTGAAAAACCCTTTTTTGGACCCTTTTTTAAGAGTGTGGATCCTATCAATTCTACAAAAGATTCTTTATGGTGAAAAAAAGGTTCTTTGGATTATTAAAATATTCTTTACACTAATAAAAGCATGGCACTTTTAAGAACTGTCTAGTGAAAGGCTCTTCAGGGAACCCGAAATGGTTCTGCTGTTGCATTGCTATAAAACCACTCTTGGAGCCTTTATTTTTAAGTGTGTTGATGGTGAAACTTAAAGAAAGTGTAATGCAATTCAAGATTCATCTGTACAAACAACTAAATCAGAGCTGGAGGGAAGTGATTTTGGATCACAGAAAAAAAACGGCTTGTGGAACCAGAATGAATATTTTCCATGGACTTTTAACAGGAAAAAGGCAGGCTGTTGACAAACCTCCAAAAGAACAAAAATACCTCAAAGACAATAAATCTCCACAGACGTGCTTCCAATGACTGCTTACCGCCACCCAAAAAAGCCACAATCTTCCACAAACTCTTTTTGTTTCTCTAAATCACCTAAAGAGACGGCAAAAGGAGTTATGAGAGAAGCTAAATAAGATGCTTGAGTATGCTAAATGAACTTAAGCACTAAACACTCAAATACCTCAACCGCCCCCAAACCTTCTCTCTGCGAAGGATGTTCTTCTCAGGCCTACGTTAATCAAAGAGACATGTGACATGTTCCATTGGAGGGTTCATCAGTCTGGGCTGCTGAAAAGCTAATATATCTCTGAACTTTATAGGTGGAGAAGATCCAAGGGTTTCTGCCAGATATGGAAGCCCCATCATTCACAGCACCGGCCATTAGAGTAAGCGTGGAAAAGTGGGCGATCTTGTCATTTAGTGTTACCGAGAAGACTTGAAAGCAGAAAAGGTGGGGGCCGAGGCGCACAAATAAACCTAGAAGTCTGGGAGAGAAAGAAGCTAAACAAGACAATACCCGACTGGGGCTTTTCATCAGCTTGTACATTGAATTTGTTTTCTTAGTAATGCGTTTTTACCCACAGGCTGAAATGACAACTTAAAAATGAGAACTATGTCACTCTCTGTGCATTCAGCGGGTTTTTTTTCTTCCCCTCCTTCTCTTTCTTTCAGGGCTTCATTTAAAATTAATCTCCTAAAGCAACTGGACCTCCAGTTGTCATCTCCGATAATTCACGCATCCCTGAATTTTTATGAAGACAGACAAAAGCAGGTACAGAAAACCCTAAAATAGGCTCCAAGCCATTTGCGGTTGCTATGGAGAGTTGCGTGTTTCCAGGGCGCTAGTGTATTTCTCGAGCGCTAATGGCCTGTCCTTTTGCCAGGCAACAAATAGCCCTGTGATGCAACTGCACCTGTCTCGGCTATGTGTTACCATGGAGGCGTTCCTGTTGCTATGGCGACCATCACGCTAATAACCTCGCAAGGGCAAACGAGCGTTGGTGAACTCCGAGGCCCAGCTGTTCCTCCTGCACTCTCGTTCTTGTCGTGTCTCTCAAACTCTCTGAGCATGTTAAGGAATGTTTGTCTACCTGAGACCACGCTCGGCCATTTAAAGTTAGTCAAAAATCAAAAACCACAGCATTACCATGCTCTCAGCGACCTTTACGTTCTGTACACTACAACACGACAAACAATACAAACATGGAGTCTCTTCCATACCACACTGATTTTTCAAGATGTTTTTATGTTCGCATTTACATTGATTTTCTTTAGTTAAAATTACATTGAAAGTATAAAATGATAAAGAACAATTTTGCAATTTAAATGAAATTCTGAATGACAGGAAGACGACTTTAATGTACTGAAACTGATTTTTTTTTTCATCCTATAGCCACAAAAGTGATTAAAATTATGAAATATTTATTCAACAAGTCTAAAAACCCTCAAACCTTCATAGAAGACTTTATAACCAGTAACTGTACACTACAGTTCAGCATTTTGGTCATTGTCAACGTCAATGCTTATTCCTTTGATGGCAATACTGGATTTTAAAGCAGTCATTACTCCAGTCTTGATCCTTTCAGAAATATGCTGATTTGATTCTCAAGAAACATTAAACTGTTTGTGCTGCATAATATTGTTGTAGAAACCATGATAAACACTTTTAGCCAAGATTGTTTTTAATTAGAAAGAAGAGTTTCAAAATGCACAAAATGTATTTATTTAAAAACATTTTTTTAAATAAAAAAATGTTGTAACTATGTAAAATGTTTATAGACATTTTTGATCAATATAATGTGTCATTGCTGAATAAAAATATTATCAATATGATTTTTTTGTTTGTTTTTTTTGGCTACCTCAATTTAAATGAAATTCAATTAAAGGGCACATATTATTCCCCTTTTTCAATGTAATAAGTGTCAGGTGTCCTGAGAATGTGAAGTTTCAGCTGAAAATACCCCATTGGTCATTTATTTTGTGACCCTATACCACAAAAGTCATAACTCACTGGGGTATATTTGTAGCAATAAGCAAAATTATTTTATTTTCATGCCAAAAATCATTTGGATATTGAGTAAAGATCATGTTCCATGAAAATATGTTTTACATTTTCAACCATAAATATATTAAAACCTAAGACTTTAAAGGTGATTTTCTCAAATATAGATTTTTTTGTTCTATTTCTATGTCTAGTTCTATTTCATGTCTTAACGTCAAATCTCTGCTAATATTATGCAGTGTCCATCAACAGCGATGGGCGGGGCCTGTACAAAGTGATGTCACAGATTACATTTTTGATTTGTTATCATTTTAGGGTGGTTGTGCACAAGGGTGGGTGTTTTTGCTAAAAAACATGTAAAAATACATTTTGGACTATAAATATTAGACAGAAGCTTTGGGTTTTGAACTTCGCGAAAGTATATCAAACTATTCTATTTTGATTTTGTTAAATTACATCACCTCCTCCCTCCACAGTGAATAAGGACACATACCTACAGGAATGACATCACCAGAACATCCCATCTGTCTACCTGACCGAAACCTTCATCTCACTACTCTCAGAATGTAATAATCTCCACGTTATTGCTGCGATTACAAAAACAGCAAAGATGAAAGAGTGGTGTGTTAGAAAAAAATGAGCAGAAAAGAGGAGTGTGTCAGTCTATGACTCAGCTGATTCGTGTGAACCTTAGGAATGCTATAAAAAGCTTCATTCGGCTTCCTGGGAGCCGCAGTGGCCAGATAAACACTTTATTACACACTGCTACACGCAGATTCACCATCTGGCCTGAGAGAGAGAGGAAGCTGAGCCTGTGTGTGCCCAGCACTACTGTGCTATCTTTGCTACCTTATTCACACACGCACCTTACACCGTCGGAACGATCTGAAATGGGAGGGTGGAACATAACGTAAATAACTTACAAATATTAATTAGAAGAAGTTTAATAGGAGTAACGGATCTGCTGAACAACATTTGTTGAAAGAAGATAATTAAGTAGGTTTTTACACACCCAGTTTCCACTGCAAGTAAACGCTGCGTTCTATTCATTCCATTTTAGAAGCTGCAAGGTTCTTTGGAGATTAAAAAACGTCCCAATGTTCCATTATAAAGATCCGATCTCTGAATCAGCCATAAAAACCCCATAAAGCCATGTTCGTCTTTGGAAAACAATTTAAGATGCTCGCCACTGTCAAGGTGCAGAAAAGTATGAAAGACGTCGTTTGAATGCTCCATCTGCCATCAGTGGTTCAACTGTAATATTATGAAGCTATGAGAATACTTTTTCGTATGGAAAGCAAACAAAAGTAAAGACTTTATTTAAAAATAGCTCAATTTTGGACAGAATCCGGTGGACGCACGTCACGTCACGCAGTTCCGTGTTAGAGGTAAAGATACAGTTTGTACAAATCAAAGCCTAAATACACATTTCTTTTCCAATGCGTCTTGTCGTAGCTTCGTAATATTACAGTGAAACCACTTTTTGTTCATCAAAAACTATCTTAAATTGACGAACAAAATTTTTGATTTTGAGGTGGAGTAACCCTTTAAAAAGCAAGGCTCTTCTAAGGCATTAGGCTGCAAAACCTTTTCTGGTTCTAATTGGAAAGTTTATTTTTAAGAGTGTGTCTTTGAAAATAGTATTGCGAGGTTGTTATAGTCTGTTGTTTTGAAGAGGTGTAGGCTAGAGGGACCGTCCTCTGTGATCTCCTCTTCCCACAGGGCCTCCGCGTCTTTGAACACCTGGTGCTAATAACCAACCCAGTGCTGTTCCCACACAACATTATCAGCAGAACACAACTGACTGCAGCACTCAATTCAGAAGGGGAATTCGCTAGGAATGAACTGCGCCCACTGATAGCGTCATTTATTTGCACATGCTGTCTGCGCTGTTTTAGCATGTGATTCACTAAAGGAATTATGCAAATCAGGTAACGACACAAACACCAAAAAATGACTGTGGAATGCAATTTGCACAACACTATTCCATAACTTTTAGGATGGCTCTGAGCACTAGGCTCTTTGAAATGCTACAAATCTCTTGATATTCCCCATACACTATTTTTTTTCTGGCCACAATATATTTTAAAGATGTAAAATGCAAAATGTACACTGTTTAAATATGTAAATGCCACAATACTGTATATTAGATTAAACTTGTATTTAAATGATAATCATAAAATATATTTTGGTAAAATGCATATATATATATATATATATATATATATATATATATATATATATATATATATATATATATATATATATACTTTTTAAGTGCTGTCAAATGATTAATCACAATTAACTGCATAAAAATACACGTTTTTGTTAACATAGTGTATGTGTACTATGTATATTTATTATGTATATATAAATCATATGTGGTGTTTACATATTTAATTTACATATTTAATTTAAATATAAATTATATTAAGAAAAATACATGTAATAATAAAAAGTACATGTAAATACATGCAAATATTTTTCAAATATATATTGTATTTGTGTGTATTTATATATACATAATAAATACACAGAATACACATATATTCATATACATATATATTCATTGATGATAACAGCCCACTTAACTTTTAACTTGTAGGCAAATATTTCTAACTTCTGAAATCTATAATAACCCAAATAATATAAAGCAAGTATCTGATACCTGAGGGCGGTTGTTCAATAAGACTGATTTACCAGGTGCAGAGGTTTAGGAAAATCTTTCAGATATAATCAGAAACCTTAGAATAAAATAACACCAATTATCATTCCTCTTAAAAAGCCTCTAATCAGGTATGTGATGATTTTCACTCAGTATTCTGTGCAGTTTGGCCAACAGTGCAATTTCACCTTCTGCACACATGCATTATGGGAGAAAAAGAGTTTTTTTTTAAAGAAACGACCTTATTCAGCATTTGTTTGTCGAGCTGTGAGATTTCTGCCTTGATGAGGCAGCAATGTCCCGCTGAAGAGAGAAATGCAGACCGTCGTGACAAAACCCTACGCAAAAAACATCCCTTCTCCGCCTCATTCCTTAATCATCTTGCCATGCTTGAGCAACACCTGAAACCCAGCCGATCTCTCTCACTGGAGCTGTCCGCTTTAATTCAATCTCTTTAAAAGCATCCATCTCCATTTTCCCTTTCTAGCCTCAGAGCTGGCCGCCCATTTGTTCCATATCCTTTGTTAAGGATGATATGCCAGTTCGAGTTTTACAGTAAAGCAATTATTTTGTCTTGCACAGTCGAGTGGCTGGGAGCACGCAGACCTGTTAGCTGGATCAAAATGAAATGGAGCGGCGAGGGAGCCGCTCGGAACCCAACGCCAGGTCTCGCTCTGACAGCTCCGCTCAGATCGCTGCCGCCCGTGGGTCCCGCTGCTAACACATACCAACAGGGACAAGCGAGCAACACAGAGAGAGAGAGAGAGGGAGAGAGGGTGATGTGTGAAAGTTTAAGGATCGATGTGTCCAGTGGGCCACTTGCCTACCTTTGATATGCCTGAGGAGAGGTGGGAGGCGTGGTGAACACCTGGGAATACGGATGATAAGGCGTCTTCTTCAGCGCTTGGATGAGATTCTGTCTGTATTCGGGGTCTATGCACCACAGGGAGCCCTTCCCGATACTCTGTGGAGGAGGAAGAGGAGTTTATAGTCAGGACAGAAAAAGAAAATCCATCCAAAAGTCTCAAGGGACTACAATAAAACCAGCAGAACCAGTCAAAGATGTATAGCTGTCACTGTCTTGTGTACTACTTTTTAGGTCAGATAAATTGCCTGTTGTTCCGGCGTTAGGATTTCAATGTATGGATCGTATCTATGGACGTCCGTTATTGAGCTATACATCCCTTTGTTGTGTTAATTTCCTTCACACCCCGAATGTCAGATGATCAAGAAGGAATGAAATCATGAATATTCAATGATGGATAGCTGAGCATACAAATATCTATTGAAAATGGGCCATCCTATGATGTTTTTAGGCATCAAAGGTGTGCTATGGTTAAATTCTAAAGCAGCGTAACGTGTATCCAGAATTCCAGAATTCTCACAGGAAAAAAAAAACAGAAATGTACAGACTTAACATTTTATAATATTAATATTTACTATTTAGTCAGTAGTAAATTCTATTTATTAAACATTTAATATATTTCATATATAAAAATAAATATCTTTTTGTCAGTATTGCAGTGTTCACATTCATCTTGTTGGATTCTTGTTCAAAGAACATATTTTTTTGCAGATTAAGCAATCCCAGAACACAAACTGTGTGTGAACAATATTTAATGCAACAGAAATATTACAATACTGTGTAATACTGAAAAAAATAATTTATATATATATGTATATTAATAAAATATTTTTATTATTATATTTCATTACATATTCAATACTTTAAGAATAAGCAGCTTACGCCAAATCTGACTGGAATCAGTAGAAGTGCTTTATAAGTCTGTTTAGAGAAATATGAAGGAGTGTTCACATTCCCTGTCACTTTGTAGCAGCAAATGATATTAAATACAAATGCACATCTTACTTAAGGCAGCAAATATGTTCATTTAGTGAATTTCTGAGTTAATGGTTTGCTCTGTCTACGAGATAAGGTTTGTTTGGTCCAGCACAAGGGAAGAAATGAGAGCCTGACCACCTGCATTCCCTTGACCTCCACTTTCTCCAGTTCATTAAAGTGAAACGGGCAGAAAAAAAATGCACCAAAACCTCAAGAAGTGCAAACTGCAGCTAGCACATATGCTACAGACCACTTAGACAAACTCAGCATTTTAAAAAAACAGCATGGTGAGCGAACGCTCCCGGTATATAAATTAGCTCTCCTGACAGATCCTGCTGAAAACGAGGAAACAGCAAAATGTCACTTTGAAAGTGATATCAGGGGAAAATTACTTGAGCTCATTAGTAAAGACTACAATCAGTGTCATGTTACTAAGCCCCATTTTTCAGCTCAAGTTAGCCCTATATACTGTCGGAGATTTACACAATCAGCAAACCACCGCGACGGAACAAAGTGTGGACTATCACAGTGCTTTTGTAAAGTCAAAGTCATTTCCTTTCACTCAGGCTCTTCAAAGCGATGGACAGCATGTGCTGTTTTGTTAGACAGACTGTGTTCTCAATTAATCAATAGTCATGACCTTCAGATAACTGACATAGTGTCATACTGCGTGCCCTGAGGTAACACACACATACACACACTGGTCTTTTGCCTTTAGAAAATCTGAAATGAATAGCATTTAAACATCGCTAAACCAACAAACCTGACACAGATTTTGCAGGAGGTTTTATTTTTGTTAACTAACACCCCTCAAATCAGTCACTAATTGAGTCATTTTTTAAAGGGCCGAAACAACTTTAGCAAAAAGGTGCCGTGAGATTTTTTTCAACTTGAATACTAGATTCTCCCGAATAGGGCTAAGAAACGATAACACACTCTATTGATTGCAGCAAACCCCAGAGCGAGTGCTCGGCTCTTTACCCACAGTATTTGGCTTCAGTGGAAAGATTTGTACCAGCGCAAGTCAAACAATTCAAACCCTTGGAGTGTTTTAGCAAACAAAATAAACAGCGAGGTTTATTGGGCTCACAATTCATTTACACTCATGTCTCGATGATTCAAATCTTGACCAGTAAAATCCGAGCAGCGATAACAAATATAAAGGTTAAACAAATAAGGAATTAATTGTTAAAATAATAACAAATAATACCGATAGTGACAAAAATGAATGCAAATAACACTATTACAAAAACTAATAATTATTAATAATTTCTATTTATAATTTGCATCATAATTATACATAATTATTCCAGTAAATAACTGAGTAATAGGCTTGTGGAGTTTCGTATCATGCCATGCGCTATTTTTCTGGAGGGAAAGGTCTTTCCTAGCAAAAAAATTCCATTTTCTTCTGAAAGCAGCGAATGCATTTATTCTTAGCACAAACTGACATTCTGCACCTAATTAAGCTGTCAACTTTCCATCAGCGTGTTTTAAAACCATACCTGGACCAACCACAAAGATGAATTGCACCATGAAATTCAATCCTTAAATGGTCTGTCCGGTAGATGCTCTGATGGAAATGAAAAATAGGGGAGTTAAAAGAAATGAACAGGACGGAAGCAATGAAAAAAAAAACGAAGCAAGGCAAAATATAGCAACTAGTGAAAAACAATAAAATAAAATGATTATAGGGTCGCAGAAGAACTGAAACCAGAAAAAACTAATCAATATTATTATTTAATAGTGTTATTAATCATATATTCATGTTATTACTGTAAGGACACAGAAAAATGAAACCAATGGAAAAAAGTGTGCTACATTGTTCTCCTTCAAATATTACCTAAAATAACTGGGAAAAAAGCAGGTGTACTGGCCTTTTATTTCTCTTGGGAACAGGCAAAAATGTGAGATTAAACAAAGGCAATCAATTCTAATTAACATAGCATCATAAATCGCAGGGCAATGCAGGTCCTGCAGGAAAATCTACTACTGTTGAACCGACAAAAGTCACTTTCTCTTGAGAATATGACATTCTGACAGCTTTAAGAAAGTGAAAATAACCTGCTGATGAGTTAAAGTTGCACCACTGAAATAGTTACATGCTCAACTGATGTGTTTGAGTACTATATATACATTCAGACACAATAAAGCTTCCGACAAGGCGACATCCGTCTTTAAAGGGTGTGATATGTGATCCTGAGAGCATCAGATTATTCATATATGCTCCGTGGAGAAGAGGCTGCGCTGGTCTATCTTTCCAAATGTTCCGTAATCAGGAGAAATCAATAGGTTTCAGAGCACTTTGCCTCAGATTTATCTCCATCTCCTGACAGCTGCTGTGTCCGTCTGAAGGCCAGCTCAATGGCACCAGCCAATAGAGTCTCCAATCAGAGAGAGGGGGTGAAAAAGGGAAAGGAGAGCCAGGGAAAAGGGGGGAAAGCACTTGGATTACACTGGTCTCCTAGGCAACAGGCAATGGTGGAGTATATAAAGACTGTTTGATAGTCTTGGCAGAGAGATCTTTCAGTCTCTCTAAGAAGCATGGGCCTCTGAAGATGCTATATTCCATTATAAGCAGTAAAGTTAATCCTATCAGTTCCTGAGCAAAATGAAAGACCTGCTATTATGAAGCACCCCCCCTCGACCCGACTGTCCAGAGTCCCCCCTTTTATGCTCACAACTTTAAACATGCAAAAAAAGAACTGTGGGGAAATATTTAGTTAGCCAAGTTTTGAATCTATGTAAGACCACTGCCCATTAAAATATCACTCTCCAAGACTTCAAAAGCTCCAGTTTCTTTCTTTCTTATCACCGTTTATATAGGCATAAACCTGTTAATCAAAGATACATTTGTGCAACAGACATTAGAGCAATTAAATTATTACACTCATTAGTTTAATTAGCTCTTACTAACAAATCAGTGTTTGATTTTAATCAAAATTACTGTTAGTTTTTAAATATTTAAAAATATATTAATATTATATTTACTAATATTATAATTTAATCTGAAAAAATATTTTAGCTTTTATTTCTGGATTTTCAGGTTTCATTTTATTTTTTTACCAATTGTGTTACATGCTTTTTGATTTCATTACTTATTTTTTGCTATTTATGTTTAAATTTAAATTATTTAGTTTCGTTTTATTATTTGTGTTTACTTGCCTTTAGAAAATCTGAAATGAATAGCCATTTTCATACTATAAATTATAACATTTTAATGCATGATTTTAATGAGAGATTTTTAAAAGTGTAGAATTTACGTTGGCAGTCACTGGCCAAACCATTAAATGTTTTTAGACCAATTAGACCAAACAAACGAAGGAGAAAAAAAACAGTGTAAAGAGGGACCTAAGACATTTCATATATATAGCATACATATTAGCATATGCGCCAATTACATTTATTTTAGAAAATCCAGTTAATTACTGTTCTTTCACGGTAAAAGTAAAAATAGAAAAAATAGATGAAAAAAAACCACTTCTGTTTCTGAAGAAAACCAATTCGCTTCAGCAGCACATCGGACTACCTAAAGTGAGTGTGTAAATGCTCTGTCGGTAAGGTGATCTATATAAATGCAGACATCGACCGTTTTGAAACATGGATAAATCAAGGTGTCCAAAAGGACATCATTGCTTTGGTCTCCAAATCCCAGCAGTCATCAGCTGCTAATGGCTGCGGCCCCAGAGTCGTCATCTCTTCTGAGGCTCTGCGGCTTAAATCACATGAAGGAGCAGAGAAGCGGTAAGCTCGCTCTGTGATTGGCTGAGAAACGATGACCTCCGTTCATATTGGCTGAATCCTGCACACAATGGCATTTTTAAAGCAGGTCTATATTGTGGAGTTCTGCAGCGGAGCATTTAGAGAGCGATGACTCTACTCACCTTCAGAGGCTCTCGGTGCATTAGGAAGGGCATGAAAGGTCATTCATAATGAGGGTGTTTGGGGAGGGGGAGGCTTGGCTGTTGTTGGACCTATTCACTGAGACGAGTCCAACACATCGCCCCATCCAACTCTCACTCTCTCCTTCAGTCTTCTTTAAGACTTTCTGAAGACTGAGTAGAGCATGAAGATTCACCAGAAGAAAACATCACGCCTCCAACAATCAACACGAACAGCTTCATCCAAAAAAACTGTTTAAACAATGTTATGAAAAAGATGATCCCAACTCTAAATTTATAACCAACTATAAATATTACTATAAACTGATATACCTGTAAATGCAAACCAGCTAAATTATGCATCAGTTAAAACATATTGCAGACCAAACATACATCTAATGTATCTAATTATTGAAATAATAATATTAACAATAATAATAATAATTATTATTATTATGTAATAAAATGTACAGTATATGCACCTTACATTTCTCTGGTCTACAGAAACAGGATGAAATTGTTCCCTTATATATATATATATAATATTAACAATATTCATATGCAATATTCAATGTTCAATATATGCAATGCAATATTCTAGTCTCCAGTAATGAGATTATGAGTTTGTCCATCTTTATAAAATATAAATGACATTTTTATAAAACTAAAAAAATGTAGCTACAGATGATTAAATAATTCTACATCAAAATTCACATTAAAATACAAAATTTAGAAATTTTTTAAATAAATAAAGCTATTCTTATAAAAACAGTATCTTTTCTCATTTCTGTCTTTCTCTCTATTCATATTTTATATTTTTTCTAAATCATTCTCTATACTTTCAGTATTTCTTACTTTCATCTCTATTCTAATCCGCGCTCCTAAAAATGTTTGCAAACTCTTGCATTTTTCCTCTACATCCTTGCAACAGAAAATAAATAGATTTTCATAGTTTTTTTTGTAAATGCCCTTTAGTGATGTAGGATTTTAAGACCGTGTTGCCAAATCTTTCCAGAAAAACACCTAGCTTCACCAAAAGAAGCTAAGCCGAGCAACACCACTGACACAACCACGGTCAATAATTTAGTTCAACACCAAAATTGGTCCCAATAATGAGGCTCATGTAAAAAAAACTTGGGTTTGCTAATGACCTGTGTAATCCTAATTAAAGAGGATTCCTTTGCAGAGCCTGAAGCCATCCAGAGTAAAGCAGATACAAAAGTAAAAGCTGATGACATGATAAATTGAGACAAGTTCTGTTCCCACAGCGCAGTCCGTGCCAGAACTGTACCCAGGACAGAGTGTGTGTGGGTGTGTGTGTGTGTATGAAAGCTTGCGTGTGCATTCATACCATCTTACGAGTGTATATGCTGTACATGATCACCAGTGACGAAGGGTGGCCAGATCAAGCCCCGCTGAGATGCAGTCCCACAAAAATCGCACATTCTTGAGCAAACCGTCTCTCTTGGCGTTCACGCACCATGTTTATTCTGACACAGTCAGCGCACGCCGAGATCATACGCAAGCAATATGGTGTCCCCCACGAGTGCAGCATACGGCCACGAGGCGTGAGGAGACCAAGCCTTGGAATCAAATCAGTGACTCAACCTTGCGCAGGAAGTGAACAGACTCACACATGCCATCATATTTTAAACAAAGTGACCTTTTATGTGACTGCGGTTAATATAGCACTGCAGTCTATTTCGACCTACTGCCTGTTAACTACAGCGAAAGGTTCCTGTCACAGAAACGGAATAATAGGCCTCTATAACACTGAATCAAATTGCAGATGAATAAGTGGGTGGAGCCACAAATATAAAATCGTAAAGATTGCATGAATACGAAATGTTTTATTTGCTGTAATTATTCAAATGTATTCAAAAAGATGTATACAAAAGATTTTTAAATATTGATTTTAAAAATAAAATAAAATAATGGTTAAAACCCATCGATCTGCTTCAGAGGACATGTGATAACCCCCCGAAGGCATATAGGTTAGTTATATATCGCAGTACTTGCATATATATATTTGTTTTATGAAATTTCAAAATAATGGCCACTATTCACCCGCATTACCAACCTTGGAAGAGCCAGGATATAAGAGCCAGACTTTATGAAGAAAGTAAAGTCATATACACCTAGGATGGCTTCGGGGTGAGTACAATATGGGGTAATTTTTATTTTTGAGTGAACTGTTCCTTCAAGTGTAAGCATCAGACAGGGGAGAAAAAGGCAGTGAACCCCCTAAAACTGTTCTTAATTATGGAGACAACAGACAGCCAGATACCCTGCTGAGGTTCTCTTGTGTATCAGGCACCTGAAGCTCTGCCAAGAGACTCTTTAAGTGCAGACAATTGACAAAAGAAACTGATTTCCATAATCAGATGGTAAAGATTTCTAACACACAGATTATCTCATTTAACAACACTTCTCACCCTGACAGACTTGTATTCAACACAGATTCAGACACACTGCTCTGGCGGTGAAAAGACCTAATGATGAAGCACTTATGGGGCTATATCTGTAATAGACTAACAGACAAGTCAAGCAATCTCTAAAATTGCTCAATTGTACAGCTCAAATGACAGCATTAGCTGCAATTATCCTTTCATCTGTTCAGTGTTAGTCTTGTTAAAAGCGTTAGTCCCAACACGGATCCTAAGAGCTAGAACAATTCTGCTAGGTTGTGTTTTTGACCACAAAATTACATTTCTGTCATTGTTTACTCACACTCAAGTTGTTCCGCTTTACTTTCAATCTGTCGTGGAACACAAAGCTGATCGCTTCTGAAACGGTGCATCGTTCATTGTTCAAAAATAAACAGCAATACTGCGAAATATTATTACAAAATGATTTTAGATTTGTATTTGAAAATTTTATTTACTGGTGTGATGACAAACTGAGATTATTATTAATAGCAATGTTGAAAAGAGTTGTGATATCTCATAGTTTTTGTGTAAAATGACATACATTTATTTAAAACTAATATTTTAAATGTCTTTACTCTCACTTTTGATCAAGTGAATGCATCCTTACTGAGGAAAAATGCTTTCATGCCATAGATTTTCTTTGCACATTCATGATGGTTCATGTCATATCCTTCTATTTAGTTTATTAGTTCAGTACATAAAATCTGTCTAAATTATTTGTCCATAAATCTGACTGATCTGGTTTTCACACAGCCATCATATCACTTCAGAGGACTTGAAATATAGCTCAAAATGCTTTTTTTTATACTTTATGAGATTTTGCATGCTTTTTGAACTTGAAAGCTTCATAGCAATCTGTACAATTCTTCCAAATTTCTCCTTTTTGTTGAGGGTGAGTAAACGATAAGGAATTTTTTATGTTTTGGGTGAACTAATCCTTTAATCATGCATTCCTTTTGCAGGATACAATGTGCTAATAATTGTTTCTTACAACTATTAGAGCAAATACAAAACAGTGTAAAAACCACCCAGTGAACATTTTCATGTCATTTTAAATGACTGGTCAGTGAGTCATGAGTCAAGCCATAACCATAAAAAACATTGACAGCGTTCCCCTAAAAGTTTCATCAAATGGTCTTATCATCTAGACCAAATCTCTATGTGTGACGTATAGGCAGAAGTACTAACCAGTTTACAAGGCGAATGTGCAACAAAGTGAAATGGCCTTAACAAAAAAGGTAAAGCAACGATGTCAGAGGATTTTGAAGATGAAGGAAAAAATGTGAAAAAACTGTCATAAGTAGCATTGTATTGTCAAAATGATCTAATTATTATCTATTATGATCTATTATTAAAATGTTTCGACATTTCTATCTATCTATCTATCTATCAAAACTTAATTTTTGATTTGTAATATGCATTCTTAAAAATTTAATTTCATTAACTTTTAAAGGCAATTTTCTCAATAATAACTCAGATTCCAGATTTTCAAATAGTTGTATCTTAGCCAAATATCATTCGGTCCTAACAAACCATACATAAAGGATGATGATGATGCATAAATCTTTCAGATGAAAAAATTGAGCCTTACGAATAGTTTTAGGCTCCAGGGTCTTTCTGAAAAAGTACACAGACGAAGTACTAGCAATGGGTGACTTTTCCAACATGACTACACAATGAGCCAAATCGCAGATGTACATCACAGAGCTGGTGCAAGATGAGCATTGGTGTTTTTATTAGTAAATGAACAACCGTTTCACAAGACATTTCTGCCAGGGACTGTGTAAAAACTGCAAATTGGACCTTCAACCCATGTTGAAGTCCACTATATAAAGAAAAATCCTGGAAAGTTTTCCTCAAAAAACGTATTTCTTTTTTTCGACTGAACACAGGAATGACTTGGATGACATTGGGTGAGTAAATTATCAGGGAATTTTTAATCCTGGAAGTGAACAAATCCTTTAAGTGCAATATTCAGATTCCAGAAGGTGCTGACGTCCTGGGAGTCAGCGCTCTGCTCTGTGTCTGCTATTGATCGGCAGGTACCGTGGTGTCAGCATCAGGATCCCCGAGGAACGGTCACGTAACCCTTGGTAACACGGCGCAGCCTACAAAAAAAGTCAGCCGCGACGGTGACGTCAAAGGTAGGTTTGCGTGCAAATCTCCCGCAGCTTCCCTCGCAACCAACATCTGTCCACAGGGAACACAACAGCTGGCCAGGGAACATGTCAGCGAGCAGGCCGGCTTTATCTTACATCAACCTGGCTTTCAGAGCGAGGGATAAACCGTGTCACGCGGATCAGCGTTATCACTGTAACCCCTATATAGATGGGCACTGGAGAGCAGGGATCAGAGAAAGATTTGTATATATGACATATTTCTTTCTAAATAATTAAACTTCTGAACTCAATTAAATGTCTGAACAAACACCAAGAACATCACCATTATAGCGCTGATAGTACGGAAAACGGCGGAAATGCCAGTGTGTGCTCTTCCATCCTGCCGTTCTTCAAAAATGACTCTACCGCTACCTGTTCAGCTGCAATTCTATGTGTAATCTCGTCTTGTTGCTATGGAGATGACATCAACAATGGAACAGACACATTAATCATCAAAGCTCCCTATGTGTAAACGCCGATGCATGTGTGTGAAACAGGCTTTGTAAGGGACACAAGAGCTCCGGAGATCCACCCATATAACCACCACTCAGGTGCCAAGTTCAGATCCTGTGTTCACAACAGTGCCATGGAAACAAATGACAGGGTGTCATTTCTAGAGCGCTCACTCTCCACCAGTCACTGCACATGCAGGCATGAAACCACTAAAGAGTTGCACCACTCTAGTGTACCGAATTTTAGTGCAAAATCACGCTTGAGATTTCACGTAAGCAGCAATACCAAGGTCATGGTTTTGATTCCCAGGGAATGCATAAAGTGGGCAAAATAACCTTGAATGCACTGGAAGTTGCTTTGGATAAAAGCACTTGCCAAATGCATTAATTATGAATCGAAATAGTTATCGAAAAGCGACTTTTATATAAAAGTTGCTTGCGGTTAAGTTAAAGTGTATATTTTTCTGTATTTTCATTCCCTGGAAATTTAACCTATGAGCTTCAGCTAAGCTACATGAAAAAAATGCTATTTGTTTGGTATAATTTAAGATGCACTATTACCAGGCAGAGAAGCTAGGGGAAAAGAGATGAATTTTTTGTGCACATTTCCTTGTGATTATTAAAGCAGTCATTTTACACCCCTGTGTGAAAAATGTACCTTACGCTGTCTTTAAGCCATTGTCTAGGTACATTTTACATAAACATGGTTGAACTGCCCCATGCAACACTAATTTTGCTGTCGAATTTGCACAGTTATCTGATTTGCATAATTCCTTTGTGAATCTGGTGCTAAAACAGGGTAGACAGCATGTGCAAATGACGCTAGCAGCGGGTGCAACTCATTCCCAATCCGTAAAAAGCAAAACCAACATTTTCTTGAGGTCTGGATCTCTTAATTTGATTCTCCTCTTGGCCGAAATTAATTATTCCTCCGTAAACCCCTGGGGATTGCGCATCTATCAAATGTTTGTTTATTCAGACTCTTATTTTGCTGGTTTAATTTGCCCCTTACTGTCTCATTATGTAGAGTGATGCATGATTGCATAGCAAATCCACAATGAATCTGAAATTAAAACAGACTTAAAATAGTCATCTCATTCATTAAGTAGGCCAATGAGGCTAGAGAAATTAAATCAAATAGCAAATGAACAGGCGTACGGCTGATCATGACTTTGTGACCTAACTGAAACTTTTCTAAAAAGTATGAAATAAACAACTCTGAAAAACTTAGGATACAGCGCTAAATGGCAGAAGCTCTGCCAATATTACTGTTGTCATGCAATGTTAGCTGTGTTTGCTAAGGTTGTCATCACTGTTATTGATTATTATACTAAGACTTGAGGATTTGAACAAACCCAAGTGATTTGAGTAATGACCTGGCAGACAATGAAAGAACCTAAAAACTATAACTAAACACTGTAAGGCACTTTCACCCTAGTAAACACACAAAACCATAGCATCATGGCAACAATTTCTGCTAATTCAAGTACTGTACCATCCAGATCAGATTTATATGAAATCTGTTTTATTTTTTATTTTCATTTTTCTGGATTCATATCGTATCGACACAAGCAAAAAAAACCTCCACTAACAAGAACGGCATATTCACATTTTGTTTAAAAAAGGAATAAAAGGGATATTGTTTCATTTTGTTTTTATGCATTTCCTATGTGAATAATAATGAATTTGAAACTTCCCTGAGATATTATGAGGCTCTTTGTGCAATAAAGAAAAAAAAAGAAACCTTTAATTCCAAAAAGCCCAGAGCTCAAACTTACACAGTTCATTTGAATAAAGAAAAACCAACTCGACACTGTGAGTCTCAGCAAGGCACAAATAAATTTCGGATGGCAAAACTGTTAAATAAAATTAGAGGAGTGCATTAGAAACAAGCGTTAAAATGATATCTAGAATCACAGCAGATGAAAAACAGCCCCAGTCCTTTGAGGAAAGATTTTAAATTGAATTTTAACTCAATATTAAGCAATCCTAAACAAAGAACATGTGGATTGAATTCCTCAAGTTAAATATTTTGACCGGGTCAACCAAAGCTAATACTGCAGACAGAAATGTCCTTATTATTGGGGCAGGAGTGAAGGGGTTAAATCGAGCAACACTATACTAGCATCAGTGGATTAGCCATTCCCAGCCAGAACACTTTCTCACACACATACACACACACAAACACATCAGTTTCTCTGTTGCTACAGCAACAGCTTACTTTCCATGTCAACTGCAAAGCTGTTTCTATGGAGACACATATACAGAAAAAATTCTTTGCTCCGCAGCCAGGGACCAGATGGCAGTGAACTGTAAGAGTCACATGGAATGGCTTTACTGTTCTGACTAACTTGCAGACACAAGCACACCACAAACACACACACAGAGGGAGTATCCACTCTTAACGCATTTATCGGCCTTTGACTAGAATCCGTCAATACTCAGTGAGCATCTAATGAGTCCCAATTCATAAGTTCCATCCCCTTATCAAACAATTATGAAATATTCTCTTATAGGAATCAATTCATTCAACATTTACTGATAATAAACTTGAGATAACAAGTCACACCCTTGAATACTGACACATTCTGCACACTCCTGCAAAGCCTCTTAAATAAAAAGTTAACTACACTACAACTTAACACTGTAAAAAAAAATACAGCAATGTTTAAACAGGCCAAACCTTCTTATCTATATTGTATTATAAGATTTGGCCACACGTTCCAATAAGGTTAAATGCATTAACATTTATTATTGCGGTAGATATTGTGAGCTAATACTGAAAAATAAACTCTTTACTTTTTTTATGATTAACAAATAAAAATAGAACATTTGTCAAATTGATTCACTTATTTTATGAATTGGCTCATTGCTAATCTGAACAGTCAGATTCACTGCAAATGAACTGTAATTCCCAGCAGCACCTGACAAAGGCGTTTATTATTGCCTTGTCTTGCAAATCTATGAGGTTTGAACTAAAAAAGGCTCTGTCTAGCAATTTTTTAAAAACAGCTGTTTTCAGGACACTGAAAAATGATGAGCAAATGTTTAGTACTGCTAAAAAAAACTGAAGTCAAATAAAAACTGTAAAAATGAAATGAAAACTAGAGCAAATTAAGGTCAGCACTTTGACTCAATGCATGACTCAATGCAGAGCGGTTTTGGCATCCTTACCTGACTCCTGTCCTTGTCCACTTTCTTAAAACACTTATTGAGGGACAGATTGTGCCTGACTGAGTTCTTCCACCCCGTGGGGGCGTTGGCAAAGTAAGGGAAGTGTTCCAGGATCCAGTTGTATATGTCTTTAACTGGCAGTCTCTTGGAGGGGGCATCTTCTATGGCCATGAAGATGAGGCAGCTGAAGGAATAAGGGGGTTTGCAGTTCGGGTTTTGCTTGGCGTCGTAAGGGAGGTCCGAGTGGGCGGGGGAGGGAGGGGTGTCATCGTCCAAGTCCTGGACGGGACTGACGCTCCTCAACACGGGGTCCCCGAAGCTGTTGAGCAGGTTCTTGCTCTCGTGGAGCCAGTTGAGGTTGGTGAGCTCCTCGTCCTCCATGCTGCCCTTTTCCAGTTTGATGGTGGGAAGAGCCAGGTCCATCTCCTCGGCCTCCTGCAGGGCGCGCGTGATGGAGCTCGCCTGATAGAACTGGCTCAGGCCGTTCGCGACGCTGACCCCGGAACTTTCCGGTTTCTTACTGGGAGGCATAACCGGACCCATTTAGACCAAGGCTCCTACGGAAGACACCAGAGAAAACACCATCACATTTACAGAAGGTCAAAGGTGAAATTAAAACACATGAAGAGCAGGCTTCACACGCGAGGTATTTCTCAATCGAATCCACTATTGTACAAGTTAACAAACCGACAAGTCTTGAAGGATGACTAAGATCATTTGATTTTCAGATCACTGCAGGAAGCCCCTTTTTTCCATCCAAGGGACAAAACATTCTCTGAGAGCACAAAAGAACGAGACTATGGGAACCATCCTACTCTGTCAACAGCAAGAATGCACGGCACACAAGTCTGCTCTCGGAGATGATGGAACAGCTATCGAGCAACCGAAGATGCCTTGCTGTACTGTGAAATATTTCAAGTAAATGGAATATAACGCTCAAGGTCATCTACAAATGATCTGCTCTGTTTTATGTTTTCTCAATTGCTCTTTTTATAGTTGCCATACACAGATAAAAAATACAGATATCAATACATACATAATGTGACAAACAGTACTGTAACGGTACGAGCATTTCGTATCACGATTATAGTGACCAAAACTATCACGGTTGTCAGTATTATCAAGGGATTGCTAAAATATGGTAAAATGTTCAAATCAGCATATCAGAATTATTTCTGAAGAATCATGTGACACTGAAGACTAAAGTAATGAATAATGAGAATTTAGCTTTTCCATAACAGGAATAAATCATTTTATATTTAAAAACTATAATAAAACATTACATCTAAATTTGTAAAAGTATTTTACAATATAACAAAGAATAAAATCTCATTGAATGTTTATGCATTACTTAATATTCGTGAGGCAAGTCTTGGCCATTTTAAGATGTCACCGCAACCAGCACAAATGACAGCCATAGTATTACTAATCTAAAAATGACTGACTATCTATTTCAATACACAAACCCTTAAAGAACTGGTTGTGACAGAGGGGAAAGATATTATAGGGGCATGTCAATCACTGAATCAAATACTCCGAACATGACACCAGAAAAACAGTCTGCGACCTTCCCTGTGATCTGTCACAAAG
The DNA here is from genome assembly GCF_018831695.1 of Puntigrus tetrazona. NCBI lineage: Eukaryota > Metazoa > Chordata > Actinopteri > Cypriniformes > Cyprinidae > Puntigrus > Puntigrus tetrazona. Next base: position 4,988,707 of record NC_056715.1, on the reverse strand, counting down.
ATCAATTTATGTGGCGCTGTCTTTCCTTCCTGCCTGCCTCCCTCTCTCTCTCTCTCTCTCTCTCTCTCTCTCTCTCTCTCTCTCTCTCTCTCTCTCTCTCTCTCAACACACCCAGTCTATCTGCAAAAGCAATTACTAGAAAGTCACCATCAAACATGATACTGCCGAAATTATTCTACGAAAACACATCAAAATCAAACTCTGCCTGCCCTCTTCAAAGAGCAGATTATGTTTTTCTAAAACAATGAGACCTCTGCTTTACACTGATTGTCATTCAGAAAGAGAAATACTTAAAGATTATACTTCAGCGCTGCGTAGAGAGCAGCATTTTGAAGTGGAACGAAATCACCTCTTGTTCAAACCAGCCATCCTCGCATTGAAATGCAACGCGGACACTAAAATCATTCATGAAAAAATCAATGTACTGCATCTTTCCAATGAGGAGCGCTCATCTCACTCAGCCTCCGATGGGGCGCTCCGGTCCCGTGAGCCGCTGCACAGGAAAATTATATTACAGCTGACAGTAAAGTAATTTAATTGCACTGTTGCCATGACAACGATGGGCTCTGTTTAGGCCTAATTTGCTGGCAACTGCCAATTGTGTCCCGAGAGACCCGAAACATCATTCTTGACCATTATTTTCGACTTCAAAGAAAGTTTTTGCAAAATACTTCTGAGTATCACACGATACGGAAGAGCAATGATGTGCGCTATCTTTTCCTGGGAATTTATTTTAGAACTAAGTTTGCTCTCGGGTTAACATTTACAGCAAAACACGCAGTATTGAGATTTCATTTAACTTAAGATGTGAGAGGGTCGCTGTGAACATAGAAAGCTCATTTGTAAGCTTTCGGAATATCCTCAAAATGCAAACCTTCGCATGGTCTGTTAACCCCATCTGCACCAAAATGGGCCTAAAATAAAATAAAAACACGTGAGTTGCGAATGACACATTATACTCGATGTCCAGGTTCAGGTTGGTTTCTGCAGGATTGTGTTTCGCTGGCAAATAACTGTAAATGTGCTGCAGTCGTGCGTCCAGATGACAGCAGAAAGCCAGATCACAGAGGGTGGGTTAAAGCTACAGATAATTAGGCATGATGCTCTGATCAGAGCCCAAATACCATCTGCCTGTCTAAATCAACATTTGTTTGGCAGCCTCATCATAAATCAGTGATTAAACACATGCATACAAGCAGTTTGCATTTAATATAGTCATATACAGTACATCTGCATATGTGAGTGACCGGCCGTTGGGCTTGAATAAATTAACGTCCACCCGTGTCTGCCATGTGTTAAAATGCATAACGATATTCTATAATCGGCTATGTTCATTTACATGCCAGTGTGAGTGACATAACAAAGACAGCACGATGACAAAGAACAGCACTTTGTTCCCTCATCACCCATCTTAACATCTGACTATTAACCACATGCACAAGTGCCAAGAGAGATCTTCTATTCAAGACGCAGACGCGGACCGTCCTGATATTACAAGCCGGGCGACTGCCAAACTGTCATTGTTTTGCTCGCTTGATTGGGAGAGCTGCGTTAAAACAAGCACGAAACTCATTTAAAGTGGGTGAAGAACAAGTAATGAGTCTATTCATGCTGGTAATAAATCGCTCACTGAGTCACTCAGCCACAAAAACAAGAAAAAAGTAAACTTTATGCGCAACTTGACTTCTAATATGTCACATTCTCAACAAATTAGACAAAACTGGACTGATGCAAAATTCGTTAGTGGTTGCCCAGTGGTCAAAAACTCCTCAGTAAGTCTTCTCTTTTCAGGAAAACCTGTTGATGAATTAGATGTCAATCGAGGTTAAATGAGAGCAGAAGAGTTTGTTTTGTTGCTTGAGGGTAAAAGTATTAAAAAAACAGAACCGCACTGTAATAAATAGATTTAAGAATACTTCAGCTTTACATCAAAACGATTGCCATCCATCCCACAAGACCCCCGTTTCCTTACATCACACTTAATATCAACCTGACATATAAATGGGCCTTTGAGAAAGTAAAAATAAACTCTGTACCTGCCCTGAGATTTCATTCATAAGCTTGGCGTAGGCTTCTCCCAGCTCTTGTGACAAACACTTTTCTTCCCTCTAGACAGAAACACATTTATATGTAATCTCACACCACGGTACCCATATTTCCAAGGTACTCCAAAGTACGTAATAGCTCTCTTTTGAGGGTATAAACACTCCACAGCCTACGTCAAAATCCCGGCAAGCCTTGACTTGGAGTGTTTACCTGTAAGAATTCTCTCAAAGGGTGTGACCTGCATAGGCTCCTCCTTCTGTGGAATCACATGTCATGCCCTACTAACCTAACTGGCGAAGCCCCGCCCCCCCTGCGCGTCTGATTGGACGCAGGCCCGTGAGCTCCTATGAGCTGCAGAGACACGTTTCAGCGAAAACAGAGACAAGAAACGTCATTTACATGAGAAAAACAAACTTGGCTGGAGGACTCCTGGCGTTTTCTTGAAGCCAGCAATCCACATCTTCGACGCTATAAAAACAAATCCAGTCTTGGTCTCAGCTCGAACAAAAAAAGTAATGTGCTGTCAATACTCAAGGGACGAAGGAGAGGTGAAAGGTCACATTCTCTCTGCCACAGAGGCAGTAAATAGCTGCACTCAGGCTGTTTTTAAAGCGCCTCTCTTATCACTCCACAACAGAGAAGTGGCAGGTAGAGATTTCATACGGCTCAAAGCGAAAACCATGTCCAACTCAAAGCCTCGACTAAGCAGACACAAAACAACCACTCTGCGTTCAAATAGCCCCAATTACACAAGAAATAATCAAAGGGCTTTAATCTTGGCATGAAAAAACATTACAAAAGTTGCAGCGAGTCTTTTTATCCCATTTGAAACTACAGCTTTTAATTACAGCTGGTCTGTGCGGCTCTCTGCTCACAGTATTGTTATGCCCAGAGCCAAGTATTGAGCAAGAGTTTCCACAGCTTAACACGGTTATCATGGGTTAGTACTTGCAGAAATGATTTATAACTACTCTTTTGATTAATCTACCCTAGTGTTTTTATTCAAAGCCAAAAAAACCTTGTGCACAGACAGTCTGTGAACAATTTCACTATGAGATGCCGGTTCACACAAGTGACTCATGAGCTGTCTGAAGCATAACTTTCTTTTCATTCTTAACCAGGAATGTTTCATGTTTAACACAATTTAGGGATTGTTACTCAACATTCAAGAGGATGTTTGACAAAATATGTAAACTTATAAAAACTAGTTTTGAGACACGGCCTTCTCTCTTATCTGCCCAAGAGCAGAGCCTCATTTACCCTCTGTAAAAGCAGACGGTATCTTAAACTGTATCTAAACACATCTGGTATATTAATGAATGTCAGACTAAATGAAATCTCCTTTCCAGTGTTGAGAAAGCTACTCTGAAACCATATCTTGCCGGTCTAGACTTTAAAGTAGCCACAGTAGTCAAGTCACTAACCTCTTACAAAAAGACAAAAATTCTAAAATAAAAGGTCTGAAGAATGTTTTTGCATATTTAAAAACACTATATACAAAGTTTTTTTTTAAGAATACATTTTTATATACATACATACACATATATATATATATATATATATATATATATATATATATATATATATATATATATATATATATATACATATGTTTTTAGACATTAAAAGCATAAATTTCTCTTAGTTGGTTTTCCTTAATTCTTATAAAATATAAAAATGCATATTCTAAATATTGAATATTATATTGCATTATACAAAGTATATTAAAATAAATCATATACAGAAACATATTTAAAATATGTAATATGTAATTCAATTAGTATGTAAAAAGTATGGTCAACAAGGAAGTACCCTTATTGCACAATTTCGGTAATATTTAAATGATCCTGTTCTAATTTAAGCACACAAAGCTGGATTTAAGATATGATATTCTACAATTGTTTCATCTCACAGCGCCCAATAAGCAGATTACCATGAATGTTCTACCTAGTAGCAGAGAGCTCATTAAAGCAGAAACAAAGACTCGATAGTGTCAGAGGCTGCATATATTTTCCCCACAGAGGTCATTAGGGTAGATTATCACTGTTCTGTGGAGATAGAAACTCCAACTCCTGCTCGTTTGAGCTCTGGCTGGGCTGCTGCCCGCGAGGAGAGCTTCAGTCAAGCTGCAGCGGCAACTGTGTCACCACACTCACTCCGAGGCACATGGGCGTCCGTTACCCTGGTAACCGGAGGACGACTGGGACAGAGTGACAAGCTGTGTTAATTCTTTCACCCGTGAACCCCAGAGGATCACCGCCATTTCTCTTCATTTCCATCGGAATCGTAGACCCCCTTAAACTGTCCGATTTTCAGCACATCTCAGCTTAATACCACCATTCTTTTTTCTTCCAGATTTCCTTATTGGATACATCTGAGGCAAAGAGAGGTACAAATTGAACAAGAGCTTTGAATAAACGCTGTAATGGATCTCCATACAAGTACAAAGCTATGTTCAGCCATGGAGTTATATCCATAATGTAATCATGCTTAATGGATCTCAATACGGCTACCAACCCCCTCATGAAGCAAACGAAGCCTGCACCATGACAGCAGCGTGAAGAACTGAGGCCGGCCTCGCTATAAACAGCACTGGACTTTTCTTTGTGCTTAGATCACAATCCTGTGGCGTAGAGGATACCCAGGAAACAAGACAGCTAGTTTGCAGTTAGCATTAGGTAGCCATAAAAAAATTCTATAACAGTATTGCTTTGTTTTGTTTTGTATGTATGTATTTGTAAGTATTTTATAAGATTGTTTTATTTATATATTTTACACATAAAAAAAAACATTTATATATAATAACTACTTTTGTTTGTATATGTGTTTGTAAAATGTATATATAAAAATAAAAAAGCAAGAACATTAAAAGAAAATACACATTGTAATAATAATATTGCATTTTACACATACACATAGTATATATATATATACACACACACACACACACACACACACAGTGTGTGGGTATGTGTGTGTAAATTTTACATCTATAAATATTTATAAACATATATATATATATATATATATATATATATATATATATATATATATATATATATATATATAGTATAGACTGTATAAATTATATGCATTTGTGTATGTTTGTAAATATAATGTGTATTGTTTGTTTTAATGCATTTATTAATGTATTTTATAATGTATTTCATAACAGATTATGTTTTATGCATTTTTACATTTTACATTTTTAAATTAATAAATTAAATTTTTATTTTTAATGTATATATATATATATATATATATATATATATATATATATTATAAAATATAAAGTATAAACAGGAAAATTTAAAGAATTAAAGTTTATTTGCAAAAACGGATAACTCAAGGTTTTTTATTTTCAAAAATAATGTTTTTATTATGTTATCATGTTTTTGGTGTGCTCTATTGTGTTAGTTATAACCTAGTCAAAAAAACAACAACTGCAGTTTGATTGAGATTAATACAAACATACACACATACAAATACACACACACACACACACACATATATATATATAGCCTGTATCAGCACAACAGCATCTGGAAAACCCATGCAGGGCAATGATTTCAGCTTCTACTTCGAATTAAACCACATCCCTCTCTGACAGCAGTTACGATCCTCGACCATTAAGCAACCACCACCCAGGACAAGCCTGCGTGGGGCCGGAGGGGACAAACGGTGATAAAATCAGAATGGCTGCGGCTCCCAACCCGGCAGAGATGAACCGCATTCGACGATAGCGAATCTGACAGAGCTGCTGCGTTGATGCATATGACCCGCTACACCACAGAGCCCGCTTTTATCACACCGCAAATCAAATGGACCCGGAGCTTTTAAACCACGTGGACACACATAGACACACACCTTGACATTCAAATTCCCTCAGAATTCTCCTCCCATAGGTTTCTATCTTCTCGGCGGCGCTTGCCAGACGGCGAGATTGCGCAGCGGTCGAGCTGGGCTGAGGTTTAACATTTCACAGAAGGTCAGTGAGCATAGTGTGATTTGAAATCCAGCAGCTTTATCTCTATTGTAGAAACCGGCCATCTCCCCATGAATGCCACTGCCCTGCTGGGGCTCAGCTAATACAGCAAAGCATCCAGGCATGAGAGTACAGGCTAATCTAATCCCAATGACAGAGGCGCGAGCAGAGAAAAATGTCCGCACAACCCTCCAACACATGTACAGGCATATCTCGACAGGAAACACGGGAGGATGATGGGTAACTGTATCCTAGTCACCAAGCTCAACCTGGGGCTGCGGTATGATGGAGTAAGTCCCTGTTGTTGCAAGCATCGGCTCAGGGCCTGTGGAGAACACCCGCGAGACAGGAAATTGAATTTGCCAGTGTATCGGTGACAAGGGAAACCCAGTTAGCAGCTGAGTCCAAAGATGCAGGGACTCGAGGGGAGAGGGCACTTAATGAAAATTAAGACGCTGCTCACCAAAACCACTCAATTCAGCTGATCAGCCGGCCACAATCCGATAAAAACTTCAGAGAGACCTACAAAACATACTAAAGTTTAGAAAAAAAGGGTCTGACTAGACTGATGTCACTGGGGAAGGGTTTAAGCTCCTAAAAGTGCTACTACTTTCTTTCTTTTTTTTTCTACTGCTGCTAGAAACCAAAACACTTATATGGAAAAAGAAACTTTCCCCATTCAAATGCATTATTGAGCAAAAAGTCTTGCTAGAATATTCATGCACAGACAGTCAGTTGCCAAATCAAAATAAAATAAAATAAAATAAAATATTGTGATGCATACAAAATATATATATTATTGTGTATAGCATGGTAATAATAAATAGATACATTTAACTAAAATTAATTAATAACTTTTCCCATTCATTATTATCTTGCTCTGTTGTTTATATTTGCTCTAATGCATAATTTCATTACTTATTTTTTACTTAAACATTTTTTTTAATTTAATCTTAGATTTGAAATTTGAAAAAGATTTTAAATAAAACGTTTGCTCAATAGAATATTCACAACATATATCAATTGCTTTCATTTTCATTTCTGTCACATGGATATTACTTTTGTCACCTCACCTTTTACACAGTCACCTCTGAAAACAGCTACTCTTAATTGCAGAAATGAGTGAAGAAAAAAAATATGTAAAGCTGCTTTGAAACACCACTTACTGTGAAAAGCGCTATAGATATAGATGGTAATTCAACTGAACTGAATATGCTTTTCTTTTCCGCTGTGATAATGAGAACTGTACAATTACAGTATTCACAACTGAAGTGCTGTAGTACCACAACATCCTTACTTTACGGCAAAAAATGGTTCTTCGCCGAAGCCAAAGTGCTGCAATGGACCACTGAAGAACCTTCCATTTTTAAGAGGGTATGTGCTGGCGGGGGAAAGAAAACTTCTTCCTGTTCACTAAGGCCGCTCTAACAGGCATCTAATGAAGGTGCGCCTCACGGGAACTCTTCAGTTGTAGTTTTTCTTTCTTTCTTTTTCTTCAATCCCAAAAGGGGCAAAGGGATCGGAGTAAGGCTGCTTTAGGTTTAATAGGCGTGTTAAACGGGCACAAACTGTCTCGCTGCGCAACGCGTTTCATTAGTAAACAGCACTCAAGACGGCAGTGCCATTCGGTACAATAACACGTAACAATGCAATTAATAGTGTTACATGTGGGAGGGGCCGCGGTCTCGGGTGCACTGGGAAGATTATAATTGTTCCAGTCTGACTACCTCTGGGAGCCTGCAGCGGGAGCATTTATTGCCAGACCAAGAGAGAGACAGAGAGCAGCAGCTATACTGTACACCATAAACAGAAATATTAGCACCCTTCTAAACCGTACTGAGCTGCCTTTAAGCCAGCATCCTAACCATCATGAAATGTTTTGATTCGTTTGGAATGCTCTACATAAGCATTAACCCAAAAAAAAAAAAAAAAAAAAAAAAAGCACAGATCCTCGTGGAAGGCTCAACAGGGTTTTAATCTCAATAGGGTTTGGATGAATAATGCTAATGGCCTGGGTCACGTTCAGGTCAATGCTATCATTAACAATTTTAATATTATTTCATTTCTGCTTTATTTTAATTAACAAAAAAAAAAAAAAAATTAATTTGAATTTGCTTTGTGAAATAACTAAAATTTTAAGATGAAGTACTAATGATTAAAATATTTTTAAAAAGTGTTTTTTTATTAAAAAATGTTACATAACTTAAAAATGTAAAACAAAAAATGTATTTTTCAATGAAAATATAAAATCTAAACTATAAAATATAAACTCAAATATGAAATATAAACGCTAAATATTACATTTGTAATATAAAAATCTGGTTAAATTAATTGCAATTTTGTTTTTATTTTTCTTAGACAAAAAATACACACACATTTTCGCCTAATTTATTAAATGTACTCACTAAAATGTCATTGAAACAATCTTGTAATCAATTCAAAAATCAATTTATGACACATTTTTACGCACAAGATTATTACTTTCACCTCAAATACTAATAATTTGCAATGTAACTTTTTTTATTCATTTAAAACACAATACAATTTAAAATGCTTCCTTATTCTTTTATATATTTTAATAATAAGTCAGAATAAGCATGTTGTTTTTTTCAGAAATATTGTGTTGCATATATATATATATATATATATATATATATATATATATATATATATATATATATATATATATATATATATATATAATGCAATGCATTCTGACATTGAATCTTCTGTGCACAATACACGTATTGCATCCCTAAAACAAGTTAACTTAGGATGCAACTAAACAAACTTTGTATTGTTATGCTGCCTCATAGGTTTCGGAGCCAACCAACTGACTCTAAAACAAACAGCAAGCGCACAGACACAGCGTCCTCTTCCCACATTTACTACTCAAAGGGGAAGACAGTAAGCAAACCGCTCATTCTTAAATGAAAGTATATTCGTCCCCAACCGCAAGCATTTCGGAGCACATTCCTTTTGATCTACGTTTCCAATGTCTTCCAGAGGAGTCAATAAAAGCTATACACCGGCTCCTTTACGAGCCCTGCAGATATATATTAGAGGGGTCTTACTGATTCAAAGCACAGCCATAAACACAATGGCAGGCCTGGCTCAGTGATAAGCCTCCCTTAGTGGAGACTGATGTTATCGGAGCGAGCACTGGACTGAGAGAAGGACCAAGGTGATGTTGAAGTCCTTCAACGGAAAGAGAGAGAGGCCTTCAACTCAGTAAATCACAGTTCAGCGCAGGACACAACTCACACACGGGCACATCAGGAAACAGATTCCCGACTTTCTGCAGAAATCCTGCTAGATGAGGTTGTAAAGCAGTCTTAATCTTTAATCACCAAGCCTGGATCAGAAACATTCATTCACGCATGGATGATAATACCGTCTCCTGTACCTCAGGATCCACCTCTAATCACTCAGCACAGTGACAAACAGGGACATAAACAGAAACAATATAAACACGTTAATGCCAATTAATCACATTACAGTTACGATACATACTGGGTTTTAAGACTTTACAAGTTTGCAATTGATTTTTATACAATATTATTGATTATTTTGGATATATACATGTGATCTTGAAGCACAAAACCAGTCTTAAGTCACTGTGGTATATTTGTAGCAATAGGCAACAATACATTGTATGGGTCAAAATGTTTCTTTTATGCCCAAAACCATTAGGATATTAAGTAAAGATCAGGTTTGATTAAGATATTTTTTTAAATTCCCTATCTTAAATATATCATAACTTAATTTTTGATTAGTAATATGCAATGTTAAACCTTAATTTGGCCAACTTTAAAGGTGATTTTCATAATATTTTTGCACCTTCAGTTCTTAGTATCTTGGTCCTATCCTAATAAACCTTACATCGATGGAAAGCTTACTTATTCAGATGATCAGACGGTGTATACATTTTCATTTTCTTTTTTTATTGACCCTTATGAGTGTTTTTGTGGTCCAGGGATATATCAGCAACAATAAAAAATCTCTCAACTATATCAATACTGCTGTAAAATACATTATTACTACATTGAATACTACATTACAATATTAAAGGTTAAAATGAGCTGATCTGTATACAAAAACTTTGATTAACTGGTTTTTATCATACTAAAGTTATAACATCAATTAACCTTAAATTTCATACTTAAATTTCTTAATCCATATACATATATATATGGATTCACTTTATTATGATGGTCCCTTAAAAACATTCTGACACAGTAACTTTGCACCTTCATGCCAACTCTATTAACCTTTATTACAGTTATAGTAGAGTATTAAGTAGACTGGTAGGGTTAGGGTTAGAATAAGTTGACATGTTCTTGAAAAGCTACCTATAGTCAGTAGAATGTCTGTTGGTAGATCATCACAATAAAGAGTTAGCAGATAATAATCATACAGCCTACTTCTACTAGTTGTGAAAAATGTGAATCGATTACAATAATAACAAAAACTTCTAAGTATATTTTTTTTACCCAACCCTAATACTGTTACTACACCTTTCAATCATGTTAGGCAATATCCATCAGTTTTATACTGAGCTAATGTGGCTCAACCCCAGCAAAACCCCCTTTGCATGTACTTTAAGACATATTTAGTATATTTATTGAGCCATTTGCTTCATTGGGTCACTCGTCGGCCCTTGTAGTGTCGACAAATCCTGACCCGCACACTTACACAAGCCCACACCTCCAGCTGAATAAGTCCCAGAGGTCAACTGCGGTCATGGAGATAAGATATCATTCATCATTGTGGCAGGCAGCGCTCCTGAATTAAGCTCATAGTACAGTTATAACCAGAGGAAGAGGGTCCGTATCAGCACTAAACAAAGCCGTCTCAGTGATAGCGGGGTCAGTGAGAGCATGTGAGCAAGATTCCTAAGCTCTCCTGCTCATTTGACCTGATCTCCTTTTAAACATGATCACTCCACATTCATTCAGCTTTCATATAAAACAACATCCGCTATGCTGCAAAGCAGCCTTGAGAAAGAGGCTATTTGAGCGTTTATGTGCTTGTCTACATTTCACAATGCTTGTAAAGACCTAATGTATGAAAATGTCCTCACAAATATAGTGAAAAGACTTGCAAACAAAAGAAGGGAATAATGTCATTTTTAAATCTAACAATGCAAAAAGGTATTCTTGATCTGAATATACCTACTTATTTAAAGTACGCTAAAGGATTCACTTTCCTATCCCATGAGGCTACAGGGGAGGAGTCATCATTGGCAACATGAACATGGCTGGCTTTGTAGTAGGTCAAATGACAACACAACACTGCTTTTCATACTATACACATGCTTACAGATTAACCTTTTTTAACAGTTTGATAGTAGACAAATTGTTACCATTATTTAAAGATAATATGAACATAAAAAAATGGAGAAAAAACTGAATATTCATTGAAAATATTGCCAAGTGAGACGTGATTTCATGCATCTGGATTATCTGGATAAATATGTACGTGTGTGTACATATACAGACACACACACAGACAAATATTTATATATTTGTGCTGTCAGACTGTCAAACAATAGAAATTTATCACATCCAAAATCAAAGTTTTTGTTTACATATGTATGTGAACTGTGTATATGTAAATACACACATACAGTATACAGTACTGTATATATATATATATATATATATATATATATATATATATATATATATATATATATATATATATATATATATATATATATAGTAACATTTTTTTCTTAAATATGTACATGCAATAAAGTATACATATACACACATATATTTTGGATGTGATTAATGGCAATTAATAGTTTGACAATATATATATATATATATATATATATATATATATATATATATGTGTGTGTGTGTGTGTGTGTGTGTGCACCTTTACATATAAAAGAAAGTGTGAATTTTGAAGTTCAAGTTGTCTTAAAAAAAAAAAAAGTCTAAGCCAGGTCATCTCAAGTATACAGCCCTTAATGAGGTGAGTAAAACAGCTGCTCTCTGCAACACTAAATTTAGGCAGTCAAAATCACACACGCATAAACATGTGCACGCACAAATACTCATGCGCTGGCAGTGCTGGCACAGCATAATTAAAATATTATTCATTGCATTTGATTTGCAGTTAAGGTTAAATGGTTGCAAATTATTTATTCCTCAATTAAACAGCACATGTGCAAAGGTGAACACCATTAAATTGTAAATACTTGTGTCAACAGTTTCCCCATATTTTTAGCAGTGTGGCATTATTAAATGGAAATTGTGCCCGTGGCGGAAACTAAAATTTGACCCAGGTGAAAATACAAATGAACCCAGCTGTCATTTGCAAAACACAAGCATTTCATGAATGCAGGAATTATAAGGAACAGCTGCCATGTAGTGAACAATCCATGATACATGGAAAAACTGCGTTCTATTTAGACTAAACACTGCATCTGTATATACAGATCTGTTTATCAAAAAGGCTGAAGAATGGGCAACTGATAAATTGGTTAAATGATACTGCAGATATTCTTCTGAAATAACCGTTAAAAGGTGAATGTACCAAGAGAAAGAGTAAAATTACACAAGTTCATCATGCACTTACTCAGTTTACACAGTGCAATTTTATATAAAACAGCAATAACTGCACAAATGTACCTTAATACAGGCCTACTGTGATGTCTTCAGTGCTGGAGGCAGTACTCCAGATTCCCAGTATGCCGCTAACTTATTAAAATATTCTGACAGTGCCACAACACCACAACTGAAACTACATGAAGGACAAAATAATCACCAATGAAATCATTAATAAGGTGACATTGTATAAATGAATGAGAGTCTTACTTATTAAATTCCTTATTTCATATCATCTCAATAATTTAGAGTTCAACTCAGCCATTAAATGACAAGTGTCTCCATCGTTGTGTGTAAACAGGGAATAAAATATGGATAGTAAAGTAAAAGTCTGAAAGAAGTGAGCATGTTAAAATTAAAAAAAATAAAATGAATTTAATAATGCATTCAATTGATCAAACGTGTCAAACACATTTATTATGTTAATAAAATATTTAGATTGACAGAATGATTTTATAAGAGACTTATTTCAGAAACTTTCGTTGGATTTTTAGTGTCCTGATTCTAGCAGAGACTTAAATCTACAGAGAGCACGATCAAACCTGGGCAGGAGACAGATAGAGGTAATCAAAATATATATCCCGTTCTTCTCAATCTCTCTCTGCCTCACTCATACGCACATCAGCGGGAGCCAGAGTTTGATCAGTGGCAGGCGCACACTTCCTTAAAGGCTGCCTAATCTGAGGGAGTCAGGTGTTTGTACCTTCTGCCAAAGCTTTGGCGGAAAAGTGGTGCCGTGCAATCTGACAATGCTCCTCTGACACAGTTGCCTAGCAACGGCGAAGCTTGGGGTCTCAAGCTGATGGTCTCAAGCAGGATTTATCATCTCTGACGACTTTTATTTGATCTAGACAGATTAACGGGCCCTGCGAGGAGCGGAGGACACACAGGCGTATAAAACCCCCCTCCATAAACACGTATTCCAGCATAAACAGCAGGCGCGGATAACAGATGTAGAATGTGTCGCTGGCAAGAGAAGACAGGGAAGTGAGAGTTACCTTTCCTAAGATCTCTCTTTCCTTGCTCCGCAGGCTGAGAGATCTTATACATTCGGCAGTCGCCTTTTGCTGCCAAGTGCGGCTGATTTTGAGGAGATGAGAGCTCTGGTCTTGGCGTGGTGTGATGAGCTGTTGGGAGACTAATTGCGGAGTGTAATCTGCTCTGATTAGCGGGAGAGGAGCGGGCAGGTGTGAGCACACACACATTGGCTCGGGCCGACGCAGCTGCAGCCTGACCGCGTGCCAGATAAACAAAAGGCATGAGGCCGAGGCCACGATAACACGCGCGCAAGCACACAGTCTCCGTGGCTATCCTCTGCTAATTAACCACCAACACACCTATCACACTTAACTGCCTGCCATATGTTTACATCCAGATGAGTTTTCATCTCAGCCACCTTCCCAGGAGCGCAGTTCACATCCAATTCTAAAACGGCAGTGACAAACTATTTAGGAGCGCGCACGGGATGCAGGCAGCGCATACATCTTGTTTAGATTTCGGTAGCGTTGTCCTGGGCTAGGAAAGGCGCAGGAAAACACATGCTGTGCTTGAGTCAGCAGGATCCGGGGCTGGCGCATTAAGTTATCACGCCTCGCTATCCCTGCCCACAGCTGACACAGGCAATTAGAGCTGAGGTTAATATCGCGCAGCCACGGACCAAAAAAATGCATATCTTCCTATCCCATCGCTCTGAAGGAGGAAGGCCAGGTCCTTGCCAGAATTAGTGCAGAGGGGCAGCACACGAGACACAAGGGAGAATATTCCACGGCCTTGGAGTAACCTTGAGGTACAACGGCTTGGTTCAAATACCAGGGTCGGAAATTAAAGGGTTGTGGTCAAAAATACAACCAAATTGAGCAAACCTTACGATAGGGTGCCAAAAAGTACACCTCTACAATTCTATCATGGCTGCATGATTAAAGTGAAATGGGAACGTAAATGTGTTGAGTGTGGTGTTACATTTAGATTGTGTTGTTACACATTGCATCAGGTTTCTTTTTACACATTTATTTGTTTATTATAACCAAATACTATAGTTACTGTTGAAATTATGAATGCAGTAGCCAATCACCACTGAAAATGCTGGAGTTTTGCATATGCACAAACTGCAAAAATCGAAGATATACATTTTTAAACAGTTGTTACAGGAGTTTTTGTGAAAGTGGAAACTCACGATAGACTCATGGACTACATTAATGGTTATAAGTGGTTATTTTTTTCTGTATAGTCTGATGTAATAGCTTTAAGTTTTATGTCATGATTTATATGCCTTGCATACAGTAGGCTATTTACATTATGCATTTACTGTGTTAATAGACACACAGCATCAAACAGCCACTAAAAATAAACTCAAATGCCATGTCAGAGGGTTTTAAGTCTGCCGTGTAAAGATGGAATTTTTATTTATAACAGTCAATAGTATTCTGATTGATGTAAGTGTCCAATTAAATTTAAGCATTTTACATAAAAGACAACAAAGTAAACAGATACAGTAAAAAAAACAACTGGAAATCAACTCTGGGGGGCAAATATCAGGTCATTTCTGCCCGTTCTACACACAAAATCATCTAACCAAGAGTTTTAACCTTCTAGAGCAAGGTGAAGGGTATAAACCGAAAGGAGACATGACAGCGATGTTTACTGTGCTCCGGTTCACTTAATCTCTGTGTCAGATGACAATTTATACATGTCATTCCATTACCACACCATAAACTGTCCCCAGTGAAATGCTGCCCTGCTAATCAGCTCCCTCACAAACAGAATTAGATTTCCAATTGAATTTGTTTCGGCCTCGAAAAATATGACAAACCGCTAGGACAATGCAGCCCGATGGCCGTGGAAGGGCGGTTTTCTTTTGATAATCGAGTTAAAAACAAAACATAGCACGAGGGAACGCTTTCACGTAGTGCTCTGGCGTGGAAAGTGTTTGCAGAGAGAGGAACGAATCTACATTCCAAACAGACAATGGCTGGCCAGAGGTCCATCTCTTTATTTTCCCTCTGGCGTGTGTTGTCGAGGCATCTGAAGACCTGTGGCTCTTTCACTTATCTTTAGCAAACACTGGCGGAGGCTGACTGTCACAAGCCCAAAGTTTGTTCTTGTTGATAATGTCATGGCAACACAGGGAACTGGAAAACTGCACTCCAGCTGGGATGGTGGCAAACACGCTAAAAGCACACTAAAAGACTTCAGAGACGTTTTTTTGTTGCTAGCAAAATCATGAAAAGCCTGCGATCTAAGACAATCAATTGAGTGAAAAAACAAAACTATTTTAAAATAACAATATCTATCTATATATATATATATATATATATAATATATATATATATATATATATATATATATAATATATATATATATATATATATATATAATCAATCAATCTATCTATCTATATAGATAGATAGATAGTCCATAGATAGTTATGTTTCTGCTCCTTTAATAGTGAAGACAGGTGTTCCTCAGGGTTCGATTTTGGGGCCAATTTTATTTTCTGTCTATATAAAAGAATATGGTTAAATGCGCACTTTTATGCAGATGATGCTATCATTTACACTATGGCATCATCTTTAAAAGTTGCAATAGACTTTAAAAAATGTTTTACTCATTTCAGACGTCTCTTGGTAACTCAAAATTAGTGTTACATGTAAAAAAAAAACAAAAAAAACACACATTTTAATTATGAATACATGATTTTTACATGGTCGAGAATAACATTAAATTATTTTATGATTCAAACTTTCTATAGTATACAGATTGAAAGGGTTGCATATTACAAACATCATGATATCTGGCTCGATGATAATCTGACTTACAGTCCTCATATTGACAGTCTTTTATAGAAATTGAGACCAACATTAGGTTTTTATTTTCATTTAAAAAATGTCTCTCCTTTGATTTTTGGTTTGTGATAGAAGCACAAAAATGCGTCTCTTGCTTCTGATATTGAGTGTGCCACTATACCTCTTAAATGCAAGAAAATATAAAATATGACATTTTTTCCCCCATGATTTCCTGCTAAAATACAAAGTGCTTAATTCATTAATTTAAAAAAATGCATAAATCACCCAGGTCTCTTATTTTTATAAATAACTATGGTCATTTATTGTTTGCCCGTGTACAATAATGCTAATTTTAAAAGCTCCTTGAAGCCACATTATCACAGAAACCAAACTTCCAACAGATAAGCAATCTGTATGCAAGATGAAGCACGTTTCTTCAAGATCTGCGGAAGAGATCGTGAGAGAAAAGCTGTCTAGGGTCATTAGTAGGGTTTCAAAGTCACTCTGCCCTCTGACAGAGAGCGTTTGACAGGTGCTGCCGAGGCAAAGCTTGCCGCAGGAGAGAGAAATGATACCGTCCTGATTAGATCGTCCACCTTAGGGAAGGTGCTGATGCACAGAAATTCTAAAAGAGAGGAAGAGGAGGACGAGGGTGGTGGGTGGTGGGGGTGGAGAAAGAAAAACCAAAAGTGCAAAATATAAGAGCTGTCAATTGTGCAACGTTTCTTTCCCCACGTCGCATTGTCCCTCCTCTGGTGTGGTCTGGTGCATTACCCCCAGAGGAGACATCTCAGTGCAGTGTGTCAGTCAACAGAACCCTACCCTCGTGCCGTTCACAAAACTGTCAGGCTTCACGTCGACCCACCAGCCTGTGTTACTACAACATCAAAAAAAAAAAAAAATCAGATGTTTGAGAAAATAAAGTACTCTTTGCGTAATCCACCGAAACTGAAATTCGCACTTGTTAACCGGGAATGGCTCCCAGAGCACTCCAAGCCCTCTCCCAATCAAGAACCGATCCTCATCTGGCATTTCATTAAACTCAAACAAGCATTACAATGCACTGGCTCGCACGAAAGCGGAGTAATTCGAGGGGTTAGGCTCATCAGTGCTGGCCGCTTCTCTAAAGTCATTAATGAGGGCTCAGGCCAGGCTCAGGGCTTTCCACGAGTCAGTAACACTCCTACAACCCCTCTTCATTTGATGAGCTCGTTCATAAAGCCTGAGGAGCCGGGACACCGCTTTAGAAACGGTCCCTTTTTCCAAGCTAAATGAACAGTTATTGAGTGAAAACAGGTCAAGTGGACTGGGGGCACACTGCTAAGTAAAGCTAAAGAGAAAAGTGTTATAGTGGGGGGAAGAAAAGAGCAGAACGGAGTACGTAAGCGTGAAAGCAGAGGCGGACTGGCTGTTGCTCGGCATCTATGGGAAGTGGTGGCAGCACAGAACGAGGTGATTTGCACATTAAAAGCAGCAAATGTAGCGCAGCTTTGAGGAAGCCACCAGCAAAGAATTTACACACTCTAAATAAATAAAGCAAGTTGACAAAAAACCCTCAACGTTCGGCATGATAAAACACTTTCGCTTGAGTAGTAAATCGATGCAGAGTCAGTGCCTGGTTGTCAACAATGTTTTGAATGTGTTTTGACACTGAGAGGTGACAGTCATTCACTGAAGACACATTCTGCCTTGGGCTTGTGATTGGGCACAGGATGTGTGTGTGTTTGTGTGTCTGTGCGCGCGTGCGTGTGTGACGAATAGAGAGAATGATACAAACCATAGTGCGCCGAAAATGAAGCTGAGAGCCACCCCACTGCACAAGAGCCCCGTAAAATACAGTTGTTTATATGCTCGACAGCAGGGCTGTGCCCTCCCTGACAGAACAAAAATGAAAGCAATATCAATGAAATATGACACTGATGATAGATCGGGAGAGGAGATGGAAATGACTTGATTCTCCCGAGTTTTCCGAATGAGATCCGGCCTGCGAGGATGTGTTCAAGCTGAACTCTGAGATGGCTCGCACTTGTCAGGTTTCTCAAACAATCAGGGCATCAGCTCCGCTGGGAGTTGTCTGAAATGAGCAGAAAACTCAGCAGGTTTGTATGAAGCCCACGGCGGAAGTGCGGTACTGTTAATAAACCGCCTCTGAAAGCTACGACTAGATCCGAAAACCACTTACTCCAACTACATAAAATGCTGCCGACTGTTCCAATCAGCTAAACTCGACATTTTCTCTGAAAGCTGACTCTTACATGACCTGTATGTTTATCTGTGTTTGAGGAAGCAAGTGTCCCTATGTCCTTGGGCGAACATCTCTCGCTGTAAGCAGGAATAGACCGTGTCCACTAGCTGTATAGACAGAGTTCTCAATGCCCTTGATGCCTGCAGAACAGAGGACAATAGGATCAGTTTGAACAATGCAAGCCCTCTTAACAACACTGATCCACTAGGCCCAGAACCACAGTCCGTCTTCACTATCATCCCACCACACACACACATACACACACACAGCCACCAGAGCTTCAATTCAGAGGAAAATGCCTGATTTCTTCTCACTTTAAACTATTAATAACTAAAATTTGGAATTTCAGAAGAATTAAATCTTCGATAGAATGTGATTTGACGTGTCAGTTTATTTGTAAACTAGGAAAGTGGAACAGTGATAGATTTTGAAGTGTGACAAATTTTAGATCAGAGTATTATATGTTATAATATATATGTACATGTAGTGGTGACCAAAATGATTGGGAACAAAAAATGATTTCAAGTCAGTTATTTCTTCAGTTATTTCTTTCTATATTCAAGTCAGTTTCATCTTTTGTTGTAGCATGTCAATAGGAAATATCAGTTTACATTTTCAAACATTCATTTTACCATAAACTGCAATAATCCAGTGAGATTTTTGTTTGCACAATGAGTCAGATAACAGCCAGTGTTATAAAAAGAGATCTGATATCATCATCCAATCTGTCTGGAATGACATGAAGAAACAGAACAAACTGAGACTCACTAAATCCAGAAGAGCAGTGGCAATGTCTCCAAAAGACTTGATGTGTGATGCAAGATGTTTGCGAGTGTATATAAATCAAAGTTTTTGCCTTTTCTTATGACGTAACAGGTATAAGTTAAATGTCACTTAATATCCATAATATTTACTTTCTCCTTAAAGCCACACAATTTGATTCATGTCTGTAGCACAAACATTGTGGAACGAGTTACACACTAAAGGTTAATACTTAGTTCTAGGGATTTGAACAAACCCCTAGTATTAACTATAAGCTATAAAAATTGTGAAGTGTTCATAAACACACAGTTTTAAAAGAGTCTAAACATTCCATAAAACAATTACACTCTGTAAGCCACAGTAAATAGCCACTGCAGTCAGTGAGGATTTTGGGGCACAATCCTTCATTGTGCCTGCAGCACAGGGCCTTTTGACCCAGGTGTGAACTTGAGTGTCAATACCATTCTAGAGTCTGTTATTATTTGATCGGCAGCGGTCGGCTGGGGACATAATTCCAGTGCATTGGAGAACCGGTCGTACACTCACACTGGACCTAAGTGGCCAGCCATTTCGGCAGCAGCTACACTTCTCATTTTTCTCTGCTGGAAACCCAAGTGTTTACATGAAATTTACAGTTATTTTTTCCCTCCTGTGCAGCCAGAGAAGCACCAAAAATAAGGAGAGACTGTGAAAACAAGAAACAAAACCAAGAGAAAAGGTGGTCTAGAAGGGGACGGAGTTAATTTTAGATTAAAACGAGACGAGTGTGAGATTCAAAACATGTCTTTGTAGCTCATTCATTTTTAGCCAGAGCACAGCAAGCGGTAAACGTTGCTTCCCAGAGGTACTGCTGCCAAGGGTCTATCATTCATTAGGCTGCCACCATCATCACATGCATTCCAGACACTTAATCACTAGGATAGAGATAAAATAAAAAGCTTGAAGGTCACCAGGGGGAGCGAGCGATAGAGGGGAGATAGCAAAGAGGGGTGAAGATGTATGGCCTCATTTTGATTGAGGACGTGACGCTTTCAGTCACACGCGACAGAACACCCGATGAGGAGATGCGTTTTGACTGGAGACCTTTATCACAGACTCCAGCGGTTTGCCGAGCTACACATCATAAGGAAACGGCCCTGGAGAATTCAGCCACAAATCGCAAGCGAAAACATTTAATAGGACTATCTGAGTCTACCCTCTTCCGTATTCACTTTACGCTCTAGAAGGCGCGCGACAGTAGAGCGTTGAGCGAAACTCCGAATCTGAAGCATCATGCATATTTCCCGTTCTTTCCCATCAGGTGTTTTTTTTTTGCCTGTCTACTCCTCTGATGTTTTGACATATTTCTCTGCCTCGTCGAGCGCTCGTCTCCGATTTGCCGTGCTGTTTAATGTTCATGAGGGGCGGCGCAAAACTCGGTCCGTTGACAACCCACTGGCTGTTGTTACAAGATCTCAGACAGACAAAGAAGACGAGGTGCACCGCTGAGGAGCCCCACACTCCACTGCCTCAAAATAAAAAGCGCCTTGACCTCCTCGGCAGCCAGCTTCACCTCTCAACTGTGACGGACGGACGGAGCCCTAGTCTCGTCCTGCGGCCCAGCGTGCTTGAATAATGCCAGCTCTCTGCACGCCCCGGGCCAACAGCCACCCACCATACTGCGAAACTTCTGATGCTTAATCTCCTGAAATGCAAATGCGCCAAATGAGAGATGGGGTCTCGAAGGAGAACCTGCCATGCTGCGAGTGTAAACGGACACGGTTAAACCCTTCTCTAAGACCGGCTCAGACTGTACCGACAACTAAATCTGAACTACAACAGTCACTTTCGGGGTAGGAATTTGTAGGCCATTTGAATTTGAAAGGGTGTACGGTGGGGCATACAGTTTTGCTTGAGGATATTGGATCTTTCAAGAGGCTTTGTTCACATGCCGTGGTGACAACGGCGGAGAGCACCAACTGAGGAGAAATTGTCAAGGCAACACGTATCGAATTTCACGAAAAAAGTTCCGAGCAAAGCGATTTCCCTCCCCTCTCCAAACCTCCCGCCGAAGACGAAACAAGCGTTCCACGACACATCCTCTTACTTTAAAGAAAACAAGCGGCTGACACATTTCCTGCCAACAGGCCCTTTCCTCAGATAACACAAGACTCCCGTCAACAGGAAGCCCTTTCACCGGCGGCTCTGCCTCCCTTCGGCACGTCACACACAAAACAGCTCGTCAACCCCAGCCCCCACAGCCTCCCCTCTAACTGTTGAGGAAAACTTGCAGAAGATGCTTGCTAAAAACAGTCTGCAAGGAACCAGACTTAAAAGTGTGGGCTGCAGCCTCGAGTCCTTCAAATGCTCTTGGTCTGAGAGGCAGCATTTTAACAGCCTCAACAATACTCCTGAAATCAATTAACGTGCAGCCGGTGGTATCAACATTACACACAGCCTGCCATTACATCAGATCCCACAAATAGCTGTGGCCAGACGGACGGACACCGTCACGGTCTGTGCAAACCACGGGAAAGGGTGCACACAAAAGCACAAACATGCCCTCTAGGCACGGGTCAATGCTTTAGATTTGTTAAAAGCCTCCAGTACTGGTGCGCTCACCAGAAGTTTACACGAGTGAGTGCACGAGAGCGGTAACGACGTATAAAGGATTTGAGGAAAGTTTGTAAAAAGCAAAGCAGAACTCACGTTAAGTGCAGAGTGCATGAGAGAAGAGCGGTGAGGGAAGAAAACCTGAGGCAACCTTCATAAGGCAGGGGCTGTACTGTTTGAGCAGCTGCTAATAGGAGAACTGGCAGAAAAGAGAGTGAGAGGAGAGAGAGAGAGAGAGAGAGAGAGAGAGAGAGAGAGAGAGAGTGCAGACGCTTTCTGCAGGCTGCTGTGATGACATGCAGGCTTTTTTCCTTTTTTTTAGTAAGGGGGCTTATCTTTGTCTCTATGGTAACTGTGTCTCTGGGTGGTTATTAGAAACCCTGAACTTCCTGTGCATCTGCAGGATCAGCCAATCACGCGCCGTGTTTTCATAGGCGGAGATAGCTCGTGCTATAGGCAGTGAAGAGCGGCCACATGAGGGGGCCATGGAAACAGAGGGTCAAGGAAAACTTACAGCACGGCACAACACGCCAGTTTGCATAAAACAGCCCCAAACTGTCTTCACTGCACTCTATGTATTTATAGAAACATCTAGTGACTAAAGTAGGTTATAAATCCTACAGCTAATTTTTTCCAGCAAAACAGCCTCCACGCCACAAGCTTTTTCCAAATAGGACAATGCCATCAAGGTATTTCAGTATTTTTTAGGACGAAAATGGAAACTCTTGTGGAAAACACAAGCTCAGCATCTCGGGATCCCAGAAAGAACTTGCTATAGCACTGTGGTAAAGAGACTTGCAGACAGACAACCACAGAAAGCTCAGAGCTCAGCAGAACGACCAGAGTTACCAACAGAGTCCAGCTCTAATGACAATAAATCCACAGGATGTGCTGTGTACCAACAAGTTTTAACAGAAGACTGTGAATGAGCAAGGACTTAATGCCCATGAATGCAAATGAACAGAGAGCATGCAGGATTACAGTTGCATGGCAAAAAGCTGACACGGAGCATGCATCTAGGACAGGACTTTCAGCTGTTGTGCACAGAAAAGACAGCTGAACAGGAGAACTGCAACTTAAAACTATCAGATTACAATGAGAGAGCTTCGTTTTCCCAGAGGAAACTAGAAATGAACCAACAGTAAAAAGTAATATATGCCTGTTTATCCTTGCAGACAGGAATGGGAACACACTTAGTGTGTTTATAGGAAGAACACGCTACACAGACACACACACACACACAAGTGCTCACTGCACAGTTTCCCAGTAGTCTCTCTGTCTTCTTGGTTTAAGCGGGTGAAATCGTTTAGAGCAATGTGGCTCACTTCTTCCCTGCGCTGACTTGTTTTCCACCCGACGAGCACATTCAAACTTCACTTGGTGGCTGCTTTATTTAACACCGCATTTGTTGACAAGTCTCGGAGCAAAGTTCCCCACTCAGAACCCTGGGTGCTGAACTCGAGAACATCAAATACAAACAATGCCGACCAGAACAGAGTGCCCTACCCCCTGAGGGCGAGATGTTACTTCATCGGAACCAAGAAAAACATCAAGGGGTCTACTAGGACAGCTAGGGAACGACCCCCGAGGCACGCTCAGCGAGGGACGGTCTAGACCTCTTCCAGCACTGTTTACAGCTGCAGCGACTTCCATTCCTCAGTGACAGGAGCGTGCCCTCTTTCCTGCCTCTGCTGTCACAATATCTCATCCGGCGTAAGTAGCACATGTCCCACACGTAACTAGACTCACCAGCCAGGAGCTCCCAGCGGCATCTATATGCCCGCAAACGCTCTCACACGCCGGCTGACTCCTGACAAAACAGAAAGCCCTGATAGATTACAGCAAGAATGATCAATCACACACAAACCTTTTAATCCAGATCGTCCCCTGATTGGCTGCCTCCGCATGAGCTCCAGATTTTTAAATCCGACTGGTTAATCCCTCCATTTCTCTCAGATTCAGTATTTCAGCAGTGACCACAGTGGGCTCTAACATTCACTTGGCTTTTTTCTCTCCCTCCCTCTTTCTCTCTCTCTCTTTGCACTCTGTTCTGAGACCGCTCACTGAGCTCTGGAACTAAGGGAGCCTGATGAGGAGGGATGAGACTCGCTGGGTCCTAGTGTCTCTGGTGTTAACTGAAAGAATGCCATTGTTTCATGTGTAACCCAGGGCTACACTCTACAGACGGCTGATAAGTCCTGCGCTGTGCCAGATCCACTGCTGGGGTATTTGTAGATGGATAGAGAGCTGTTTGATATCCATTACCTGGAAAACAATATAATAGTTGAAAGATCATTAAGACCAAATAAAATAATTTTCTCACTCAGTATGCTTGTGTTGTCTGCGGTATAAATATCTAAACAAACTTGAAAAATATCTTAAAGTGAATGTTGCTTGCTAAGCTTCTTCTTTTTTGCACAAAATGTGGTAAGAAAATACTTTTAAGTATTACATTTTTAAGTAAATAAATATTGTTTTAAATTGATCATGAGATGTTTTTACTGTATATGATTTTTTTTATCTAGAGGTCATAGCAAGACTGACTTTTTTGCATTTTTCCTGTTTGCTCAACTTTGTTTGTCAGAATATTTACACTGCTGCTTTACATACTTGTAATTTGTGTGCTACATTAATAGACTTCTGAAAAAATACAGCACAACAGCTAAAAGTGGTTATGCACTGATAAGATTTCTGATATTTTTTTTATTCTGCAGGTTTGACATAGATGATAACTTGTAAACCAATTGAAATGCAGTAAGTTTAAATAGAAGCAACAGAAAACACTGTATGGTTTGATAGCTACTGCATAGCTTTAGTAAAAGAATGGTGCGCAGGTTTTATGGTGCTTCATGGAGTAGTCTACTTTAACATCTGTTACACATGAAGACGAGCTGATGAGAATATTTATTTGAAACAGTCCTTTAAAGGGTTAATATCTGACCATGTACTGACATCTTTTTTTTACCCCAAATTGAAATAGATGGCTTAAGCATGTCATAATCCATGACATCAGCAGCATCAAAGCACACAAATTTTTACCATTACCAAAAAATGTCTTCCAAAAGGTCAAAACCTTTTTAAACCTACATTTATCTCCATCTCTATCCTTAGAAAACATAATAAAAAACAAAAACCTCATTTTAGCTCTATCCTAATATTTAAAGCCAAATCCTTTTCTGCACTCTGAAGTCTTTGCTATTGGAAATGTGGCAGCAATGCTAAAACTATTATGTGCATGGACACTACAGCCAGGGCTATAAATATAAGCAACACATGGAGCGGCAGACTGCAAAACAGGGGAAATTTGGGCTGCTTATATCTGTCAAGAGCTGCACGAATCAGGCCGCCGGCCATATGATCAGCCTGGGGGCTGAGTCCACCTCCTCAGCAGGGAGCTTTGTAACTGTGCTTCTCGTTTCTTTTTCAAAAAACAGATTGAGAGAGGGGGGGGTTGTAAAATACCCTGGATGCTTATGTGAAAAATGCCTCGTGAGGATCATAAAGTGTCTCAAATGAAACTTGGACCTTATCTAAATAACAGTTGCCTAATGTGCTCGCAATGTAAACTCGGTGGCTTACCGCAAACCTTGGGGGCCCCCTGTGAACCACAAGATGGGGCCCTGCTCGCAAGTGGATACATCAAGCATCAGTGTTTCTTCTCGGAGGTGAAATAGCATCTGATGGACACAGACAGTAATGTTATTTTGGCCAGATTTGCTTCTCTCAAATCCTTATTTATCTATATACATGCAAATATATCTTTCTAGATTTAGTTTCAGCCAGTAGAGTATGCAAATTCTAACCAGTTAGTAAACAATTACAAGCATGATACATTGTTTTCCACGATTGTGTTTTTTTAGTAAACACAATTTGCACAGCATTAAAAAGCAAAGCAGCACAATATAGCACATGCTTTCAAGTACGCAGAGTAAAATTGCTTTGTATCTGTAGTTTAACCCTAATATAATTGGCTTTTAATGGCTTGAGGGTCTGATGTTTGACAGTGTGTATATAAGGCTGAATTGTGAGCACATCTCTACTGTAACAAAAACTATGTGTAAAGGGAAACAAACGCATGTGTCCTTGACTGATGTGTCAAAAAACAGAGCTATTGGCTTTTATGCTATGTGAATGAAGCCAGACTTGTGAGCATGAGAGCTTTCCAAAACTGTACATTTTCAGATCAAGCAGTTAATCATGTTCAATAACGTTTCAGTAACAGAAACCGACTGAGCTGCCAAATGCTCTGGCCTCTGAACGTCTGGCAAAAAGATTCAGCTTTTGCAGCAGCTGTAGGATGCAATTGTGTTTGGGTTTCCCAGTCCTAATGTTCAACAGCAACTGAACATATAAAAAAATAATACAGCATCTCAGTATAAGGCAAAATCTTTACGAGTAGTTTGCATAAATGTAATGTAGAAAAACGTGATTTACATATTTTATATATATTAATATATATAAATGATTCTGATAATGTCATACTAAATTAAGCAAACTTATCATAAGAGCAAATGAACATCAGAATTTTGCTTTATTTAACAAATGTATACTGTATGATTGGATGAACAGCGATATAGCACACCTGTGATTGCACATCAATTGAATTCTATATTAATGTGCACTCACACTCATCTATGATCATTACGTTGCTTGGCAACCATAAACAGCCAGCAGCTGAGTTAATTAACTATATTACTTAGCAGGAGAATTGTTTATGATCATTAACAAATGTAATTATTTATTGAACATAAGTGTCTAGTATCATATTGATGTTACCATTTAATAAAAACAATAAGCCACTTGAGGATGTTAGAAGGGTTTTTCCATATCACATTTCTCATGTTAAAATCAGTGACTTATTGTTTAAATGTAAAGTGAATGTACTGAGAAGTGCTCCATAAGCCCTCTAGTAAACTATAGGAGAATAAACAAAGTGGGGAAAAAAATTATAATGTCATGACACCGGTGTTGATACAGTAATGAATTAGCGTCCATCCCTTCGCTATATCATAATCTTTTATCTTTGTACTCATTAAAATGATTTACATACAGCAGTCATAACAATTAATGTTCCTTCTTAGTTAATTACTCCTCCTTCCTCTGTCACGTTTTCAAATGCACGGCCCAAAAAAAATACAAAGCCCAGATGAATGTCTTCATCATATAATATTTTGCCCAAGGCACTTAAGTGAATTAATGTAGCATAATTCCTGAGCAAAGTGCTTGCTTAGTGCAATCAAAGGATTAGAAATATGCATTTTTCAAGTGATATTTCAGGCAACACTTTCCGAGAATAAAATATGAATGCGTCTCCGAACTAAGCAGAACCCTGGTAAACATTCACAATATTGCCTACAACCAAAAAGTGATTTCTGTGTGGTTTCATGTTCTATTGCTAAACCTGTTTAGTGAATCAGAATGAACTATTTGCATACTGTTTGATTACAAACAGAACATTTTATTTGGTGGAAAAATGCTTAAAATTATTTCGAATTTGACTAATATCAGTAAGTCGAATCTTATATAAAACCTGTCAGTACCAACATCAAAACAAAGGAAGACGAAATCAAGAAATCTTTTTTTGTAAGAAAAGGAAACCTTTACAATCACTCTACACTGGTATTATTTTCATATCTTGATTGTTTCCTGCCATTCTGCCATACAAAAGTGAATAAAACAAAGAACAAATTGCTCAAACACTGAATATATATATATATATATATATATATATATATATATATATATATATATATATATATATATATATATATATAGTACTTATAAATCACTTAATGTTTTATTTACAAATAATTATGCTTATTATTTACTAATGACAAATAGTTAATTATTAAAATATCCAGATGCTAGATGCTACGGTGGCCCAGTAGTGCATGACAATACAAAATGGCTTATTTCTGTTGTTTTGTTCTAATTTCATTGTGTTGCAGATTTCGTGCACTACTGGGCCACCGTGTAAGGTGCATTAAAGAACTAGGAATTTTGGGGTAAATGTCCAACGTTTCATTATTAATTATTAATTAATGACTGAACAACAAAACAATTAATAAACCTAAAAATCTGACCCGGCATATTTTCAGGAGTTTCACCTAAAACCTAAATAAAAAAATAATCAACAGATCTTTAACACACCTCCCGTCTCAATGTTCTGTCATTCCAAATGAATCACAGTCAGATACAGCTGTTTCTGCAAACGGTAAAAGAACAAACTTAAATGCAGCATTATTTATGCTGTATTATTGTATAGTCAAACCTACCTGAATGAAAATGACCTGTACACAAGAGATGCAAGAAATGGAACAGTGCTCTTCTATGACTACGAATATGATCCTGGCGCATAATAGGATATAATGCAAACCACACTACTTAAACCACTCAACCGATTCCCACCCGACAAAACTCAATAAACATTGTTTACCCAGCAGAGGTAGATCTGCGCACATCTTTAAATACTGCGCTGCTTTCTCTGCTCGGTGGCAGAAAATAACTCAAGTGCACGCGTATAAGAGTTGGCCCCCCATAATTGAAATAAGTGGTGAAATCCGTTAGCTTCGAATCCTCCCAGTGCGATTCAAGGATGGGTAACTAGTCTCACACTATGAACTGAAATGTTCTTTCATGGGGATGCGGCATCAACTCATATCTATAATGTGACACAAGGGACAATAACCATTATTATAATCTATTGAAGTCTGGGAAGCTAATAGACACCCAAAACAGAATGAGGCGGCGCTGCCTCGCTGCTGGGGAGAAACGAGGGTGATTGTTTTTCACTCTCTGCGAGAGTGTGAGCAAAGAGCAGGGAGAACGCGTGATGGATCTAGCACAGCCACGCGCCTGCCGACCGAAAAATCAATCACAGTAATGGCTGGCGCTTCCGCAACGATTCTCCAGCAGAATGAAACGCAGCTTTAATGTGATATGCAAACAATAAAAACGGAGTGCAATTCTTTTTCAATAAAAGAAGGCACTTTTCACACAACAAACGCAGCATGAACAGGAAACTAATGTCGCCATCCCTCCATCCATCCGTCTGTCTCACTTTTTTCTTCGGGGGAAAAGCACTTGTAGATGGAGCCGTCTCTGACGAATGTACTGCTGGAAGACAGAACAGGTCATGTTAACTGCTCTCTCTAGAATAGCGTGCGGTAGTGAGGGCTAGGCTAAGGACATAAAACCGGTTCTTGTGAGTCCAAACCTTGGTATATGACACATGAGGGCTCTCTAAGCGTCCAGGGGCTTTCACCACCAGGCACATCCTGATGCGACCGTGCGGGCCAAAGTAATCCATCCATTGTTTTTTCCATCCCTCATGCGGGGGACACACACAGTGCAGATGGCATAATTTGTTGAGATCCTCACCCGGCTAATGGCCTAAAGCCCAAGTGGGTCATTTGCGCAGAGAAATATCGGGTCTTTCGACCACTCAATCCTCACACACAACCTACACTCACCTATTGTACTACAGCGCCAACAGCCAGCCACAGGCATTTGGATCAAGGACATGGTGGGTTTGAATTAATGCAGTACATTAAAATTTGTGGAGCATAGCTGAGATTTTATAGCTGGTAACAACTGAGTGGAATCCAGACTATTCATTTGTTTTATTGACAGTGCGGCTATCAGCAGTTATGTGCGAGGCACACATTTGAAACAAAAGAAAATGATTACAAAGATTCCTGCAAAACTTCCCATGCAACTCTTTAACAGGTTTTAAGACTATAGTTATAATATTATTGATACAAAATTACACTAAACGCGTTCGAAGCAATCTATTGACTACACTTTTTTAATAGAATGTTTTGATGATTAACACATATGATTTGTTGAATATACCACTTTTAAATATAAAAATCACAGGCTTGAAATAATAACAGTTTGAGACCAGAAAATATGAACTTATCATACTTTAAGCCCATCCTATATCACTGCGAGAGAGTATCTGCTTTTCTTCATCAGATCTGCATGAGTTGTACCGGCAGCAATCAAACCTTTAGGAGTCATTTAAATGCAATGGATGAAAAATAATTAACAGGTGTTTGCATGTATTTAAGCCTCGTGAGAGTACCAGAATTTAAACATCAAAGGTTGACAGCACATACACTATACATTAGCCACAGGTGGAAAATAAAATGCACCGAAAAATCAGTGCCATTTAATAAATATCTGCACAAAATTGAAAATCTAATTGAATCTGTGTGCGCGTGTGTCATGCGGGATTCACTTTGACACACTCCGCTGCATGTTTCCGATAAAACATTAATGAGAGGAACGCACAACATTTATAATGTCTGCCTCTCACCCTGATCATAACATTACTGA
Organism: Puntigrus tetrazona; assembly: GCF_018831695.1. NCBI lineage: Eukaryota > Metazoa > Chordata > Actinopteri > Cypriniformes > Cyprinidae > Puntigrus > Puntigrus tetrazona. The sequence goes on along the minus strand of NC_056715.1, from coordinate 4,958,335 downwards.
GACATAATTGTATATTTTTACTAAAACATTTAAGAAAAGTTACTCATTGTCAAGACGTGCAGCAGATAATGTGTGTAAAAGAGCTATTTTTTAAACCTTCTCCTCACGAAAATCATAGTGTCCCCAAAATAACATTTGGAAATATGCTAACAATGCTACTGGAATGTGATCCAGTACTAATTTATTATGATTTTAGATTAATAGCAATTACTCTAGCAACAAGTAGCACAGGGACATTTCATTTATTTTATTTTGTTATTCAAAACAAATCAGTGCTTGTGTTCATCTACTGTAGAGATTAACAGAGAAAGACAGAGAAAGACAGAGAAAGACAGACAGACAGACAGATAGACAGATAGATAGATAGATAGATAGATAGATAGATAGATAGATAGATAGATAGATAGATAGATAGATAGATAGATAGATAGATAATAGCAGACAGACAGACAGACAGACAGACAGATAGATAGATAGATAGATAGATAGATAGATAGATAGATAGATAGATAGATAGATAGATAGATAGATAGATAGATAGATAGATAGATAGATAGATAGATAGATAGATGCAGGTTCACATTCATCACGGTGATCGATAAAGAAGCAAAACAAATAAATTGCAGCTTACCCCAGTATATTGGAAAAGCATATTTTCTTCTTTCCTCTGGAGAGTTCTCATCAGATTTGCTGCAAGATATGTATTTTCTGTAACCAGTCACATCATATTAGTCAGCACGGACTTAACAAGACTCTACCTTCTCTAGTATCCAGCTCTCTCCAATTTATGATTCATTCATGCCTGAGGCAAAGGCAAAGGAACTAGTTTCTTTAAAAGTGGGCCAGAAGCGTGGGGCCAGTGTGAAGCCGCTCTCCAAATGGAGCCCTCTCTGAAAACACAGAAAGAGAGAAGGGGATTACAGACACAATACTCTGCCATGTTCTCCATAGCCAAAACTCCCAAGGGTCTGCTTGAGTCCTCACAAAAGCATTGATCTCTCTTTATTGATCGACTTTATGTACCACTTTTCCTCCTCCTGCTCTCCTCCATCTTTTTGTTTTCTCAGTGTCACCCTGTGCGCTCGCCGTGCCAAGTAAGAACTCCAGATCTGTTTGTAAAGGCCTTGGAGTGCCGTTGCGTTTTCTTCTTGTGCTTGAAAGCCTTTGAGGTAAGAACTCAGCTCCAGGTAATTGCCTCTTAGATCAGTGAACATGAGTGCTTATTCCTCAGGTTTGAAATATTGAGTGGCTAATTTGATTGCTGGTTGATGAGTTGAATGAAACAGTGTGATGTGCAGATCAAATGCATAAAAGCACGTTAGTCAAATGATGTCAGGAGTATTGCTTATCAGAAATACGTAGGATCAATGCGGTGGCAGTCTGATTGCCCTCTATGAACCTTCCCGGTTATTTATTACAGGGATTTCTTCCTGGTGCATATGATTAATTACCCCTCTCAAATGAATGAACTCTGCTACTTTATTCCTTTGAATCTGTGAACATTTTCTTTAGATCCTGAATATGTGATTTCCAGTACTGAAAAAGGTAGCAACTAATTAATTAATTATCAACAACAACAAACAACAAAAAGACCAATAAAAAGTTGACTAATGAGGTCTATATATATAAACGTATTAATTAAAATGAAATGTATTATATAACAAATATTGAAAATAATTTCAAAGTATTATTTTAATTAATATATGTAAAAATGAATTAATTATAGACTAGAATATACACACTACAAAAAAAGCTGCGCCATAAATAAACAAAGCATAAATAAATGGACTGGCTGTCTGCTCTTTCTAAATAGTCTGTGTATTTGTCTGTGTCCCCATTTTATCAATGTCAATAATAAGTCGTGAGCTGGTTAATCTTCCAGCTTGGCTTGAACTCTGATGTTGGTCATTAGTAGGCCCATGTGCCATGAATCACAAACTAGTGGACAGACCGCACAGGGATAAGCAGAGTGAATTGATGAGAGATACATCTGGTCTGTTTGTCCCATTCAGACAGGCCCGTTGAGCATTAACATATGCGACCTGTTGAAGGAAACAGGCAATATGTTGAGGAACTGACATGCAGTGTGGCTTTTCAGTAGTGGAAGATATCATTATTGTTTTAAAATGATTTATTTGGCCAGCCTTCTTTTGCAAAAATGACATATAGGAAGAATTTAGAGAAAATTCATGTAGCCTTGAATGCAAATAAAATTTTAATTTTTAATAATTATCATATAAACTGATTGTCAATAAAGTTAACATCTATCTTAGGGAACAGTGGCTTGCGATGTGGATCTTTTTAAAAAGTTATCTATTAAAAGTGTAAACAGAGGGAACTTAACCAGAAAAATCCACACAATAGTATCACACACTGTCTTAAAATCTGCTTGTGTGAGCCATTTGTCCGGGACGCTGAGAATAAATAAATCAATAAACGAGCTGCGCGAATGCATCAAATTCTGATATTAAACCAATTGATGAGCTTTAATTCATTAGCGCAGTAACAGAAAAGCCTTGTTGAAACATAATTATTTAATGTTTGTGCAATAATGAATCAAAGGCAGTGAAACAGAACAGCACCTTTAAACATAATACAGTGATAAGAGGCTCTTCAGTGACTGCCAGTGTGATATTTACACAAGCTAATTGAGCCAAACCCTCTGTGATACAGTAATATGGGCTTCAGCTCTGTTTGCACATATAATTAGAGTTCAGAGACTCTGCACCCAGCCACCAAGGCATGAAGTAAAACGAATCTTGAGGAGTGCATGAAGGCCACATTCAACACCATTTGCAGCTATGAGACTTAAAGTGACTTGTATGTATCGTTTCAAAGCCCTTCGTGAGATCAAGGTCTTACTACAGCGTAAAAAGACATAATATTCTCAATTAATATATTACAATATTACATTAAGTGACTTCATTAAAGTGACTTCAGAGAGTAATTGCATCATTAATGTGACTTCAAAGACTAATCAGCGGTAAATTTCTAATTTACTTATGATGCATGTGCCGTTTCACTACGTACATAAGGCAGATCCATTCATTTCTACAATGCGCACCTAATGGCTTGTGTATTTTATATTGGAAATCTTACTATCCTGTTGCCATGCTACTGTTAACAGCAACATCAGTGCAGTTGAATTTAAGGCAGGACTATCCGTTTGTCCAATGGCAGGAGTGAAAAGTATTCGTGAAATCTGTTCGAAAACATATTTGTCATTTTATTGCAATTCCATTTGGAAACACCAGCGGCAAAGCAAGTGAAACATTTATCTGGATATAAAGCTTTCGAAGATCTGTTTGGTTTCCTGAACCTATAAAAATTCTTGAAGTGGCACATAAAATAAGAGGGGAAAAAAATCAATTGAAACCACTATTCAAACCCAAGATGTAAATTGGTCTTATTCCATCCATGTAGCAGTTTCATACCTCATTAAGCTAATACACAAATAAACGAAGAACACGTCTTTAATTTTTGAACGTGATGAGTGATGTAGGGTACCGTGAGGAGACGCCGCGTCTGTTTCGTCAGAGTTCGTCTGAGTAAATCACCCGTCATTTTTCATCCATTCTCTCCATTACGTTTGGGCTCTTGTGTGGCTAAACACAGCTTTAGGGAAAGAAAAGGAGGAAAGCATCTATAAATCATGTTTAATAGGCCCCCCATAAGGAAATCAATATGCTCATAGCGCCTTGGAATGCGCCTTCACCGTCGGCATTTATCAGTGACTGTCAGCCTTTACAAAAACTAGCTTGGAGCAGAAATTTTTATACGTTTAACCCCACTACAGATGGTGGCCAACCAAAGGGAAAATTGAGAATTCATAATTAGGCTGCCTTCCGTTTTAATCTTAATCGCTCAGATTACATAAAAGTATCACAGACGTAATCTCAGATTAGAAAGAAAGGTTTAAAATACGTCCTTACCTCTCACTTGGTCACTAAGACTCCCTTAAGGAGCGTATTTGGTACAGAAAACATTTTTTATCGTATTTCATTGATACGGTGAAACGATGAAAAAGATTGGAAATATGGGAAAATCTACCAAGACAGATGCTATTTTGTGTCATTCATGTGAACACCTCGGTTCGACGCACCTGCTAGGTCGGCTGCTTCACGCGCACATTTGTACATCAACACACAGCCCATAAATTTTCTCTCCAGACTTTGTTTTAAAGAGCGTCAAGTTAACAATGACTTGACTTTCAGTAGCAGCGGTGACAACAGCATGAACAAGCTGCTCGTGACAGGCCTGCTCAGACCGAACTACACGAGAACACCACAAAGACGGCACTGATGGACTGCAACAGAGCTTCTCGTCTTCCACAGATAGAGCGCTCTGTAGCAACGCTCTCTTTCTGCTAGCAGGTTGAGCAGGGAGCAAGGTCCCTCATTTGTATCTGCCAGTCCTGATTAATGATATTTCATCCTTACCATGTTCACTTGTTCTTTTTTTTTCTCCCCGACTTGCTCTCTGTGTTTCTCTCTCACGCTCATTTTAATACAGACACACCAGGCTGGTACAAGCAGGACTTATTGATGATACCTAGACATGCCCATGACACATGCAGACCTGCACATGTGGAAACAAACTAACTCACGTGTGCACATCAAATTGGATGCGTGTAAAAGGGCTAATAAAAGTCATTGCACATCTCAGGTTCTCCCACAGAGAAACACAGGAAGGATGACGTGTCAGTGCTGTATTCGATTAGAACATCTATCCAACATAAAATACCAGGTAATTTGGGGAACACAAGTTTATATAGATTAGGGGGATGTCACAATATAATATTCATGACAGCCGTGATATTTTAAAAAACATGAAGTAGTGATATCATGTTTCAACTACACAATGATAATATTGTAAATAATCCAGTGTCTGGTTGACACTGCAACATGATAGGTGGTGAAAATGCACCCTATTGCTGGATGCCAACCATAGAAAGTTGTGTAGCTACTACTAAAGCATAAAATCCTGTTTTGAGATGATAACATTCTCATCCGAAAAAAAAATGTGGGAGTGTTTTGGATTCTGTAAAAAAAAAGACAGTCTGCAGTTACTGCCATTCAATGCTGTTATGTTTGTTCTCTGCACAGTTATGGTTAAATGCTTGTATTTTGAGTGATAATGAGATAATGATTTTAAGAGATAATGATACTGAGTGAATGCTCTCCACATATAGTTTAAGATCATCAAGTAATTTGACTTTACGTGTGCTAAATCCCAGCCTCAACCTATTCAGAGGTACCGGTACTTACATAGAAGCCTATACAAAGCAGCCAGAAACAAATGCCAGTTTTAAAGAAAAATGTCAGATGTACTTGGAGGCTTTTGAATCTGAATCTGAATATAACTGAATGAGGCTTTTACATCTGAACTGGCTATCTCTCTCTCTCTCTCTCTCTCTCTATATATATGTCAAAATATTTTCATATTGCCCATGTTCTGGTGCCTACATTCACTTGCAGTATTTACAATTGTTGATTTGACTTGTTAATCTTTTCATTATTATTTCTCATTTATTCACTAATGGCTGATCATACAGCAAGAATATCATGACAATGTGGTAAAAAATGAGGCCCCACTGTAACTTGTTAACATTTGATTATCTGAATGATTGATTGCATTGAGTATCCAACCTCAATAACCAGCACAAAATTCCAACAAACACCCCTCTTCCAGAGGCTTTTTCCCCCCACACTCTTTGATTTCATCCAGACCATGTTAAATCTTATCATGCATTCGCTTCCTGGGTGAGTGTGGAATTATTTTCAAATACGTTTGGTCTTGTCCAGAACTGTCAATTGCTGAATTCTCTTTCTCGCTATCAGCTCATTGCAGCTCCATGGCATGAAAACGAATGAGAAAAATAGAAAAGCTATCCTCATCGTCAGAAAAAGAGCTACTGAGAACACAAAGGAACACAGTTTATTCCCTCAAACGACTGGCATAAACAACAGGCACACAATGTGTTAATCTACGGCTCTTTGCACTGTTGGCAAGGTTTAGACTGAAGCCACGTCGCGAGACAGCTCTACCTTCTTCCTCGCACGGGTTTGGCTCAAGGTGTCGACGCTCTCTCCCACAGCACAATACACCGACTAAACTGGAGGATTCGTTTAATCGAGTTTCAAAGAGGAAGGTGAAGATTAAACTAGCGCCTCTCTGTTTATATTTGAACAGCGGGCCATTCTCGAAAATGAACCTATGAGTGGATTAAGCACGTATTTGATTAAAACTGTATTTGATTATTTTTCTCCAAGGCCATTTCCTTACTTGATGCCTCCTGAGCCCCCTGATGGATTGAGGATAGAGTGAGCGTCATGTCATACAGATGAAGACTCAGGACTGATTACAAAAACAAATTAATCTTTATTCAGATGGGAGTGCAGCAAATCTCTCGAAACACAAACAAGTATTTACAGTTCCATAATCGCATGTAACAAGACGAGTCGCATAAAATCCTCCCCGAACGAGTACGCTTGGGCATTTTAATATATGTGTCGCTAGCAGGGAGTTCTGCAAAAACTGAATCTGAATGCTATTGTTAATATTCAATTTTAAGGCAAGCTGTCAATTTTGCAGATGGATATTGAAAGAGGAAGGAGAACTGTAAAGATCCTACCCCTTACTTGCCATAAAATAGGTTGACAGAACTCACAGAATTCATTTTAAGAGGCACAGAGTATAGAATATCTGAAGGCAGGGATGGGAATATTGTTTCCGCATCTAGTGAAGTGGACCCTGAGAGGCTAGGTTAAATTTAATGTAGTTTGTAAGGCAACTGCACAATAGAAATGTGTGCTTCTCTATTACATGGTGCAGCCTCAGTCCAAATGGATCGATACAACATCAAAACTCATCATCAAACCCAAGCGTCAAGCATTTGAGGTTACTCTGCCTTTTCAACAGACAAGGCCAAATGGTGTTTTCTAAACTGCTAACAATTATCTATTGGACAGTCAATGTGAAACCTGACTATCAAAGCTTTAAATTAAAAGCCAAAAGGAAGGGGAAAATCACCGGGTTGTGAATACATGTTCTTTTATGGGCGATCTAGTATGTCTTTCAGGCTCTTATTTTGTGTTTCCTGTGGAGTTGCAGATGTTCGCCAAACCATAGCTGATGATATTTTCAAAGTCCTTGAAGCTGATATGACCATCAGAATCCTGATCTGCGTACCTCTGCGCAAATAAATAAATGGACAACAAATATATTTGTTAATAGTTGTGAATAAACAAATAAGTACAGCAGGGTAAGATGGAAGAAAAAGTGACGGTAATGTATAATGCAGTAACAATTTTAAAGGAATAGTTCACTCAGAAATAACATGGTGATGATGGTGGATGGTGGCCATTATTTTAAGGTTCCATAAATCTGATATATCCGTCGTGAAACTAATGTATACATCTCTGGGGGTTTAACATAGCAGATTAATGGGTTCTTGTAATAAAAATATTCATATTTTTAAAATTATAACTCAAATCACTGACTTCCAACAACACTTTTTTAGGGTGACAACTATTAATTGCTTATTAGTATGCATTTTACCCCAGAGGTTATCTTACACCATCTTACCCTACAACAAGTCAAATCATTACAAGACATTCAATTACATCCTGAAGAAAACATAAGATCTGATTAGTTTGAACATTTTAATAGTATTTAATCTTAAGATGAATTTCAGAACAGCATCAAAAGGGCAAAGTGCTCTGTAATATTAAGCAAGAACTCAGAAAACACTATTGAATATCTGTCAGTGTCTGATATAAACTTAAACCGAATAGCAGGAGGGTTAAGTAATTTGCAGTGCTTCAGTTCTCTCACTCAAATTCGACATGACATCCTTTCTTTGATCTATATCCCAGGCACTTCATCACTAACATGGTCTGCAACAGTATTCCTTTTGAAATGCATTAATTCTGTTGATGCAATCTGATAATCCATAAAAGTGATGACAAATGGACGTTTTCTGGTTTAGCACGTAGTCAAATGTCTTCGTGGGCCGACACAGCTGAATACCTGTAGAGGTGGTAGATGTATCTCAGCTCTCAGATGTGAAAGTGACTGATGTTCACTCTAACCTTGCAAGTAAGTGCTGTCTGATTGACTTGAGCGAGTCAGCACCGGACTTATTTCACTTCTTGGTGGTAGTCCGTCCCTGGACAGGTGGTGGATGTGCAGAGAGCTGCTCATTTTCAGCTGACTGAGTCTTTTATCAGTCCTGAGGGTGGAAGTCATGTAGCAGAAAGAGAAGCCTTGACTCTAACTAAAGGTCTTATACCAAAGCCATGAATTTTAGGAAGTTTCAGTTTAGAAATGAGCTTTTCACCTGGAAGGGTCACTGAAAAAGATACAAAAAGTAAAAGCAAGGACAATGAACCCGAGGAAGAAAAAAAATACACCATCTCATCAGGTACCATGGTTATAGGTTCACACAAATTTGTCTTTAAGTGTCAGTGTTCACTGACTGTCTCATCAGTCTGTGTCTTGGGTTGATGGTGCGACCAAGTGACTTGCAATTGTCCAGATCTATCACACACTTACAGCTTGTGCGAGCAAAGCTCTTCCTCTTCTCTTCTCTCAAAGCAAGCGCACATTTCACATTGGCGAATGAGTCATTCGTGACATAACGAGCTGATAAAGACAGTGTGAGCAAATTGAATCGTGTCCGAGGAGCAGAGGAGGACATTACAGCGCAAACGGGCTGACCATTTCTTCCTCTCAGTGCTCACTTCCTGTTTCAAAGATGAAATTAAAATAGCTATTCTGCTGGAGAGAGATCTTTATTTCCTGCTTTTTGGTTCAGCTGTTTATCGTCTACAGTGTATCAAGCAAGTCTGCAAGCGCAGAATCAGATTGCAATCACGTAAAACTCATTAAGCGGATGTTTTTACCAAGACCGAGATTAATGCGGATAAAAACCGCCACAGGAAAACTGCTCCTCCAATTGCAGATGAGGAAGAGCAAACATAAGGGAAGAGATATATAGGGAGCTGAAATTTTCCTGCCTCTCTCTCTCTCACTGGGGTGATTTCTCTATTACTCTCAACAGCAGACTGATCGTGTGCAAACACAGCAGATGTGAGGGAAATTTGGTAGCAACAGGGAGGAGAATTAAAACAACATTAAGCATCCAGCAACTGGAAAATCACACTTCCCTTTTCCATGCCGGTGACTCCCATTCAAATGGAAGTGTAGCACACATCTAATTAGATTCTAATGAAGTCCTCCCCATGGAGGAGGACCGTTGAGACATCAAGCATGCCCCTCTCCTGAGCCTCTGCCTGCACCTCTCTGAAGCTTTCGACAGAAAGAAAGAAAGATGGCAAAGAGAAAAGATGACTGCCTGAAACTTCCCGAACAGCTTTTGAACACCTGTGCTACTTCCACTGATTAAACGAATAAGGCAACATATCTCTCTTGCTAACCTGCAATCAAGAGGTTGCAATTAAAGTGTGACAAGGTTGAGCATAATCACGTTTGAAGAGGACTGCGTGGACTGACAATCTAATTTACGTAGCAAAGCGGACCGATTCCTGCATTGCCATGTTTGATTGAGTGAAGTGATATTAGAACTAAGGCTTTGCATCAAACAGACTGACAGGTTGTCATATGAGAGGGCACAGTGCTGTACACTGAGGGGCTGTATAGTCTTCACGGTCTTTATCTCAGTGAGAAGAGACACATGAGTGATATTTTAGCTGTCCCTTCTTTCAGACGCTGCTAGTTGTAGTAAATGTAGCAGTGTCAATCAAAGCAGGTCCGCGTTGCAAAGTCCGTTCAGTGGAGTCACCAGAATATCTACAGCTGTGTATGACACAGATTTTCTGAAACAGTCTGATTTTGATTCAATTGTCATTTTAATTTGTTTCGAAACAATTGGGTATTCATTACAATGTCCATTTTGCTTACATAAGTAAAAAGGTCTATATGTTAATGTAGTTTATTTTACAAGGTTTCAGACTGATTTATTAATTATTTTCCCACTAGAATTTTATCTGATTAATAAGATAACACTTCCTCGCCAATGACAGAATTTTCCAGCTTTCTGTGTTTTCACTGGTGTATGGGAGCAGACACTATTTTGCATTTTCTGAAAGAGCACTGAATGTCTGGATCAAAATACCATGAAGAAAATGCAGCACCGGAAACACTGCGTATTTAATCTGATGCATAAACTCTTAAAAATAATGGTTCCAAAAAGAGGTTTTCACAGCACTTTCATAGAAGAACCAGTTTTGGTTCCCCAAAGAAACTTTAAGTGAAGGGTGAAAAACATTTGAACCTTTTGTGGAATGAAAAATTCCATGGATGTTAAAGGTTCTTTGTGGAACCATTGATGCCAATAAAAGAGATTTATTTTTAGGTGTAAAAAAAATAACACGATAATCAAACATTAGTCATTATATACATATATCGTTACAGAATGAAATTATGGTCCAGGCTGTGGTTTAGGACAGTGCAAGCTAATGGAAGTGATCCATGTCTTGATTATCAATCTGAATCAGATCTAGATTTAGTCTTTTACAAAAATGTTCTTGTTTTTTCTTCAAAATGGTGTTTTTATGAAGCTTCATAAACTAACATTCATGTGTTACAAACAGACTGCATGAAGCTACAATAATGTTTTTTGTTTAGTTTAAAAAAACCAAAAACAAATGCCCTGTTCTGTTTTTACATTGCATGTTCACATACAGTATACATTCAACAAAATATTCTATGCTTCATTAAACTTTTGTGAAATTATCAAAATGTTGGTGGTGGTTGGCTTTTTTTTCCAATGCTGGTTGGGAAAGAGTCAACAGATTAACTATTTTTATATAGAAATATAGAAAATATGCATTAATATATATTGACTATATATATATATATTAAATACAATACAAACAGAATAAAAGTTTTTGTATACATAATATGTGTGTGTGTGCACTGTGTATATTTATTATGTATATACAAATACATGCATGTATATATTTAATTAAAATGTCACGTTTATATATTTAATATAATTTATATGAGTATAAACATTTAAATGTAAATATTTTGAATATATATGCTGCATGTGTGTGTCTTTATATATAATAAATATACACAGTAAAAAAACTTTTATCTTGGGTGCAATTAATCTTTTGACAGCACTAATATATAGTAACAATAAAATCACCCTGATGTCATTCCTAATCTGTTTGACTTTCATTATTCTTGGAGAATGTTTAAACACAAAGAAATATTTTGACAGTTTTGAAAGCTTAAAGGACTAGTTAGCCCACAATGAAAATTGTATTAATTTTCCGCCGTTGTGTCCAAACCTGTATAACACGTTATCAGGTAATAACCTGTATGAGAAATGTTATCAGCGTTTTTGTCCATAACTATCTGGTTACCAACTCTCTATCAACTATGTTTCACAGTAAAAAACTATAGGTTTGGAATAGGTATTGGAATGACAGAATTTTTGTCTGAATGATTACATTAAGCCTTCAATGCTGATCGTTGGAGAAGGGTTTTCTGTCAGCCAGCTACTCTAAAGAAGGGCTGAGTTGTTGGTCCCTTAACAGGGCTGCCTTTCCATGCGCACAGGTGTCTTCCTCCCGGGCTCCTAACTGCTTGGGTGCTTATTAGCCTTCAGCCAGAGATGAGGAATATCTTGGGGCTGAGTGGCGATGAAGACTCATCGAAGCATGCAGATCCTCTAATTACCACATTGTCATAGCTAGAATACCGTCGTAATCAGAATAATGGCGCATGGCTCGGGGATGTTGTTCTTATTACCACGCAGTGTGGCAGCTGTATCTGTGAACGCTCAGCTAATCAACTCGGCTGAGAATCTGCCAAGTCATCCGCCCAGGCCACGACTCCTACGAAACACTCGCTGTGTGTGATCTGTGCCGCTTCTGATAACGTACCACAGAGGGGCGAGATGGAACCTGAGCGTAGCGAGCACGACGAGCCAGTCTTCTTAGTCACACAGGATTTGTGTTGGGACAGAAATCAGCATGGAATTGTGAGAGAGTGGGCAAGATTTGCTCGGCAGCAATGTGTTGGACGGCCATAAGTGAGATAAATATTGCCTAGACGATTCGTTTGTCTCACACCTCCGTGCCAGGATTCCCTGTGGAGGACACTGCAGCCTTCCCGGGAGATGGAAAGAGGCGGGTGATGACATCATCAGCATGGCCCACAGGAACAGGTGTATTCTTCTGATTGGTGTTCAGATGTTCTTTTTTTCCTCTCTCTTTGTTTATTTCATTTCGGTAGAAGAGGAGATGGGGAGGAGAGGCATGGCAGACCGCAAGTGCTACTCTGTCACTGTCAAGAAAACGCACGCTTCGCTCCTGTACTGACGCTGCATAAACCTGAAGGAAAAGATGCTCTATTGGCCTAACTTTTCTCTACACCAGCGCAGTTTTTATTCTGAGAAACAGAACAATATTAAAAGTGCTACGACAGGGCTTTCAAACTTTGATGTCAACAACAACTCCTGTATAAGCATGAAAAGAAACTGAAATGTTCCATTAATTTAAGTTTATTTTCATACTGCTTTTTCACAATAATCATGATTAATCAAACAAACAATAAATTAAACTAATAATGCCAATGTGAATAAATGCCATTAAAGGAACAGCTCACCCAAAAATGAAAATTACCCCATGTTTTACTCACCCCAAAGCCATGCTAGGTAATATGACATTCTTCTTTCAGGTGAACACAGTAAGGGTTTATTAAAAACTTATCCTGGCTCTTCCAAGCTTGGTAATGCTGGTGGATGGTGGCCATGATTTTGAAGCTCTGTAAATTGATATATCCGCAAGTACTACAACATAAATCTAAACTTTATGCCTCTGGGGGGTTATCACGTTCACTGAAGCAGATCGATGGGTTTTTGACTCAAAGCATGATGAAAGCTGTGTCATTTGTCGAGACAGAAGTCAGCCAAGAAGCCGGAACTCGACGTTCTTAAGGAAAATAACCGCAAGTCAGTTATTTAGGTTATAATTTTAAATATAAAAATATTTTTTGTTACAAAAACCCATCGCTCTGCTTCAAAGGACATGTGATAACACCCTGGAGGCATAAAGGTTAGTTTTACGACGCAGAACTTGCAGATATATCTGATTTATGGAGCTTCAAAATAATGGCCGCTATCCACCAGCATTACCATCTTGGAAGAGCCAGGATACATTTTTTTTAAAAACTTGTCTGAAAGAAGTCATATATACCTAGGATGGCTTGGGGGTGGGTAGTTTATGGTGTAATTTTCATTTTTGGGTTAACTATTCCTTTAACATAAAATTTGACAGGCCTTATAATATATATTTTGTAAAAAAAAAAAAAAATCCCAGTCAAATGCCCTTGCAGCCCTCTGGCCCTTCAGTTTGAAACCCCTTGTACTATAATTTCCGTAGAAGTATCTGTCATCTTCTCTAACACACTGTTTCAACATCCAAAAAGGAGAAAACTTAGACATAATCAGGTTCTACTTCAAATAAAGAAAGTGACAGATATGCATATGGCAGAGGAGCTCAACAAGCAATCAAAGATGCATGCCATCGTAGGAAAGAAAACCTTCTGCTCTTTCATGCCAGTGGGTAGGGAAAGAGCCACTGCACTGCTGAGATGTGCTCTGATTGTGTCTTAATTGGGACACATCATGGATCCTCTGACTGTTTCATTTCATTTGCTCTTCTTTTGTCCTAATAAGAGAGCACAAAGAGGGGTGGAGCTGTGATCCTGAAGCGCTGCATTTTCACCTGTGATAAATGGAGACCTGCTGCACCGTGGGAGAGATGTTATGGCCACAGCTCAATTTTATATTAACAAAATCACTTCCATTAAAACCACTGCACATTGCTGTCATGGCAACTGCTGAAAGTATCAATGGGAGTTGTGAAATGTGCAGCAGAAATTTCTCTCCCGCCTGTGGCCCCCAGACGTGATATTGATGCCGCTGTCAGGGGCGGCTGGCTTCCAGCTCCACAGCTACCTGTCGAGCCTACAAACAAGATGCGGGTTAATTCTGCCAGCGTACGACAAGAATCTACACATCTCGTCCCCATGCATACACACATAATCCCTCAAGCTGCTTAAGCATGAGGAAAGCTCATATATGTGCCTAAGCAATGTTTTCTTAGACAATACATACGATTAGCAAAGCTGCAGTGTTTGCAGAGTTATTGAGTGTGTAATATTACAAGCCATGACCTGTAAAGATAGGCAGATGAAAACCTATTTTATCTGTATATTTACAAACCAGGGCTTAACAACTGAGATTCAATCGGCCAGAGTGCATTAAGTACATGCATTTTAATGCCTTTACATGAATTCTTGTCCCAGTCACATTTCGTGGCTAAATAAACAAAAGAAAAAAAATCTATTTTATATTTTTGCATTAATGTAATCAACATTCTATTTATTAAAGTCAAGTATGAACCATAACCAGTTATGTTATTCCAAAGCAATAACTCAAGGCAGTAACGATTTGAACAACATGTTTTATATGTAAACTTTTGCTTTTTTAAAATAGTTAACTTTTAGTTTTACAGATCATCAGTCATCAAAGCTTGGAAAATATTGGTCACAGAGATTTGGCTTACATTTAACCAAGCCGATTACTCACTAAAACTCCCACAGATAATGTTTTCAGGCCATTTCAAGCAACAAAGTGGTTAGATCTAAGTGTTTGAGTTGTTTACTTACATGCCATCATATCGTTCTTTCTGATTTGTGAAAGAGGAACATGCACAAACACAAGGGGTGGGATTTATTGCACAAACCAATCACAGACGATCACGTCATATTAAATCACACTGCCTCGTCTCATGTGACTTTTCCCCATTCATTCTTAATTACCCCTCCGACCGAGCTCACTGCAATCTTTATGGGGTCTGTTAAATTTACCTGCAGGTGTCACTGTCACAGTCACAGTGTATCTTTATAAAAACAAAGGATTTATGCACTTTTTAGTGATACATTTTGGAATATTTGCATTTGTCAAAGCTTTTCTCATTAAATCTTTATATATATATATATATATATATATATATATATACACACACACATAAACAAACACAACTAGGCATGTTGTACAAGTAGAAATCTAAACTACTAGCCTGACCAGACCTAATACTTTCTGTTGAGAGTTGTTGCCCTCAAAACACAGCATGCAACAGCTACATTTCCATCTGAATTTCTCTATTTGTCCCTCTTCTCTATAGCACAGGTGGTCTGCAAACACCAGTCACTAGGGAAGAAAGAGAGCAGTGCTAGCAGGGACAGTCTATTCTTAACAATCCGACAGGAGTGCACTGAAAACTAAGCTGTTGTTCCAGCAGTCCTACACACCCAGAGAGGGAGCATGCCAAACAACACTCACGGCCTGTCAGATGAGCAGTCTCTTTCTCTTTCTCTTTCTCTCACACACACAAAATCATGCACGCAAACACACATCTAGCTAACAAAACACAAAACCATTGCGCACACACACCCCAAACCAATCACCTCTCTGTGCACCCGACATTAGGATATAAAGCACTAAAATATCTAAAGGAGAATGCCACAGTTTGATTCATGCCATGCTTAAAATCCTGACACGTTTTCAGCACAAAGCCATGAAGGCGAAACTAGGCTGTAAAGCCACAGCTTGCAGCTGTAAATTAGAATGTGCTTACCGGGAGGAGAGATTGATGACTACATAGTGTGCATCTTGTGACTCGCTCACTTAGTTAATAGGGCATTGCTGTGACTTTCCACATCTGCACTCATCCTGGGCGCAGCGGCTTCTTAAACAGAATTAAAAGAGATGTTCGTGTGACATCCTTAAAAAGCTTGTTGACCAATTGGTTGAGGAGGCAATTTCCTCAGCAAGCTTTACAGGTGGTAAATGGATTACGTAACTGGGATTGAAAGTCACGACGATGGGGCTTTGTGGAGCATGCAGAGGAAAACGAGAGGAGCTGTGTTGTTTGTTCCAAGGCTATGGATTTCTAATAAATGTTTACCGCTCGCTTTGGCCCCAAAACTCTCAACAACAATCCGTTTTAGTCACGGGAAGGGAAAGTCAATTTATTTAAATCCAGCTCTTATCCTGAAAACTCATCCTGGCTTCAAACCCGTCCCAAGCCACTGGCTCCATTTGGCATCGCTGTCATTTCCAGCCGTCTTCTTAATAACTCCTTGACTTAACCCACTTCCCGACGCAGGGGCCCTCGTATTCAATCATCGTCTGCTCCAGGAGAGACCAATCCTCTGTTTATATTACTCCACAATTTATCCCACTTTAAAAGACTGCTCGGAGAGTGAGAAAGGAAGAGAGAGAAGGCACTGGAGGCTCTTTACAATAAGCCTGATTCATCGTGAAAATTTTCTCGTTGTTTAATCAGCCAGTGTAATGAGAGAGAGTCACAGTCTATTCAGACATCTATTGACTCTTCGGCTCTATTCAAACACTTTTGCTGCTTTAGTTCTCTCTGCACTTCATAAGCTTTTCCAGAAAAGCCTCTTAATGGAATGTGAGTCAGAGAGACCAGCGTTTTCTGACAAGTGAAAACACATTCGGAAAACAAAACGAACAAGGCTGCCGAACGTGGAACCTGCTCTGGTACAAATAAATCCATTGAATCGCTGCCAGTATTGTTCGTATTGTCAAGCTTAGAACACAAACCACGTAGGACAGAAAACAGGCAAAACGCAGACTCATTGGGTAATCAATCCATTTCTGTGTCCCTGCAGAGACTTGAACAGACATCTCCTGCACCTACTCCAGTTTAGGCCAACAACCAGAGTATCAGACAGGCACAGACAAGGTTCTTTGTCTCGTGCTGGAGCTGGTCTCTTTTAGAACTGGCCCAAGTTTCCACTGCCTTAAAGATATGTCACTTCACATAAACTATGTTATGTTGTGCTACGTTCTAAATTGCACTTAGAGACTTAATCCACTCCAAAATATTTTTTTTTGTTCTTAACCCCACGTGCACAGGATGATGTACAAAATGGTATCAAAAAATATTCTCAAAACAAAAAAGTATTGTCATAGCTTCATAATATTATGGTTGAAACACTAATGGCGCATTAAGACAAGGTCTTTTTGATACTTTTCTGCACCTTGACAGTGGCAATTTTTTGGCAGTCAATTGAACAAACACAAGCCTCCTGGTTTTTATCCAAAAAGGGTTATTTGGTGTGAAATAACCCTTTAAGTTCCTTATAACTGCAATCTGAATTTGGACGTTAACTGAAAAATGTAAAGTATATAATCAATGAAAATAAAATAAACTCTTTTAACTAGAAAAGTAAAGACTGAAAAAACTGTTTGAACAAAAGTTTATTTATACCGAAACAGTAAATACAGTAAATGATAAACAGATGAATTTTGTTTGTTTGTTTGTTTATTATTGCAAGCGATCTTGTTTTGTATCCATTTTACCATGTTACATACACAAAGAAAGATCCAGATCAGGGCACTGGCTCTGCACCAATACCGACACCCTGATGGTGGAAAAGCGGCGAGAGTGCACTCTTCAAGACAAAAAGCAGAACTCCTGCTACCAAATTACCATAATATCAAAAGTCGATTTTTGCTCATGTCTACAGAAGGAGACACGGTTACAAATCAAGTGTAAAATTCTTTGGGTTATACAGTAGGACTTTAAAGCTCAGCGGAGAGAGTGGGCGTGGAGTATCTGGGCCCAGTCAGGTATAGATGAGAAATCCAGAGGAGAAATGAGGTTCCATATGAGGAAACCCTGCTGGGGATGAAATGACCCTAGTATTGAGGAGGTAAGGATGGCAGCTTTCCATGTGCGTGGCTCTCGCTGCTGATTAGTAGGACTGATGCTCTCCTGCGTGAGCCAGGCCTGTGGACTGATGGGACATCACCAGGGCTCCACATCGTCTCCATTAACACTTCATCTCGCTCACATGAGGGGAGCCGAAATATGAAATCAAAATATAAAGAGCAGAGACGAGAGAGAATCTCTGAGCAGACAAAACATGCACAGTCAAACTGCTCCACTCGCCCATGTACAGTTTATCCCCCACACACACGTTCTGTGGTTGGAACTCCAGATACACACTCTCCAACAGTGCTCCCGTTACATATTCAGATCAAACGCTTCACAGTACTCTCCAGCTGAAGCAAGCGCACTGATCCTCCAAGCTTCTAGTGCTCTTGTGTTCTTGTTGGATGTTCCTCTGTGCTTTGTGACTGAAAAAGAGAACGCTTTCTTTGTGTCTTAAAATATGCCTCTGCTGCTTCTGTAGCAAGTCGCGATTTCTTTTGTCAGATGCAACTGAATGAAAGACCTTCATCTTTCTGGGAGGGGTGTTGGGGAGGGGGCCCACCGAGACGCGTCACACGCGACTTTGTCAAAATCAGTGGAAATGCGGCGCGCTGTTGGGAATTTGTGTTTTTAATTCGATTTCTCTTTGCTGTCTAGACTCTGCTGCAAAGACGGTACAGTCGTCGCATTTCCTGACTCTCTATGGAGATATATGCCACTTTTTATCGTACCAGGGTTGACATATAGATGCACGGCAAAGAAATTAATTTCAGGGTCACAATAAGGAGTTTCTGTATAATATTGTATAAAACTAGAGGTCTTAGATAGACATGGTCTGAACTACAAAAGCTAAGCTCTAGGAAAGTTGCAGGAGGTCCACTGCAATTCTTGTTATAGGCAACCCACAGATGCCACAGAGAGTGCCATCATAACCATAAGAACCGACTGTGGGATGTGCACAAGGGCAAATCATGCTAAACATAATTTGCGGGATGTTTTACCCCACAGGACGAATGCACTCATAATTCACGCTATTGTCCGTACAGACAAATTCGTTTGATGTTTCTCCGATATCTCTTACTCACCCCCTCTTGAAAAGTCAACACATGCTTGGGAGAAAATTCAAATGTGGAGCACTGCAGCAAATGTCAGGAACAATGTAAGCCTTTGAGATCAGCAATGTGAGTGGGGGTTTGTCAGGGAGGAAAGCCAGTGATGGTCTCAGATATAGATGCTGATAGACCCTAGGGCTTCTCCACATGGACATGAGGGGTGTACAGTAAAGCACAACAGCTATAAAAGGATACAACGAATTAGATTAAAATCCAAGCAATAATATCAATGCAATAATAACTTAACTTCATGAAGAATACATCTTGTTTAATCAAACAAGAGCAGTCTGTATATATTTTAAATGAGGTCACAGCCATAAAAAGATGTTTATGACAGCCAAGAATGAAGTAAAAACAAGACATATCAGGGATAAAACAACACTTGCTGCTTTAAAATGAAAAACGGAAGGAAACAGTGTATTTTTTGCAAATTCTCTGCTTTGAGAACTCATTGTGCCGGGTGACTGATGGTAATTAGTTGAAATTAGGTTGCAAGCTGGGCCACAGTATATCAGAGCAATGCTTCTCTTTTTTGCTTCCTCTAATTTGTTTACAGTCTTTAAGCCTCTTGAGTGAGCTCTGGAGTTTTTTTTACTTTTATATAAAAAAACTGGAATTAAAAAAAATAAACAATAAAAAATGCAATTTAGGGCTGCAACAAACAATTATTTTGACAATTGATTATTCTGGAAATTATCTTCTGGATTATTCAGACCTTGTTCAATGTGGATCTGCAAAACATATACTATACATTATAATATAAAGCACAATAGTATGCAAGTATGGCTGAAATACAAAAATCAGCCAGAAAAAAACAAAACAAAAACAAACTCTAGCATATGTATAAATAACACTATAGTAAACTAGTAGCAAACTGATTTAGAATATTACTTCATATACCAATATTTACATTACATATAAAATTGATTGTACATGAGTTGTTGCAGTCCTATTATTGCTTTTAAAAGTTGTTGCTGGATCTGGAAAGAACATGCAAAAGAGAATATTGAGCATAACAGTCCAAAAAGTGCTCGATTTTACAAATCAGATATTTTTTGGCAAAAGGATACATTACAACACATCCAAATGACTCTCCAGAAGAAAAACAACACAGCTGAGCTGGGCGAAGCTCCAGAGAAATTAAAAGTCTGGGACAACGCGACCTTTAAGCAGAGGTCAAAACATATAATCTATATCTACGAAATGAGCATCTTTTCAAAATCAAAGCAGATGGGACAGTCCAAGTCATAACAGTAAGGTGGATTTATTGGCATAAAGATCACCAACATTAACATCGATTAACATCGAGAGCACATTATGCATAATTAGTGAGCTATGAATACTTCCAATCCTTGAGTTTTAATTGAGTTAAGAAGATGATGAAATATATAGATGAAGACAAAAAGTGACTAAGGAAAAAAAGTTTGTATGTGTCAATGCATTATGCCTCAGAGGTTAAGACTTCAATCGGTCACATTATCTATACCTGAGCATTACCTGTTCACAGCTGGCCTGTTGCATCCCGATAGATTGAATTTTTCAGAGGGACAATGTAATCACTTCTACCTGAGGTTGCCTTATCATACATCAAACACAGATAAGAGCAATGACAAGCATATCTAATGAATGAGCTCTCAAAAACGCTATGACTGGGGGGAACTGACTGACTATGATGGACGACTAGAATGAGAGGCTTTTAGAGGTTTCTACCATTTTATGCTGACTTCTCAGCAGCCAGCTTTACTGTGAGACTTACAGGATATAGAATCAACTGCCTACTTTGAAAAAAAAAAGTATAGAAAGAGGTGTTGTGCTTGTCTGTAAAGAAGAACATTCAGTTGGTCCTGACAGTGAAGGCACAGTAGAGACAGAAAACTGGGAGTGTGTGCATATGGCATTGAATGATGGGATAGATTCCACATTCTGTCTGATTGCACGAACACTGAGATGCAGTGCAAAGATAGCTATGCTACGGCTGTGACGTACAGATGTCAGAATGTGAGTCATCACTTCATCAAATGAAGTCCACAAAATGCAACTGTGAATCATTCAGCAATGTGCAAAACCACACATTTTCAGCAAGTCGTTTTGAATTGCTAGTCAACTAATTGGTCTTAAGAAGCATAGAACGCCAATTAAAAACCGCTGCTAAAAGCATAAATAAATTACGTGCTCTATTTTACAGAGAAAGCATAATAAAACATCTTGTTCTAGCTGTGATAGTGGATGTTTTACCATAAACAGACATCACATCAAACCTCAATTCAAAACCAGCGAATGTTCATCGATAGACACAATAAGCTGATAACACTTGTTGTTCACAAACAGGAATTAGACCGACAGACGCTCGGGCTGATCAGAGATCTGCTGAACATGCCAAGTGAGCCGCTCGCCCCGCGTTTACTTAACCACAGCCTTCTTCTGAGAAGTATTTACATTTTCTGCACAAATGGAAATCCAGATATTGCGCTGAAGGGTAAACAGCCCCTGCTAGAGAAAAATACGGGTGATTGAGCCCTTGTCTGATTTGATTACAGGTTTTATACATCAACTACAACGGGGGTACCAGTCAGTACAGAGTGTTCACGAGGCTGCCGGTTGAAAGAGCAAAAGCTGAGGGATCCTGTGCTGCAATTCATTCATTAGCATGCTAATTACATCCATTCACAAATGAAAATACCCACAAATGCCCACTGCCTTGTCGTAGGAAGTACGCACAAATCTATTAACTGCAGCGTTCGGTGACGTGTCGCCTCTTACATATCTCTTACGTGATCTGCTACACTATCACTCCAATCCACACCGATCTGAGTTTAGTGCTGTATGGTGTGGTAATATTAGCTAACAAATTGGCTTTGCAAACTTGACAGAATGTGATTAGCACTCGGTGTGAGTGGGGCTGAACACCATCAAATTTCTGCTGACAAGCAAAGATTATGAAAGCATTTAAATGCTGCTTTAATTTTGGGGCTTTTTTTCTTTGTTATTACTCAACCGTTTTCTTTGTGAGCATAATATAAATTAACTTCGGAGACTACGTTTTGAAAGCTCTATATTAAATTAACTGTAGAGCATAACAAGCTATTTCTGGCAAAGTTTGATCATGAATCCTTTTCTTCAGAAGGAGCAGTTCAAAAACAGCAATGTTGCATTTCATATTTATAATTTTACAAAAAGTCCTGAATAGCTTATGCTGGCTAGGTATGTTTTAAGGATGGAAAGTCGGTTGGGCTGGTTTAAGCTGGTCATGAGCTGGTTTAAGTTGGTCCTAAGTACGAGCTAAACCATAAACCAGTTTATAACCTCGAACCAGCTGTCATGCATCAAAATATACCTAACCAGAATAAGCTGTTTTTTAAACAAGGATATCAGCACTTATGGTTCAGAAAAGACGTTTATGCTCACGTTGCTTCTTTCTATACAAACAAAATGAATATAGAAAAGGGCAATCTTCAATATTTTACAATTCTTTTTGCAGACCAACACACACTCAACATACTGGCAGTAATGGATGACAGAAATGTCATATTTGGATGAACTATTCCCATTCCGAATGTTTTATTAAATATGCTTTAAATCAGCGCAATGGTTATTCTAGCTACTGTCTCCTTATATGCAGTATATATATATATATATATATATATATATATATATATATTTTTGTTGTTTCATTTTTATTGATAATGACTGCACTATTTACATATCAGAAGAGTGCAAATGTTTTTTTTTTTTTTTTAGCTTTTGACATGTCTGTGAATGAGACAGACAGCTGACAGAGTAATATTGAGAAAAGTGGAGAGCAAGAATCTAACCCGGGTTACCTTTGCAGCACCACCACTCAACAAACCCCCAGTCTTCTGAATGGACATCATCTGTTGACAGAGTAAAAGTGAAGCCCTAGAACATAAAGCAGACGCTTTTATAAACTTTCGCTAAAGAGCAAAAACATCTAAAAAGGGTCATGAGACTGTAAAATCTCTTTCTAGTACAAGCTATAATTGTCCCAACCGTTGTACTCTTAATAGCCTCTATTTTTAGGTCTCTAAACTGAGAAACATAGCTAACAGATAAATAACTCCGTAGTGAGTGCCCAATAGCAGTGTGCGACGTCCTCTGACCCCTTTCATCTGTTCAGATCACTTGTACCATCTACAAAGAGCCCCTAAAATGGTTCAGGTGTTTACTTCAAATTGCCTGTGACACAGGCAATGCAGTCCGCAGGCAAAATGCTTAATGCATTCAAGTTGTAAAACATACTGCCCTCAGGCAAACACAGTTTTCAAAAGCTTTTGATTAGTAGGTAACTGATAAGGACACTTCTCTCTAACTGTAGAAACACGTCTGCTGGAATGAAAAGGCAACATGAAAGTGTGTTTTGAGCTGGAGAGACAAATAGTAATATATAAACACTCAAGTATCTGCTTAAAACACAATGCCTTGATGTGACTAATCTGAACAATTAGCAAATCACAAAAATTAAAAGAATAGTTTACAAAAAATAAATATATTTTGGTATTATTTACTTTCTTTCTTTTGCCGAAGATAAAAGAACATATTTACAAGAATGCTGGTAATCAAACAATTCATGGCCCACATTGACTTCTATAGCATTTATAGCACATTAGTATATAATATATACAACTGTTGGTTCTTCAGATTTCTTCTAAATATATTCTTTTGTGCTCAGCCTAAGAAAGAAACTTTTGAAGTGAACTAGCCACATTTCTAATCTTTCATAATTAATGTCATGAAATTGAAAAATATGAAACTAAATGTTTACTAAACCTTCAACAGGTCAATCACAAATCACAAAACAGACTGTAAAGTCTAAGAAAATACAGTTTCTGAGCTTCTCACATTTCATCTTACTGTCCATAGAGTATTTTTGGGTCTTGTAAAACATATTAAGGGAAAATGATGAGGGTTTTCTTACAATGTTTTACCATTGACACTAAGATGTATAATATTGTGTAGCTCAGCAAGAAGCTGAAGAAAGCTTGTGTGCTGTGAAGTGTCCTGAAATTTGCTGGAGCTGACATCAGCGGCATCACTAACGTTGTTAATATTGCTAACGCATGGTTTGGCTAGGCTTGAGAGCCCTCGAGCATCACTGACCTTGACCCTGCTGAACAGCCGGCTTCCAGTAGCAGATGACAATTTCCCCTGTACTCTGCCCAAGGGGTCTACCGGCTCCATTAAGCCGGCACATCTGTAACAAAGCTCTAATCACTTCAGTAGAGGTATCTAGTGGCATCCTGGACATGATTATAAGATCAGGAGCGCTGAGAGATCGTAATCATTTAATCCTCTCAGAACACAGAGCTGCCTGATTTCTACAGCTCTCCAGTGCTTCCTATTATAGAATTCGTTACCAGAAGGGGAGGAAAACAATTTAGACCTGAACCACAAAAAACAAGTCAGCGTCTTCTTCTTGTCTGCTCCTAATACAAACATTTCCAAGGAACTTTGGGGTAATATCTGTGCACATTTGATCAGACAAAGCAATAAAACTTCATATTGGTTTGATTATGAATTGGCAAAGAAGAGGATCTTGTCATCAAGTCATGCAAAAACAGTCTGTGTTCTTCCAGTGGAGGCAGAGCATTGTATCTCTCCATAACTCACTGTGCCATCAACTCCCAATGACGGGGTGGAAACGAAGCCCTTTGCACTGAGAGCCATCTGCCCTTGTGTACAATGACACAATGGGGAAGCACAGATCTGTGAAAAACACACAAACACTTCCTCCCTCTTTTAGCATCAGAGAAGTAGTAAACACAGAAGGACTCAGGTACTGGTGCCAGGGATGCGGCAGAAAAAGGCGTCTTCTCTTCTAGGGACATCTGCAACTGCAACAGCTATGCGTAACTTATAACTCTGCATAACTATGCATAACTTAACCTAGTTGCAGCATGAATGAGCATTAAGTTACATCTGATGCGCTACTAAATATTACAGCTTATTTACAGTTTCTACGCAGGATTACATTTGAGCTATTTTTAAAGCCATTACAGTCTATTACAATTATTTACAGACATCAATAAGCTGTGACTGACAGATTTCATTTCTTTCACAGTTGATATTCATGACAGTGTCAGTTACTTATATTTGAAGAGAAGTTTTGATAGTTGTATTAATCAATGTTATTAGTGGCTGTCCGGCATGAAACAAATCTTTTTAAGAATTTTTCCCTGTCATTTGTGCAAGATTTAAATTAATACAAATGCAGAAAATCTAAAAAAAAATAGACAAGAGAAAAATTACTTTGGTGTCCCCTTTTGCCAAAAAAGGTCAACACCCATAATGCATATAGGACTGTCCTTGGTTGGTAATACAAAAATGCAGGAGTATGATTTGTAATTTCTGGTCAAATGTCTGGCATATGATGCCAAATGACAGGTTTTGCATCATCCAGTGGACGTTTTCTGAAAAAAACAGGGATATCTGGCCTGGGTAATATAAAACAGAAAAAGAGTACACATTGCTCAATACAAATCTAGTTGAAAATTGGCAAACTAATTTTTTAAGAACCAATTGTGTAACTAAATTTAGGTACACAGTTGTACAACCTTACCCTAGAGAGCAGTGCTGACAGGCACACTGTGGCTTTGACCACCCTGAAATTGGAGTCCAATTGCCTCAGCACTGAGGCAAAAGACTGTGCACTGTGTGCAGGGTCTTGTGTCTGGGAGCAGGCGCCATTTGAGCCTCCACTAGCCACGTACCACCAGGGGAACAATCGTGGAGCTCTCTCAAAGTGTGCTGATGTTTTTAGACAGCCCCATCAGCCTGTCACTCTCCTTAACGCGCCACACACCAGCTTACACCAGCACTGCTGTGGCAGTCAGCCCACACAGCACAGCACAAGAGGAATCCTGACTCCACCCTCATGTTCAAAGAGATGTCTGTAGAGAAGCCGGCTCGGTTTCCGCTCAAAGACAGTGAGACAGAGTGTACCATGTCTTTCCATCCTGCACAAAGCAGGGGAGGTAGCTAACTCAAACATCAACACCTACAAGGAGCTTTTGTTACTGGTTTACCTGAGATCGAGTGAGGATTATTTAGGGGAAAGAATCTCTTGCAATTGTTTTGGCTACGTCCTGCTGGTTCGAAACATGTAGCGGACGGCGATGCTCTCTTTCTGTGTGGCAGGCAATGCACAAAATATGCCAGTCAGGCAGACGCCATGGTAATGGAAAACGAGCTCATCCCTCCTCTGTGATAACCGGTGGCCCTGTTCAAGGCTCCCTCGCTGTATAATCTGCCTCTGATCTCCTGACTGAAGTCTGCCTGTTTGATAGGAAGGCCTGCGTGACCACTCCATTTCAACATGTGAGGAACCTGTGGAGGGCCTGGGAAAAAGAAACATACTTCTGCATTCCTTGACAGGCCCCTTCTTCAATTTTGATCTCAGCCTATATGATGAAAAATGGATTAGTCGAAGGGTGTTACGACATAAAAGTCCAATATGGATGAGGAAAAGATCCGAGGGGCAGCCTTGGTTTTCGCTCCGGGTATTTCAGGGCTTTCCACACACATCCGACACGCCCTTTGGCTATCTGAGGGGGAACGGTTTGCTATTAAGAGGGTCTCACATCCTGAAGGTTACACGTGTCTCTTTCACAGCCTCTAAGTGACAGAGATGTTTACCTCAGACACTGAAAGGATTCCTTATCTTAAAGGCCACTGTAAATAGTACTGTGCTCAGGTGGATGAAATCCACTGCAACAAACTTGACAAGAATAAACGATTCGCCCTTTTCTTGCTTAAAGGTAAAACTAGTCATAGTTGTAGGCAATGTATCAAACATCTGACAGTCATATTACCTATATTTATAGAAGTTATATAATGCCTCATCTTATATTATAAAACACATAGCTCATGCTAGGTTGGCTGAGCAACATTTGGAGCTGTTTCTGCTACCTGCACATCTACCTGAATTAGACTAATGATACACTCAGTGGAAAACTGTTTAATGTAATTTTTAATATTCATGAATAAACATTAGTTTGCTATAATTACTATTTCCAACATTTTACAAAAGCAATATGCCACTTGATGCTATGTGTTGCAGTTAATTTACTACAATTAGTTAAGTCACTTTATTTATGTTGCATTTTACTCAGATTGTTTCAGTGCACATTCACCTGAGAGGGTTTTTAGGAGCTCATGCTACACAACAGCCCTGTGACCATAGTACAAATTGCTAACATTTTCAGTCCGGGTAAGCTTATCACCTCTTAAAGGGATAACTCACCCAAAGACAAACATTTTGTCATCATTTACTCAGCCTTCCTTCCAAATATGTTGAACATTAAATGAATTTTTTTTAAAAACCAAACAGTTATTGGTCCGTCTGACTTCTATAGGAGGGAAAGAAATACTATTGAAGTCAATGGGCAGCAACAACCAAAACATCTTCCTTTATGTTCACCATAAGAAGAAACTCATATAGGTTTGAAAAGACATGAGGGTGAGTAAATGATGACAAGTGTTTCATTTTGTGGTGAACTCTCTCTTTACTGAGCAACATATACAATAAAAGAAAGGAGATTATAATATCCATACTATATTATATCTTAAACCACTTACAACACTTCACTTGTGTTCCTCTGTGACATTCAGGTACAAAAGACACACTACTGCATATACACACACTTTGAGCTTTGATATAAAATGAAGCTCGTCTATACTGTGAATATTAAGCACTCTCACCGCTGAAGGTGTACTTGCTTCTTTTTCTCAGATAAAAATACATTTTGCTGCGCTATGCAGGGCTATTTATAAATGAAGGCCAAGTGACTACACGTACGAGCTACTGTTTTTGAACTGATGAACTTGTTTCATTTCCTCTTGTTCTTTTCTCCTCAAGCGAGAAAACAAACCTTGGTTCCGTGCAACCTCTGTGGTGAAGGTAGCGAGTGAGACGTGTGTGCCAGGAGAGCAGTAAACCCATTACAGCTGAGGACTCACACTGAAGTTGTGGTGCTGGAGGCACACAGTTCCTGGTGTGTGTCTTGTAAACCAGTCCTCTAACTGAACCCTCTACGACTCTCTCGCCTCCCCCTTCTGTTCACACACACACACACACACACACACACACACATACACACACCAGCACCGTTTCCACTGGGACCCCTGTCTTTATTATCACAGCCCGGCAGCTTACTGTTTCCATGGCTCTGCAAGATGGATTAATCACACCATTTAATGTGTTTATTTCCCCCTGTCCAGGAGGCACAGGACTTGTGTGGAGGAGGTGGGCCTGTTATAACCGGCTATGTGACGTCTTTAATTGGCATGAGAGGGACATGCTGCGCCGTCGCCCCGAGTGGGACGCACCCATAAAAGGTGCACTGCATAAGGGCACCTGGGCCCCAAGGTACACTATCACACACACACCTCCTCTTCCACTCCTAAATCTCATCCATTGATGTGCTAAATAAAAATCCCCCCAAATAAGCACAGCAGTGGAATGTCATACCAACAAATGGCTGGAGGTCTGTTTCCAAGACAACAGCTAAGAATGCCCACGGAGCACATGTGAGAGAGCTCACTATGAATAATTTCTACTTTGACTTCCTTTGAAGGCATTACAGTAAGGGCTACACCTTTATATGAGCTTGAGTGCCCATCTGAAACACTGAAACAAATACATATGGATGTATAATATTATAACATTTAACAAAGAAAAGGCACATGTACGCTCACCTGTATAAAAATTGACACCACATTGCTAAGATTTTGCTTTGTAGATGTTCTGAGCACTCTTTAGTGTGTTGCTATGTTGTTGTTAGGGCATTCGGGGTGGTTTCTTCTTGGCTCACCTTTTGTTAAATCTGATCACTCACAAAGTGCTAGTGCATTTCTCCAAAAATAAAATTATTCATTGCATTTTGGTTTTTTATATGGACCAACATGTATGTTTCTTAGCTCAACCTGTTTGAAATAATGCAGGAATAATTAATAACCTGGATTTAATACTTGGGCTTAACCCATAAAGGTGCAATCAGATTTATTATTTGGCAAATTTGAGCACACCCTTACTTTTTCCAAACCCCAGTAAGCAAGGTAGATGATAGCAAAGAGCATTTTATAAATATTTTATGCAATTATGCATAATGATTGTCATTATATTAGTATATGTAACAAGAACAGCTTGAAATGACGTGTTACTTTCGTTTTTAAAGCTACATGCACATATTTGGCTACATATTTGCGTCACACTTTATATTAAGTGGCCTTAACTACTATGTACTTTGGTATTGTGTACACATATGTTTTTACATTGTACTTGTATTTTTAAAAACACATGTAATTAAATTTTTTCACTGCAATAAATGTTTGTACATTTATAATTACACTGTTAACTCAACCCTTACACCTTAAACTTTCCCATACCACCAAACCTGTCCCTAACCACCCCCGTAACCCACCTCAATAGCAGCAAAAGTGATTTGCAACACAATATGAACACAATGGAAACACATAGTAGGCCACCTAATATAAAGTATTTGTTTTAATTTCTTGCGGTTGAAACCTCAAAACGTGAAAACATAATAAATGACAAAAAAAAAAAAAAAAAAAAAAAACAAAAGAAGCAGCATTTTTGACTCTCTAATGTCTCCTCACCGCTCT
The DNA here is from genome assembly GCF_018831695.1 of Puntigrus tetrazona. Taxonomy (NCBI): domain Eukaryota; kingdom Metazoa; phylum Chordata; class Actinopteri; order Cypriniformes; family Cyprinidae; genus Puntigrus; species Puntigrus tetrazona. The sequence continues at coordinate 4,928,796 of NC_056715.1, read as the reverse complement.
GTGCTCTCAGGTCTGAACAACCCTGCTCTCTCCTTCTGCTCACGTCTGAACAAGGTAATTATACCTGCAGGTGTCTGATAGCTTTATTCATGGGACAATCCTTCCAGTTATCCTCTTTGATCAGTGGGAGAAAAAGCACTTTTGGGCTGTCATCTTCATCTCCAAAGCATACTCTCTCTCATGCTACGCTTGCCGATGATGAGAGAGACATCAGTATGGCAGCTCAGGGGGCCACGTATAATCTGAATCTGACTGGAAGCTTTTAGAGAGACACAGGAAGTACCTAAACTCAGATGTCGCCAAACTTCATTTTAAATCTCTTCCTGTTTGAAAACTGGGGTGGTATGCAGAACCAAAAAAATCCTATATTTAATTCACTGACATAAAGCATTTCTTGTGTTAGTCGTGTTGACCCAGAGAACAGAAATATGATCAAAGTCAATTTTCCATCCAAATATTTCCCGATTCAGTCTGTTCGATGACTGTAACATGAGTTGAAACCATCTTTTACTCATGTAATGTAGAAAGATACACTCAATTATTCACAATCAGAATGTTTTGGCTAGTCGGTCTTGGCAGACGGACCAATTCCCATTCCAGTTGCGAAATGTAGCTTGTCAAGAAAATGAACGAGGCAGAGTCAATCATCTCTTGCAAGAGACACCACAGCCAAAACAGGAAGTGATGCAATCCTGGACACAAATTACCCATTCGACCCATGACTGTCATGTATCTACGGCTGCCCCAAACCAATGTCCCAAAGATGTTTTTTGCTCAAACAACAAACAAGCATTATCTGGAGTAAGTATTCGCCGCCGCTACTGACAGACACAAACAGAATCCGCAGCTTTGCTTTTCAATCTCCACGGTAAGTCAGACAAGACTTACGTAATGTGTGTCACACAAACACGGCGCCTCAAATCCCGGCTGCAAAAACTTTAATGGCCTGCGCCTTTGAAGACAGACCTTCCATGCGGTGGTTGTTTAATAATAAAAACGTGACAGCGGAAAGGCTGTGGAGAAAGAGAGAGAGATAGACTATCTCGCTATTCCCATGAGCCTCAGTTTAGAATCTCTGACAGCCAATCACAAGTCTCACAGCTTAGGGCACAGAAATGTTTCAAGTTCTTTAAACTAACAGGCTGTTTGAGTTACAGCTACATTCTACAGGACAGTGAATTCATGTCTCAGAAATGTAATAAAAAACATCACAAACCAAGCATAAGTTGATTTGTACCTCTAAACAGCAATCCACGGTGACCCTTAGGGCATTATGGGTAGCCATCTCTGCACTTACCAGCCAGAAGAAGATAATCGGCAAACTGCCTGTGGAGATCAAAGGTACTCTTTTGCAACTATGAAGTTTTTACTCTTAAAGTTTTTATTGGGGTGAAAATATTAAACTCCACTGATTGTCATTGTTCAATATCGACACTTTTTAATATCTACAAACGTGAAGCAGACATAAGGGTTTAGAAAGATATGGATACATGACAAAACTTTTACCTTTGGGTGAACCATCCCTTTAAGCTAGAAGAAACATTTAATCTCTTATTTAAACCAGGACTTAACATAGGTTCTTCTTTTAGAAGCCTGCTTGATTTTGAGAGACGGTTCTTATATGCTTACTGCCTCTACACTGCCGATAGTTCAAAGAAACGATTCAGTCAAATAAGAATAATGGACCATGTCAACTGAAGCCTTATACTCATGCCTCTATTAAACATAATGAGATCCAAGACATCCGAGAGAAGTTCAAGGAAACTCCTCTACTTGATAATGACAGATATACACAGAGAGGGAGGAAAGGAAATGTACAATGGAATAAGCCCTAAACAAAGACTTCTTATATTATAGAAATATGCCTATTTTCTCTGACTGAAGGGAGGTGGGTATTAAAAATAAGACCTATACTTGGCATTCACTATAAGAGCTTTTGAGCAGCCATTCACTCCAAGTGCAGACACAATGCCATTCTTTAAATGTATTTTAACAGAACATTCACTTTTATAATAATAGCTCCTGCAAATAACTAACATTTATACAAGTACGCACTCTTTTCAAGATCACTCTAAAACCAGCCTTGAATACGTCAATAACATAGTGGAGGGCATATATAATTATATATATACATTTTTAAACATGCAGTATAAACATTTTTATCTTCATTATGTTTTTAAGTCCATTCACAAATCACTACAGTTCAACAGAATGCAATGCAGCAATATTTCATATAAGCACTGGAAAATCTATTTGTGAATTATTTGTGAATTCATCACAGCGGCATAATTCTATTGCACTGTGGTAAAACAAGCCCTGTTGTCTCTGACATACAACATATTGGAGAACCAACGGTTTAAAGCCTGCAGTGCACTTTGTAAATGATGACTATAAAGAGAAATGTTGTCCAGTGCAATAATACGATTGCCAACACAATAGGTTGCTGCTTTCCAAGATATTTTCTAAAGAACAGCTCTGTTGCCTCTACCCATGTTGTTTTACAGAGCAAGCTATTCATTACAACAGAGCAGGGGTCTTCAACCAAGGGGTCCATGGCAGTATGGCAGGGGCTCTGGCAATTATTTTTCGATGTAAAATAAATTATGTGAAAAAATTTGAATATTGAGTTAACTTCAAAGCTAAAGAGTTCAGTTATTTATATCACATTCCATCCACATATAAAGAAGTCCCTACTCCATCTTTCTATTTGAATTACACAGTTCAAATATTCTATTAGGTGATAAATTCCTTTCTGAAGCAGATTTGAAAAATATGACAAGTTTGAAAGAACATTACATGAGCATAGCTCAACATAGCAGGAACATGAAAAGGGATTATATAAGGTCCTTATGAGAGGAGAATTCAGGACCAAAGACAAGTGCTGTAGTGAGCTTCCTTCCATCCCTGCAATCCCATCCCATCAGCATCAAACACATACACACAGCCAACACACAGTAAACGGCCAGGATTTACTTAATGCCCCTGGCTCAGAATGGCTTGGAGCTTGGGCACTTCCTGAATCCTCTCATCCTGGAGAGAATTTGCTTGTCCTGTGGCTTCAGCCCAATTCAACATCTTGATTTAGTACCAAGAGAAGCATAAGCATCGATAAAGAGCAGCTTACAGCATTGAGGCCGAATGGGCTCCCCCACTGCTTCCTCTTCCGCAATGGGAATGAGAATATTGACACGTAAAACTATCCTGTAGCGCAAATCAAACCGCACAAAGTAAGAAAACGTGATGAAATGTCACTTGTGAAAAAGAGCACAGACAACATCAATCCTGGTAAAAGGGGCTACAGTGACCTTGCGTTTGTATCAGGAAATAAACCTCGATAGATTGTGCGATTTGAGCTCGGCTGGAACTTACCCTCGATAGAAGAGAGATCATTTTCTTTGATAGCCTTAATTAATTCATTGATTTATTCAGCGCTCCAGAAGCTCCTTAAATCACTCCTTAGATTATGATCTCACCGGTACACATCAAACGTGTGAAATTTGGTGTCTTATGTGCAGTAACGGATATGCCTGCAGGTGGAAATTAGCTGAATAACATTCAGAAGCATATTAAACACAGAAAGGTTCCATTGAAAAAAAAAGAAAGAGAAAAAGTCACGCTTTTTGTTACTAAAAGTAATTTTTAAAGCGATTTTCGTTACGCATGCTTATCGCCCATCTTCGGGGAGCGCCACCAATGTTACCTCACTTCTGGAACAGCGCCTCTTGCTCTCTTAGACTTTCTGAGGCGGGCTCTGACGGATGTATCAACCTATCTTTATTAGCCTAGACCCCGGGAGAGAGTGTAATGGGCACAGCCCAGCAGCATACTGCTATCTCTCTCAGACAGCAGACCGTGGCCCCCTCCGTGGCCCTATTTAAAAGGCACTTATATTTTCGCTTCAAGGAACGCAGTTTTCCACTATGGCATGAGATCCTTGATAGCCGCACACACACCCAAACAGAAAAAAAGTAGGTGGAGGAAAAAAAGAGGAGGGGGAAACTTCCTCATTAGAATTCCAACAAGGTGGATGATTGCCAGTGGAGACTATAATGTAATTGTCATGGCAACTACACAATGTACAAAGATCCCAGTGGAATTACTCAGATTCTCCCCTTCCCCCTTTCCCTAAAAGCCATCGGTTTAAAAAGAAACCGAAAACATTTCGGTTTGGAAATCTCAGATGAACTGACAAGCTCTGAATTATTTCGCAGGCTGAAAAAACAAAACCATCAGGTTCCAGACAAAAATCAATTATGTGTGGCTGTCAAATTGTATACAGAAACAGTACGTATGCAAAATTAAATGGGCTAAAAGAGCACGTCTTTAAGGCAGACGTGGAACAATACAAAAAGAAATGGATTTTCTGCATTTACACAGGGTGTATGTTTAGCCTCCCTCTGCAAGCAAAGCCAGCCAGACGTATGCAGAGGCTGGAGGAACAGCCACAAGCAGAGGGCACCGCTCTCCTCACCCATTCGCCCACTCTAAGGGGAACCAATGTGATTACTGCATTACCCTCTGGCAACCCTGCTTGAATTCTGAGTCTGCCTTTAACCAGCTCGCTCGTCTAAAGACTGAGACAGACAGAAACAGAACAAGACAAAGCAGATAAAGGGTCAACAAAGGAAAATCTAAAATTAAAAGATTAATCTAAGCATTTTTTTTGTCTCACTCCTAATCACCGTTCCACATCTGTGCATGGCTGATGAAGTTTTCAGTACAGACAGAGAAAATAATACAAGCCCTGATGCAGGCTTTGCCCTTTTTCAGCAAATTATTATTTCAACGAGATGACAAAAAAAGCAAGGGAAATTTGCTGAAATTAGATTAAACAATTCCACCTCCCACATAATCGGGTCCATTGCACTGTCAAACGGTTGTGAGAGAGAGAGTTTGCTTGTGTGTGTGATATGTGTGAAGGAATAACGTTAATGTTTCCAAAAGCCGCTCTTCAGCTCACCATTAGCAGCTTTCTGAGTGTCCAGCACAGAGCTGAATCGGCTGTGTTATTGTGCCTTCATTAAGCTTATTGTGTCAGCAGGAAGAGGGGGAAAAAAAGAGCTATTTTAAGGGATTTATGCACTCTGTGCTTCCATGGGCGGGCAGTGAAACTCCAGGCCAGCAATACCTCCTTTCAGAGCGCTACAAAGGAAATGTAATTACCTTGATATGGTGGCAAAGGGAAAGGGCAAACTCTCAATATGCAGTAAATGCACTCATGCTGAGACCAGGCAGGGCTAATTTGCTACTGATCTGTAGGAGTTTTTCCTCATTTCTCCCCCCACCACCTATTTCTCTCTCTCTCTTCGCCACTCTTGGGGGACAAAATTGCATGAAAGAGTCGTGACCCTATTCCTACATGTGGCTCAGCACAGAAGGCACCTAAACAGAACGGTATGAAATACCGGAGGCATGAGGCATGCATATTTAAAAACAGAGGTATGAAAATCTTTTTTTTTTAAAGAGAGAGAGAGAAAGAGAGATATTCGTTATAAACTCTTGCTTGGCCTTAGGCGTTCACATTGTGGGGTAATTTGCATGAATATTTTTTAAAGGCACATAAAAAGCACTCAATGGTTAATAAGACGAAACTCCTAGAGAAGTTTAATTTAGGAATGCTAATTAATTCACTTTTTCATTAGCCTCCATTTCAGATTAGGAAGACTCTAAAGACAGAAGCAGAGAACACAACGTTTTTGGAGAGTACAAGTAAACCGCCACTCATCGCTGCAGTTGAGAGAGAGATGCAATTACATTTTTCATTGATAAGGCCAAGTGCTCCCATTATTCTACACGCTTTTCTCTTTGTTTTACTTAATTTCAAAGTAAAACTGACAAATTCGTCATAAAAATCCACTATTGTGGTTGTCATCCAGTTTCTAGGGCTAGTACAAACAGTGATTTTCAACAGACATTAAATCCATTTTTTTTTTTTTTACATTAGAATCAGAAACATATTGCGCAACTAATGTAGCCCAGACCTCTGAGGAACCTTCGAGCCAGTTTTTTTTCAGTAATTAAAAAACAATAAACGGTCACCATTTGTAGTTTTGATACTGTTTATACAAAGGCTGGGAAAATTTCTTCTATTTTCTTCTATTTAATGAAAATTTTAAAACATGAATTACTATTTTGAATCGGCCTAATTGGCCCTATCACTTTCACAATTAGGAGAATATATGGACATTATAACTGAAATATACAACAAATGAATTTGAATCAAAACCAGAATGAATAGCTTATCTGAAATTAGCATTTATACCTCGTCTTACTATTGAAAACTAAACCAAACTTACTAAAACTGAATGCACTATGCTTACTGAGACAGTGGCAGATCCTCAAACAGGTGCGCAAGAAGCATGCTGGTTCAGATTCCTGTGCTGGAGGCGAATAAAAAACAAAAGATTTCTGTTTTAGCAACCAACATAACACCTTTTAGCACCTGACTTCTCCATGGGCAAAATTCTCTAGCTTCAGTTTGTCCTGTAAATGCACAAGGAAGAGAAAGATATGTGAGAAGTGATCATATTTAATGGATGTACAGTAAGGCAAATAATAGCTCCGCTAAATGACAATGAAAGGATGCAGTGTAAAATGGGCTTTTCCTTTAGACTTATTAGTAAGGACAAGTCTGTCAGCACAAGCTGGCTAAAGCTGGGACATCAGAGAGGAGAACAATGAGAAACCTGAGATTCCTCAGCGGGTGAGAGAACGAGAGCGATGCGGAGGGGGAGGAGGATAAAGTGAATAAGAGGGTAAAAAAAAACACCGCTGCATTCTTGTAACTCAAGAACTGTAAGAATGTGTGTGCAGCAGGTATTTATGGAAAGGTGATGGCAGATAGTTGCTCTGGAAACGGCGACAACAAAAGAGAAAAGCAGTGAGTAGCGAAAGAAGAAGAAGAAAAAAAAAAGAAAAACAACCGCAGGCAGCGCTCAAGGTGTGATGGCACCAGCTCTGCGTACCACGTCGTCATGGCAACAAGCAGCGGGGAGAAATGGCGGTGTTAACATTCATTCAGAGAGGCAGCACATGTCCATCAATCTCTAGCGCATAAAGAGGCAACAGCACGTCTGCTAATGGTGTGAAGCCTGCAGGGCGCTCCATTGTTCTGCTATAATTATGCCAAAAAGGACAGGAAAAGGGTGTTGCTCTTTTCTTCACAAAGGGGTCGCAACACAAACACAGATCCAAAAAAGAAGCTTCAGTTCATCTCAAGGTATAAAAGAAGAGCAAACCTGACAACACACACACACACACGTACGTGCACACACACGGGGCACCCTCTGAAAGAGACACCAAAGGCGGACGTTCCCGCTTATCACTTTGTTGTGATAATCTTTTCTAAACACAGCCCTGGGCTTGCAGATAAACTCCAAACGCAACATTCAAGGTGAGCTCTCTCTCTCTCTCTCTCTTCCTTCACTTCTTCCTTGGAATTCCATTTTTTTCCATTCGGTCCGTTTGCTGCCACACTCTGTCAGTGGTGGCAGGATGACGGGGCGGAGGAGAACCGGAGGAGGTGGAGAGAGGAAAACAAGATGGCACAGCGGCGTGAAGGTTATGACTTTGAACGTGCGCTAGCTGGGGACTGGAGCGCACACACACCGACACGCAAAGACACAAATACACACACACACACACACAGAGTGCTCTGAGTGTTCCTGTTTGTTCCAGGTGCTTCTCTACTCTTGCTAAGTCAAACATCTACATGGCTTTTCATAGCGGGAGAGACACATCAACCGGTGAAAGTCAACACCTGAGAGGGCAAAAGGGAATCACCAACACTTGGCTTAGGCAAACAAGTCCAAAATGAGTAGTCTGCATTATTTGACAGTAAACAATATATTCATTTATATTCTTGCTGTTGAATAGTTTATTGACCTTTTTACTGTCATACAAAACAACATTTACAACATATTACTCAAAAGTACTTTCTTAACTTAATGACTCTTGGATATAATTCCCCTTTTTTCCTTGCATATGAAAAAAAATCTCTTAGATATTTCCTTACACAAGGAAAGTTCATGCAAAAACATTAAGCCCAAATTGTTCAGTCCACTTTCATAAAGATATAATCAACACAACCAAAAATGATGATATTGAAAAAACACGGGAACTCTGATAGTTGTGTAGGTTTTTGATCTGTTTAGACAGAAAAAAACTGTGTTTCTTGGATTTTAAGAATATGAAAAAATCCTAATAAAGATGTGATTATTTGCCTGACAGCACAACAGAAAAAATCACAACACAACAGGAAAAAGTCGCAATACAGCAAAATGAGCAAATCACAATGGAAACGAGCAGCAAAATTAAATTAGCACAACATAATGAAATTAGTCCTATCTATGTGTTTTGTTGCAATTTCATTGTGCTGTGCACTGCTGGGCCACCGTACACTGCAGATTAATATTGGATCATTATTTTATTTGATAATTATCAAAATAATCAATAGCTACAGGCCTAGTGCCAAATGAGAAGTCGCTATAGATACAAATCGAATGTCTGAAGTCATGCTACATGATTTCTCGTGACATAAGCCCTTAGCGCTTCGGTTCTGACATGACTGCGGCATTTAATTAAAAAAACAAATGCCACAATGCCTCCTGCACTCATAAGTCACTCTGCCAATGCAGTGCTGGCATGTCATTGCAATCATAGCAACACAGTGACTCACTGAGGATCCGAGGTTATCAACTCCTAGTAAGTCAGCTGAGCTTAAGGTCAGAGGGACACAATATCTGGGCTGTCAGTGATCATGCTTTGCGTGGTGTGAAAGGGCGTCCGTATATTAGCCGGCTTTGCAGGACAACTGTGCCCCTCTCAACAGTAGCTGCAACTCGCAGCAGTGGCCAACTGCAGAGGATGAGTCACATCAAACAAAGCACTAAATCTGTCCAAAACGCAAACAAACACACACGTTTGTGCACAAGGAGACGTATGCCGCATCTCCGAGCTCTTGAGCCCTCAAACAAAGGATAAAAGAGATAAATTGCTGTAACCACATGCGATATCCGCGTCACCTCTTCAGACGGAGTAGAAACCGAGAAGAGAGACTCAGTTGAGGGCTGATAATAACGTGTCACTATTACTGCAAACGCAGGGACATGTTGAAACCTCTAGATACATCATAGTACGGAAGTAAAGTGGAGATCTTAGTGGGAGATTGTCGAATGTCATATTGGCTTTGGGATCCTGCGACAGCTCTGGGTGTAGTGATAACTGTTTGAAATGGGTGTGAACGAACAGCACGCACAGACCCGGATTCCCACCTGTTCAGAGCAGTTTTGAGCGAGACGGTGAAGATGAGGTGTACAGAGACATGTGGAGCAGCCATGGGGTCTGAAAGGGGCTGAGAAACTCCACAGGGAGCATGGCACAAAGAAAATGTTCTCACCCTAATGAGCAGCCAGATCTCAACACCGCAAGCCTCCAGACTCTCAGACCTGTGCTACTTTCAGATGGGACTGTATCAAACATTTTCAGTCACACTGGAGGGGTTCGAGTAACAAAGCTTCGGCCAAACGCACAGCTTGTTGCTGAGGTTGAAGTGGGAGGCCTGCTCTGAGCGATGGGTGCAAAAATCCTTTTCTGACTACACTTTCGAGGAGTAATTACATCCATCTGCCTTTGTAATCTACTTTGGAAAAGGAAATCAAGAAGGAAGATTATGGAGACATGAGAGATTCAGACCAGAGAAACCCTCTGAATGATGTATCTACAGAGAGACCGTGGGCCTGAACTCTTACCGGAAAGCCTCCAGCACAGTTCTCTCCGGCAGACGAGGGGCAACTCGCTTGAAGACGCTTTTGAAGTCATCCAACTTTAAGAAGCCACGACCTGTAGAGAGCACAAAAATTCAGAGCAAGTGTTAACAAGACTAATACTTTAAAACATCAAGAACTTGTTCTCTGTCAGGCCGGGTGTGTTATTAGTGCGCCACACTTGCGTGAGATCGAGCAAAGAGGATGAGATAAGCACACCTGAGAGCACACTCTCATTATTTTTGCTTATCTTAAGGAATAAAAATCAGCTTTCTTTGCTCGTTCCACCCCCTAAAAAGTTGGTGGATAAAGCCTAAAGTACACTTCCTTTGTCCGTGTTCTGCTCCGGCACACAGGCTGTCTGCGTCATCAGTACAGTCCGCCAAGGTTCACACACAGTCCACAAACAGGCCAGATTTTGAGTCGGTGAGGACTTGTTAGCACACAACAGTGTTGGACTAGACAATATAAGCGACAATATGAGAACGTTTTGAATTTTTGTGTTTTGAATTTGTAAACATGATTAAAGTAACTTTCTCTATGTTAATCATTTGGTTAAAATATGTTTAATTCCAACGAGAAATGGTCAACATGGTGCAAACGTAAAAAACAAATGACTTGTTAATTATCTTTGAATAAAAGAGCCATAAATATGAAGGCATTTTGAATGGGTGTCATGTTTGTATCATTCACTAGGTCTGAAATAATTCTGAAAGTGATACCAATTCGATCTTTTCTCTGTGCCTTTTTCATTATAGCTGTGGTGTGGACTGTGCTATTCTGTAATACGGAGAAAAAACATTTTTATACTATATTTTTATTTTTATTGTTATCTTTATAGTTATCATCCATGGTGTGAACAGCCCTTAACTCAAAGTCAAGACCATTCAAATTCAAAATGACAAAGTTTAACACCAGCTAAACAGTAAATGTTTTGCCAAAACAAAGACAATAACAGCCTTATATCTTGTCATCATCATGCAAACGTGAAATATCAACATACAGCAATAGTTCTTTACAGATTTTAGCATTTTGCTGTGCTGCTTTTGCATTGTGTTTTCTATGTAAATATGCACTTGGTGAACATGTCTAACCATTGCGCTAACATCTCTTGTCTCTTGTAGTATCTGATGCATTAAATGTCATTTTAATATGCGGTTCAACTCTGTTCTCATTAGCTGTTCCCACTTCCCGTGTGTTGTTTTTTTCCCCCCAAAAACATTGCATGCTGCTTGAGACTACGGATATGTATTTTTGCTTTCTCCTAACTGTAATCTCTGGCGTGTCTCTCAGTGTAATACTTGCTAATATTTTTATTAAAAACCAGGAAAGATGGAATAAAAATTACACTTAATCACTAAAACTCCCAGACCTTCACAGCCACACTCATGGTCAAAGGAATATACTCTGAAAAGCTTTGCGCACTGTGTGCTAGACGGTGTGGAAAAGTCCACTTGCAGTTTTTTGCCTGATACTGTGAGAGTGAGAACTAAGACCGCCTGAGATCTCAAAGTGTCTCCGTGAGCCTCTTCCTGAGAGCTCAAAGGAACAGCTTGTTGTGCCTTCTTCTTAGCGGCTGGCACGCAGGACTTTGATTTGCAGGAAATGGCTCCCCTGAGGAAGTTTAGAGCGCTCGCATCCAAAGTCAGAGCTGAGAGTGGAATCTGTTTAACGTGTCTGCTGAATTGATGAGAGGCACAGCGGCGCACTGAGCGGGGGAATTATGGGAGGGTTGGGGGTCGCGGAGCACTGTGACATGCATGTCAACACGGCAGACCCGACAACACCAGCTCACCAACCGTAACCAAACACTGCCCTCCACAGCCACGACAACAAGGATGAGAGCGGACACCTGCGGAAACCACAGGACCTGAGCAAAACTAGAAAAATATCACATGTAGCAGAATTTCAAGTGTTAGAAAGATGCGTTATTGCGTGATTTATTTGCTGAATGCAGGAGAAAACGAATGTTTTGAGCAGGAATCGGCAGGGAGCTCAGCTCACTTTCACACCGGGTGAGAACGGGAGGGTTTCCAACAGCACCGAGCCTGCTCTGTCACCGGGCAGGCTGCCACTTCAGCTCTGAATGGGAGCGACGCACTTCAGCGCGCTTTAGCTTCCAGCGTGTCCCCATTGAAGATGAGGACGGGGGTGACGGCGCAGATGAAACAGTCAAACATCTCATCCAGCGCAAACTGTTCAGCCGCAGATAGGAGAGGACTTGCCTCTGTTGGCAGTCTGACAGGAACATCAGGCAGAGAAAGCCAGGACAGAGGGTTTAAGCTTAGCTGGCAGAGGAACAAAGACAATCAATCTGGGAACTGCTGAAATTATTAAGACACTTTGCTAGCATGTAAGCTCTGCTGGAGAACACCTGCCTGACAGTTGTCCTTCAGCTTTCCAGCTGTGCATGTTCATTCACAACCGTTTACCGAGAAGCCAAATTCATTTTCAAAAAGACTCTATTTTTATAGCATTTTATGGCACTATCAATTGTGCTGATATACACCGCCGAGACCGGAATCGCAATACGTTGGGTGAGTTAAGAGTAAGTCAGAATCACACTTCCAATCTCAGTTCTAAAATTAGCTAATTTTCAGGTCGCTCAGAATTCGTACAAGGGTTGAGTGAACCCGCTTACAGCAATTTGGTCCTCGAGATGAATTTGATGGTTCATTAACATTCACAATTCTAATTAAAAGCCAACTGTATTTTTTAAATGCCTACTACTTATTACTGGAGACTATTTTAGGTCCTAAAAAATGCTGCTCCAAAGCCTGTTCGGGAGGCTCACAGGAAGTCGGGAGATATTTCAAAGCAGTCTGAGAAAGTAAATGAGATACCAAAGAGATAAACAGAAAGTGAATGAGAGACTCAGCTTCAGGCAATAATGGGTCCATCGAACATCTGCTGAAGAGGCAGCCTTTACATGTATAAATATTCTGCTCAAACACACCAGTTTTCCTCTTTAATAGCGGGTCAGCAAGGTTAATGAAATAAGATCCCTCGACCATTCTGAGCAGATTCAATCAAGGTCAGCTGATATCCTCCTCCCGTGGTCAGTCCTAACTTACTCAGTGAAATTATTTCTGTAACAAAATTAATTAGTTAATTATACATTTGCCTCTCATTGGAATATCCTACAAACAGTTCCAGGGAGGCCGAAATGATCCACGGAGACCATGAGACCCATTTTACTGTTTTCTACCCAACCTTGAAGGATAAAACATTGGCTCAGACGTTTAATTTCATAGCATAACTTCATATATAGCACCAAAAAACTTTAGAAACAGATGAAGGAAACCTTTGTATTCGGCTTTCTAGTTTATCAGGCATTCATTGTTTAAAAATCTGAAGTTAAATCACCAAAAAAAAGGTTTATTTCTTTTTCCACAAATATCAAAGGAAACAAAACTACCAGGAGGGAGAATATCCATTGCCTGACGGTCACAGAGGACCAAAAAAAAGGACACATGGCGCCCTCTACTGCAATAATATGAAAACACCATCTATACCTAATACCACAATAGTGTGTGCAACCAAATATAATAGCTGGCAAAAGCACTGACCCTTGTTTAGAAAATACTATTTTTCTCCTCCCAGAGAAGAGTGCACCTTGCATAGCATTCCTTTAACCTTCTGACTGAGCACATACTTATTCAAATAAAATCTTGCCAATATGTATTTTCTTTTCTTGTGATAGAAACAAAACTGTAAATACAGCAAACCGCGAAGTCTTTGCACAACTGATTTGGTCAATAAATGTGAACTGCACAGAAATTATGTTCGCAGTTATTCTAGGCCTCTAATGGTACTGTTTACTTTTAGTTCTCCTTGGCCAACGTGGCCTAAACTTAGTACGTGACATATTATAATCATAAACACTTTAGTATTTTTTACGGCACTTGAAAAGTGTCAGCTAAAACCACACTTTTAGTGTGCATATGCCTTGTGCTTGCACAGAAGACAATCCCAAAATAATCTGCACAGGTGCATAAAGGCTGCAGAGGTGTTTCAACTGATTCACTATTCTTTAGCATTTCCACAAAATAAAAACCGTGAGGTCTGCAAGCAGACATATCACCAGTCTAGTTCTGTATCAACTCAAAAGTATTGAAGCAAAAGTGTTAAACATGCAGAACGCACAGAGAAAGAGAGGAGGAACATACAGTGTACATCAAATGCACTGAAGATCTGCCTCGTCTTCTCGTATGGATCTTCTGCTGACATCTTCCTCCCCATGAGAGACACAAATCGCTCCAGCGAGACCCCTTTCAGAAAAAAAGAGGGAGAGAAAGAATACTGGGTTTATTACAAAGCTCTCGTCTGAAGTGCATGCTCTTCCTTTACATGGCAGTCATCTGAAAGCACTGTGTTTAAAGGAGTAATATCTTTCCCTCTTGCCTGCAGGGTAGTCATTTTTTCTCTGAGTGCTGTTATTGAGATGAAAAAGGTAGGCTGGGGAGCATTCTCACGAAACACCAAACATACAGAGGGAGTTTAGCGAGGAGATCTGGGTGGGCTACGCTGACAGTGATGGCTGAGAAACTGGGGGATAAACCTCTATTGGGAAAATAGAGAAATTAATTAAGAGATCCGAGGACAGATGTGATGGCTCCACTGCACTTCGAGTCATGCCAAAACATACGCTGTAATCTGTCCTTTGAGAATCTCAAGCCAAGTGATAAAAGAATACTACATGAACACAGAACACAGTTGTTTTCTAAAAACAAGTTTGTAAGCAGATTTGTACCTCATCCTGATGCACACAACTCACAATGTTAGTGTGACTATTAGGGTTCTGTTATGTGGTCACTAACGTGTTCTGGAAGGAATTTAGAGGGCTGCATTAGGTTTCTATGATATACTGGTCCCAAGACATAGCTCGTCTCCCTCCTTCTCTCAGTTTTTGCCTGAAAATCACACGTCTGATTGCTTATAAAAGTAATAGCACACCTCTTCTCAAGCTGCATGATTTTAGGCATCATATACTGTCTATTTGTAGCAGAAATGGTACAAAGATACAAGATACATACCAATATTTCCTTTTTTTAACATTGTCCAAATTCTTCATCCTAACCAATAGCAATAGCAATGCAAGCACCTTTAATAATTAAAACACATTAAGGTTTTCTTAAAATCACAACATAATAGAAATGCTGACAGAGGCTTTAATCAGAACTGTGACATGCAACAATGTGAAATGGATTATCAAAAGACAAAATGATCAAAAATGTTAAATGTAGGGCGATGAAACATACATAGATGAATTATTCACAATAAGATCAATAATGCGCATTTAAAAAATAGACAAGGAAATTTTTATTTCATGTTAACTTTAATGTGCGCTGCCAAATTTTGATAGAATTAGGACAACTTTGGCCTATTGAGATTTTAAACACCACATAAGCGATATCTGTTTCTGTTATCTTCACACAGCCTTGAAGTTCTATTGAATTTCTACATTAAAATTATAAAAGTATTACAGATGCACAACGCATCTACCAAGTTCAGTGTTTCTTACCCTCACGCTCTCACACAAAAAATGCACAGGTTTACGTATAGCCTAACCCTGACAGCATGTCTGGCAACAAATGAAAGAAAGAGCTGTGCAGGCATCTTTAAAACCCATCTCTCTCTCTTTCTCCGTTTCCCTCCTGCCTTTAAAGGATGCTGGTGCAGGAAGCCAGATCGGGGCTGACTGACATTCACTGTGATACAGAGCCTATCAGTCAACTGGGTGGTCCGTGCGTTCTTACCAAGTTTCCACCCCTTTCTTAATTTCTGCCTCTCTACAATCTTCACTACCTTGGGGTCTTTCCACGCTCTTCTTTCCTCAATCAGTTTTCTTCTCACCGCCCTCCCCTTCCCTCTGATCCTCACATCTTCTCTCCTCTTTTGCGTGACTCATTCAGCAGAACAGACCACTGCCTGACTTACACACACACACACACAAACACTGGAAAATGTGCAACAGTGTTCTCGCCTAGAGCTCCTATTTAAAATCATGGACATCTCTGATTTGATGTGCTCTTTCCTCCCTTTTCACGACGGACTATCCCCGAGCCATCCAGCCCAGGGTGGAAGCTGAAATACAACATCGCATGGATGCTTAGCATTGCGTAACCAGCCTAAATATAAGACGTTTTTGGAGATTTAAGGACCAAATCTAAACCTTAAGATCTAACCTACTGTGCCATTCCGGTTAGTCAAGCGTTTATCATAGCATTTTTACATCAAGCGCCATCATAATCAACTATTTGTCATACAAAATCTGGGAAGGGTCTATGTTTACATTTGCATGAATCTGAACGCAGTTCAAAATATAACCCTTTGACATTTTCGGAGTATTCCTCTACTATTCTCAACAAACGGCAGGGATGTACAGCGTAAACGAAACTTCTGACCAATATTGATTATCAGAAGAGCACTTTCGTGTTGTATCATTGTTTAATAATAATAATAATATCTCTATAAAAATGCGACAGACAAATGAAAACATCTTAAAGGCACGGCGGTTGCTCTGTCACATTAACCTGTGGCACTTATGAGGGCAAAGCAAGTTTGTGCCTTGCATTGCATCCCCAAAAAATCAGCGTCTGTTATTAAATATCCATCGGTTACCATTGTGGAGGGATTTCTGAATCACCAACATCTTACGTCCCGAAGCTTCCATGCCTCCGTGATAAAAATAGAGGCACTAGAAATCGTAATTAGAAGATAGCTAGCTGTGTGACCTTTCCTCCGTTTCTCACTTACTTAGCTGGTGAAAGGGGAGGAAAGAGAGTGAGATAAAGAGAAGGACAGTGGCAAGGGGGTGAGTGGCATTGTGAACACCGTGTTTCAGTGAAGCCTAAAGTGGCCTCTTTTCCGTGCGATGAGCCTGCCAAAGCATTTCACTACTGAGTCTAGTCAAGCCTCCCACATCACCACCAGCAACCCTCTCCTCCCGACCATCACTAATTTAGTAATCACATGAAATTCAAAAGAGGGGCAATTTAATTCACCATTTGCTCTGAGCAAGATTTAATGGTGGAATATTTCATCACACAAAGCATGCCACTTTAACTAGATTATCTTCAGCTTTCCCACAGGGCAGCATACAAAAGCAATTTGCTTGTGGGATAAAACAAGAAACAAATTACTTACTAATCTAGGTCTTCAACCATTTAATGTCTCCCTCAAAATGCTGTCCTGCCAAACCCCCATTTTCCTCAGCGTTTCTGTCTGTCAAAGGGGCCTGTAGAAATCCTGTATGCATTTCACGGCGACATTATTTACTGCTGTTTGTCAGGATTTCATTACTGGCAATGTGTAAAAAGATTACACAGTATCTACGTCAAGCTCCTTTTCCTTTCACTTTGCCTGAGCGGTATAAAATTCGGTTTTCCACATAGAAAAATAAATCAGGAGCGGAATTGTGCATATAATTTTAGACTCCACATCAATGTGGGATGAGCGTCTGCGGAAGGTGAATCGAAAAAAAACACTAAAATACACACTGGCATGTGTACAACTGAACCAGTTGCTATATTATGCCCTTACCTGGAGGGTCAGTGCCATTCGCCATCAAGATATTTGTCTCTGACTGAAAGAGAAAATACAGAATTAATGTGGAATTATAATTTTAAAAAATACTAAGCAAAATTGTGAACATATCTCAGGAGGAGCCGGTTGCATAGATTAGTCTGAAAAGTTATTCATCTATTTTTATTTCTTTAAGATTGTCTGTAATTTATTAAAATGCAGTGTTAAAAACACCCTAAGACAGTCTTAACATAAAGACTACATTTATGCAACTGAATTTCAGAAAAATATGCCAAATACGATTCTGATTATTTTCTGTACCTTTGAAGGCTTGTATCCAAAAAGCATGACCACTGCCATCTTAAGATCTTCTCTGGACAAATAACCTTTCTTACCAACATCACACTCATAGAAAACCTAAAGAACACAGACATTATATATAACCCCATCAGTAGCAACATTACAATCAGAAACATAAGTTTCCTATGAAACACGTTTTTATTTGGCATGGGACTGTAAACAGAGAGTAATCACATTGAATGTTCATAGGATTTTGAACAAAATAATCAGTGTTTAATTCTGAACTAAATATGTTTCCCATTTCAGTGGGAAAGTGCCCAAGAAACATTGCTCCAAAAAGTTTTGCCCAGCAAAAATAAGATAAAAGGGTTACCAAAATCTGTTACCCCTCTCTATTTCACAATGAAAGTTTTCATTTTATACAAAGTTAACCTAAATTTCTCTTTTTGTATTTTAGAAAACATTTTATAAATGCATTAATATTTCTAAAGTGCACCAAACAGCACCTAATAACACCCTAAAATGCAATTTAGCAGAATACTAAAATAAACTCAAGTTTCAAGGGATTATTCTTTTGCATTCAAATGCAGATTATAAAAAGCCAAGCAGATAAAAGCATTTGTAATGAAGAAGAATTTGGTGAACATAACAGAGGTTTTTATTTTATGTGCATGTTATGCATTTTAGTTAACATTTCCAAAGAAGCTTAACAGAATACAAACAAAATACAAATGTAAATTATATATAATGCACATCAGTGACACTCGGATTTCTAGAATGATTCAAATAACAATCGTAAAGGTAAAAATATATATAAATAACAATAGAACAAGCAATAAAACTTGGACCGCTTAAATATGAGATCGCGTTTCCTCAAACTTCAAAGCGTTCACAGGCGCGTTCTCGCAATGAACAGCGACCTCTAGTCACGGATTTCTCGAGAGCAGGTCACCGATTCAACAGTATATTATTTACAGAGAATATTATACAGATTACTCATTTGCAGTGGTCGCAATGATTTGATTGTTGTTTCTAAGAGATGCAGGTCTGATTTAAATGACCGCCCCCAAGTGGCCGCTCAGAGCCCGGATAGCTCAGTCGGTAGAGCATCAGACTTTTAATCTGAGGGTCCAGGGTTCAAGTCCCTGTTCGGGCGAACATTTGTTTTTTTCATTTGCGTCTGTAACATCTACACGTAATCTAACGTGGTATATAAATGCTACAACACCATTTTTTTCTTACAAGTGTTGTCGTTTAACTTTTGAAGCATGCTACCTTGATCGCATTCCTAAATACCGCATATATCAACTCAGTCTCTACACCAGAATCAGTTCCACGCAAAGCTGTTTCGCACGCGTTATGACAGCGTTCAACATTAACTCAAATCTTACCGATTCAATTTTTTTCCTCTCGGCATTGTTTATTTCTCTCTCGCTCCTACAACTTCTTCCAGCTGTGAACATTTGCATTTAGACAACCTGGACAGGCTTCTGGAAAGTTGAAAATGTTTGCATAGAAACCGTATGGGTGTAAGGGATTGGTTGTCTATGCAGAGTAGTTGAGTTCAAGCACGCAGTACGAGAGACGCTGACTGGATGGAAACATTAGAACGCTCTAGTCCGTTACTTTCAAAATAAAAGTTGAATATTCTACAAAAAATTGACGCGTTAAAATATTGCATATTACAGATTACAGTACATTGTAATCATTACTTAATATAGAATGTTTTCATAATTACTTTAATTTTGCCTCACTTAATTGTCTTTTAAAATAAATTATACATAAAATATATATATATATATATATATATATATATATATATATATATATATATATATATATATATATATATATATATATATATATATATATGTGTGTGTGTGTGTGTGTGTGTGTGTGTGTGTGTGTGTGTGTAATTAAATATACATATAATATAGAGTATTATAGACTTTTATTTTGAAGAACATTGTGGCGCGTCTCCACTGTTGCTACATGTGGAATGTACAGTCAGAGCGAGTGTATACCAAATCAAAACACAGCGAGCTGTGGTGGTGCTGTTCTGAAATAAGTTTCTGATGGACAAGGGTCTAGCAGTTTTGTAGCTGCATAACTACAGCATTTATGTTTCTTTATAACCGTAACCATTTTGAAATTATCTTCTTGTAGCCTGTACATTTCCTCTTCCCGCCTCTTTGTAAGTCTTCTTTCATTTACGTTCTACTAAGTACATCGGTAATAAATAGTGCATACAGTGTAGATTTACCTATCTATCATCTGTTCATATGATGCAATGCAGGCATTTTTCTTTTGTACATCTATATCTACCTGTGCAAATGCACAAAGTTGTTATTTTAGGACAAAACCAGACAGTATTGCAAATATTGCATGTTATGAAAGTTTACAGTATATAGTTTACCATGTGCAGTAAAATAAAAATGTGATCCACAGCTGAACAAAAATGTCCCAGGACAGTCAACATGGCAAGTGGACCATATCAGATAGTGAAGACGAGGACAACATCATTCCTCCAACACCTCAGAAGGATTCAAACAAACCAAGCGTTAAACCTGATTTAGAAAGAAAACCTGATGCGATCGCCACTTTCTTCAAGCAAGAGCCCAAGCTGAGTCCAAAACGCAATGAAGACACCCATTCTGTAAAAGAACCGTCTGCTCCCTCCATGGGATCTGAAGCCAGGAAAGCTGCACATGTGAATCAAACCGTCCCTGTAAAATATGAAAGCAACCCTTCACCTTCTGTAAAGAGAAAGAGAGAAACAGAGGAGGCAGGCTGGAACCTCTCAAGCAGCGATGATGAAACTCCACCGCCTGCCCTGAAAAAAGAGCCCAAGAAATCAAATTTAAGTCCTAAGAAGAAGAAGACTGAAGACAAGCGTCCTCCGAGTCCTCACGGCACTAATTATTATAAAGAAGAGCCAGCTGATTTCTTTGAGACCAATATATCGTCCATGAATGACATGTATCGTTTTTATTTAAACAAAGTCACTGGGATACCAAAAAAGTTCAACACTGGAGCACTGCATATTAAAGGTATGTTAAAAAAAATAATAATACATGTGCGTGTATACATACATGTATTACTAATCATTTTATAATAATTTCTTTTCTTTTTCTGTTTTATTATCAGAAATACTTTCTCCAATGTTTGGAACCCTGAGAGAGTCTGTACAGGTATCGTGTTAATGAATGAAGTTGCAGCTAAAGAGACTACTACCAAGCATAAAAATAATTTGGAATGTTTTTATTGTGATCAAAACTTCTCTTTTTTTTAATTTGTAGTTCAATTACTGTTTTGACATTCCATGGATGGTGGAGCAATATCCACCTGAATTCAGGTAGGATGTGAACTCACCTTTTTGATTTGATGTACAATTATACATTCATTTTACCACACTGAACACGTCAGTGAATACTTATGCGGTTATTCTATTTTTGTTTTTAGGGACAAACCAGTCGTACTCGTTCACGGAGAAAAAAGAGAGTCCAAGGCTCGGTTAATCGAGCAAGCCAAACCATATCCACATATTCGTTTCTGCCAGGTGCTGTCATTTTTGCAATAATCAATTTTTTCCACTAGAGGGAAGCATTAAACTTTATGGTAGTCTGAGGTCCTCTAAAATACTACGTCTTTCAGTAACTGTGTGTATATTGGATAAACATCTAAAAATACTTTCAATGTTTAAAAAAGAAATACTAAATGTTTCTTGTTAAATCGGACTCTCTTGTTTTTAACAGGCCAAACTGGATATTGCGTTTGGCACACATCATACGTGAGTGTTGGATTATTTATCTGTATAATTTTATCTCAGTTCATTGGGTGAAGAAAATAAGACTTAAGTTTATAGTAAAAGTTCTGTACATTACATTGTAAAACATGTAGAAATATGCGTAAAATAAACCGTTCAACCGTACAATGAGCTTTTTTCAGTAGAATGGGATATAATGAAAAGCTTTAAAGTGTCACTGTCGTAGGATATCTCCGGTTAAATGCTTAGGTCGTAGATGTGTAGACCTTTGCTTTCATGCATATAGTCCACACCTGAACCATGAGACTCCTTTGGGATGAGCTGAAATGCCAGCTGTAAGACACATCCCATCAGTACCATCACGGAATATGGATAAAGTGAGTTGCTCATTCAGGAGAACACTAACATTAAAAAATATTAATGCTCACAGTTCTGAAATGAAACACTCAGAAAGCATATATTTCTGTGGTTCTAGTAGTGGCTTGATTTTTAAGTAGCAGTGCAGCAGAGGTGGTGTTGTAGATTACTTTTAATAAATTTATTAACACCTTGATCAGGATTTAGGTTTTATGAGCAGCCGGTAACATAATGCATATTGAATGTAGCACTCCTCGAACTGCTCAAATGAGTATTAACGTCTGCGCAGTCCATGTCGGCGTGCCGATTATCAGCTGAGCATCTGTTGTGATGAGTTGAAATTAGATGTTAAACAGGCACAGTATTGAATTTTAATGTGATGTATTCCTGGAGTACTGTTTTCTCTCACAAGAATCTTTCATGTTTTATTCAACAGAGAAAGACATAACAGGATTGAGCTTTTTTTTTGAGTCCAGAGGAGCGAATTAAATGGCTTGTCTTATTTTATATAAGTTCAAATAAAAAAAGGAAGCAGGAGAACAAAGAAAATGGCAGTATAATCTTTCTCGAACACCTTTGTCAAGTCTCAAGGCTAATTTGCCTTTAAATGAGTTCTAAATGTCCCTCTCTGAAGAGTTATTTGCTTATTTTTAATAAGTGATATAATACATTCTCACACAAAGAACAGCATAGAATTGATTTTGTATTTCAATATGTGGGGGTTTTGTTATAATTCATAAAACCCAAAAGCTGAACATTCATTACTCGGTGTGCCCCAGTGTTTAAATGTATTTTTTTTATGCTCCTTGACACAAAAAGCCAGGTAAAATCAAAGTTATTATGCAGGGGAGTCTTTGGTAAATGAGCTATAGGGTTTAATGGTAGTGTTTTATACTGTTTGATGGACACTAATGAAAGAAAGAGATTGCTTTAAATGAATGTCATTATGTAAGAGCAGTCGTATTAAAAGCATAGTCGCCTTTTTGCAGGAAAATGATGCTGCTTTGGTACGAGGAGGGATTCAGAGTCATCATTCTTACCTCAAACCTCATCCGAGCCGATTGGTACCAGAAGACACAGGGGTAAGATGGTCCAAGGTGGAATGGGAGGGGCTAAAAGCAAACTCGCGTGAATGGATCAGAACGGAAAACGTTGTAGCTGACGGTGCAGTCGATTTAGAAACGAGCTGTTTATGTTGTACTCTCTTTTGTAGTTGCTCGTTTTCTAAATACACCGAGAGTTGTTTCATATCTGAAAAACGAAAGTGGTGCATTCCCTAGTCCTAATGACACGTTTGTCTGTTGCTATGACAACAAGCCCGGCAGACACTTAGAGTAAATTAAAATTAAGCTGATGTATCCTAAAAAGGAGTGTCGAGCTCTGCAAATCCCAATAAACCAGTCACGTTGTTATAGACACCTCTCTGACCCGAAATGATGTGTTTAAATTAGCTACATGCAATAATTGCTTAAATGAAGCAGCGTTTTATGAAAGCTGTCCATTAATAAAGATATTCTCCATGGTGTCATACCAGCAGGAGCTAGCAGGCAGGTCAGAACGATGGCCAATGAATTAGCAATCGCTTTCGGTTATTAGGTTCAATTTTATTAACGGTGTATCAGGAACAGTATGCCATTAAGGAGACAAAAGCTCCAGAGTCAAAGGGTTAGGCTGGCAGTTAGGTTATCAACCACTAAGCTGTGGATTAGTGAGGAGGAAATGAAATCTCTAAATTAAGCAGTTAATATTTAAACCCCCTAGCATACATATATTCAGACAATCTGACATAGTACAGTATATTGACTCATTCACTCAAACGGTACTGCAAGATCAGTGTGAGTTCACACAAAGGGCTTTAAGTGCTGTTTTAGCTGTGACCTGGTGGTTAGTGCACATGCTGTGTCATATGATACTGTGGGGTTTGTACAGGCGTAAGTTGGATTCCAGCTTGATATTTTCCAGTACCATTCCCACCTATTTGATTCATCTTTTTTTTTTGTCCTCAGTGTCCCTGTAAATAGTGTAACCACGAATGTAAATGATTGGCAGACTATAAAAGTGGGGAAAATAGCCACAGCTGCTAAGTTGAGTCCACCAAAGCATCTCTGGCCAGCTGAAAATACCTGCGGTTGTACATTTGGTTGCAAAATTGACATTTAATCTCTCCAATTCGTCAATTATTTGAAAGAATAATTGCTCACAAAGGCTGCTATTGTTTGATCAAAAATACTATAAAAGCAGCAATATTTTACACTATTTTTACTATTTAAAGTTTGCTAATTTAATATACACTAGTAATTATTTAAAGTGAATCAAAGTTGTCCTAAGACAAGAATGCATTTTAATTTTAAGTTTAAGGACAACTTTGATGAAAGATTCATTTCAAATGGTGACTACTGTAATTTAAAAGTCATATATTTTTGTAATGGCAGAGTTGAATTTTAAGCAGCCATTACTCCTGTTTTCAGTGTCATGTGATGATCCTTCAGAAATAATTCTAATATGCTGATTTTGTGGACAAGAAACATTTATTTAATTAACAGTTGTGCTGTGGAATATTTTTGTAGACACCATGGTTAATTTTTCAAGGTCCTTTTGATGAACAGAATGTTCAAAAGGGGTGACAAAATAACACATTAATCCACATTAAATTTAATTTCAGCTGAACAGTTTTGCCATAGATTGCCCTTTAACCGCCAGCAATTGAACTCTGGTATCATTCTTGTACTAACAATATTCGATTAGATGTTATATTATAGGACATACATAGGGTAAAGATATTTTGTTTCTAGTCCACAATGTTTTGAAGTTAACAAAATCATACATTTGCTGCATTTAGTGCCACCTAGTGTCAGAAAGATGTGTTTGTGTGTGTGTGCATGAGTAATAAGCGAGGTTGGAACCATGGCTGAATGGATAATAGATTTGCTATTCTCATTAAAATTGCAAAGCTTTTAAACGGCAACAATTTTTTCTCTCTCGCGATAGTAAGGCATAGTTCAGCTGTTTGAATCGGCTGGGCAATGCTAGATGCTGTCGCGTGAAGGCCAGAGTATTTCGTCAATGTTATGTAGAAGGCACCCTCTGTTACTCGCATTTGCCAACCTGTCTCTATCAGCTTCAGACCGCATTGAAGCACAATGAATATCATTAGAGGTCTGACGTGTCTCCCCATCTGGTTCTGTCTGATCCCAGGTATCCCTTCTATATTGCAGCGCATTCTCATCATCATTCACACAGACAAAGTTTCTTCCTCTCAAATCTCTTCTGAAGGGCTTTTCTGTTCTGCGGCCTTTATTGTAATGGCTCCAATCTGAATCCATATTGATTTGTTCTCCTTGAACCTCATGGGAATATGCTATAACCAGTCTGTCAAATCGAGTACCCACACTCATGAGTTATTGGACTGCTTTAGGCGAAGTCTAGCACGTTGAAGTCTTTTTTTATGTGAATGTGTGCAATTGCAGAATGCAAAAGCCTTAATATTAAGGGGTCTGCTTTGATCTTTTCTACAAAAGCTAAAATGTGAACTAGCAAAACATTATTAGAAATGTATTTATTGCCAAGGGCCGTATTTTGATTGAGGTTAAATGGAAATGCATATGGAATTTTGAAAACACGTATTTATTTAAAAAAAAAATTTAACTGAATTAATTTTATGGAAATCCATATTTTAGCTTTTACTCCATTTCTTTTGATCTCAGCAGTGATGCTCCTTCGCAATCACATTTTTATAATACTGTGAGTATATCAATATTGAATGTGATGCAAAAAAAAAAAAATGGAATTATATCAAACATTCTTCATTGGAATTTGCACAAAAACAAACCGTTGTAGTCTGAGTTTGACTACCTAACAAATTATTATTTTATATGAATTTATTATTTAAATGAACTTTGTTTTGATTGCCCTTGGAATTCATCTTCAGAGGCATTCTTTTAAATTTTACAGTTTTTTTTTACTTTTAAACCAGGCATGAAACACATGCAAGCCAAATATGACATGCCCCAGTCACAATCTGACAATCATGTGCATAAACTATGTAACATTTTGATGACTCACACCCTTCATTAATAAATATGGGGCTTGTATCTCTATCACAGAATGTGGATGAGTCCTCTGTACCCCAGGTTACCGGAAGGAAGTCCTGGAACAGCAGGGGAGTCTCCCACCAACTTCAAAAGCGACCTGCTGGAATACCTGGAAGCATACCGGGCTCCAGAGCTTGCTGAGTGGATTGACCGCATCAAACAGCATGATCTGTCAGAAACAAGGTGAGGATCTTAACACGTGAAAGAGCCATTATTCAAATTAGAAAGATGGCGTGATATCAGACTAGCATAGTCAAAACCTTTGACTGATTGCAAAAGTCATTCACAATGCTGCTTATTCTTGCAGAAACCGTCCCTTTTCAGACAGTCTGATTGACGTAAATCAACCAGTTTTCGTTTTTGTAAATTATTATTATTATATAGAAGTTTTTGAATGCTTAACCAAATAGCCATTTTCTATTTTATACATGCTTAAATATAATTTATTCCTGTGATGGTCAAAAAAAAAAATATCCCACTGACCACACATTTTTGAATGGTACTGTACAAATTAAAACAAAAAATATAGTAAACATTGTAGACTTTATCATCAGAGTACCTGTACATACAGTACTGCTCATGAATACTCATTTTATTTGCATATCTGGTTTATCAGCGTATCTGGTTTGGTTTCACCAATATGATTAATTTGCTAATTTGTGAAAATTGCAAAAACAAATCCACTATTTAAATGGTGACTAATATTATATAGTAATTAATTTAAAAAAAATTAAATATCTAAACTAAAATACAACTTCTTTTATGTTTTCCTGTATAGGGTATATCTCATTGGTTCAACTCCAGGAAGATATCAAGGAGCTGCCATGGAGAAGTGGGGCCATCTGCGATTAAGAAAAGTAATGTTTTTGTGTGTTTACACAATGTTTTTGAAAGTCAGTGAAAGTATTTTTCCTTCGAAGGCAATAGTTCCTCTCCGCCCTAGACTTCAGAATGATTGATGTTCATGAAAAAGCATTGTATGCCTGCAGGATGCCTTGGAGATGTACTCTTCATGCTTTATTTATTGAGAGAATTCAGATAACACAGGTGTCGGATTGGTCTTTGCAAGATCTAGATCTCAACAGCGCTTTAATATAAATGACTGACTCACAAAGAGCACACTCTTTACACCTCCATAAGGCTCATCCCACATCACTAGATCTCAACTGGTGGGTCGTGAACCAAAAATAGGTCAAGGGCTGTTTTGAAAAGATTGCTCACAGCAGAGCAAAACAATACTAATGCACATAATAACATGCAACCGACCGTATAATCATGCATACTTACAATAGTTACAATAAATAGACTTATTATATTTTTAAAAGAGAAGTTAAAACACCTCACCATATCTTCTGTTGTTGACGTCAAAGGCCATGTGTCCAATCTTGTTACTAATTCATCTGTCACTTGATAAAAGCTAGCCAAATTAGACGCATGCAAATACCGACGTAGTGTGACATGCACTCATTGTTTTTGTTTTCCTCAGCTGCTCAGCGAACACGCAAAGCCAATGCTGAACGAAGAGCGATGGCACGTGCTCGGCCAGTTTTCCAGTATTGGCTCCATGGGACTTGATAAAACTAAATGGTTGGCAGCTGAGTTCCAGCGCACTCTGACCACACTGGGGAAGGCAGGGAAATCATTAGCCAGTCCAGAAACACAGATGCTCCTGGTGAGTGTTTCGAACAGCCCCCGCAGAGCGTGCTGAAACGGTAAAAGGATCTGCTCGTATCGCTGCCGTGCCCTCTCTGGATTGCAAACAACGTGGCCAGATGGATATTACAATAAACATAGTCGCATATTCTCCTACCAGCTTGCTTATCTATCAGGATAAATGAGCCCTCAATTGTGTC
The DNA here is from genome assembly GCF_018831695.1 of Puntigrus tetrazona. NCBI lineage: Eukaryota > Metazoa > Chordata > Actinopteri > Cypriniformes > Cyprinidae > Puntigrus > Puntigrus tetrazona. Next base: position 4,901,138 of record NC_056715.1, on the reverse strand, counting down.
TCCATTTTAATTAGGTTAGAATCAAGGAGGACGCCGAAGCACACATGTGTGCCTGCCTGTTTCTCATTCGTGTATTTCGGTATATAATTCCTTTGAGCTATGAAATTTGAAATTTGTTGACGTCCCGCGTGTTTAATTAGCAATTAGTATTCATAGCATGTTCCCATTTGCTATACTTGAATTCCAATTTTGCGAAAACGGAAACCTTTTCAAGTCTCTCTTGGCACGAGCTGTTAGAGACAATAGTTACAGGAAGAATTCTCATCCATTCTGTTATTTGCATGACAATATATGCTCAGATGGAGGGAAAGAAGATTGATTTCTGTCTGATGCAGCTATTGTTAAATGTCAGTTGAAAAGTCAAGGCACCACACAGAGAGTCTTCAGATAGCAGACAGTACCATCAAGCCTTAAATGTTACTGTGTCATCTCTGAAGACGAAGGCTCTTACAATTAGATGGCTTCAGAAACTCTGAACTCTTGAGGTGATTCAGTTCTAAAGCTTGTAATGACGAGTGAAACTATTCAGAGGACATTTAAGGAACATGCACACTATGCATTATGCACAAAGCTACTTTTCTATTGAGATCACATCTGTTCAAGTCAGACAGTTTAGTTCTGTCTAGTTTCTTACTGTTTTAAAGGTCATAGGTTTAATGGGTGGATATGTAGATAGATAGCCTACTGTTCAGTAGTTTGGGGATTATAAGTTTTTTTTTGTCACATTATTTTTTAGAAATCATTCTAAGATGCTGATTTTGTGCTCAAGAAACATTGCTCATGTTGAAGACAGAACTGAAGACCAGTTGTGCTGCTTAATGTTTTTGTGATACTTTTTATTTTCTTTGAGAATGAAAAATTCAAAACAGAAGCATTTATTTGAAATAGTATCTTCAACCATGTAAACTAGGGGTGCAACGATTCACGTATTCATGGTCATTTTTCCAAATCATCAAAGTGATCATCCCTATCCCCTTGTTAGCGGGGGCTTTGGAGTGAACGGAGCATGTGCATGTCATTATTTAGCCGTTTGGAGTGGTCTTGGGAATGTAATTTCAACATCTGCTGATGCACATCGTGTTGCGTTTGTTGTCAAAGAAACATCCCAGCTGAAGATAATGAGGAAATTTCATCGCTCGCTTTGACAAGTGCATTCGAAACGAATAAATTATTGACACACACGCGCTGTGCTCACTCAAGTCTCCACTAACAAGGGGATAGGGATGATCACTATGATTTGGAAAATGTCCATAAATCATACCGTACTTGCATCGTCGCACCCCTAATATAAGCATCTGTTACTTTTGGTCAATTGAATCCATCCTTGAATCCTTAAAACAAAAGTATTAATTTTTTTTTTGATAAAAGAATATTACATTTTTTAATCTTTTTTGTCCTGTCTAGGTTTACCCATCTGTGGAAAATGTGAGAAACAGTTTGGAGGGCTATCCAGGTATCATTTATTTTTTATTCTGAAATCAAAATCTATTTTTTTTCCTCACAACTTCACATATGATGACCAACTGTTCTTATCCCTGCAGCTGGAGGATCTTTACCCTACAGCATACAGACAGCTCAAAAACAGCTCTGGCTGCATTCTTACTTCCAGTAAGTTCTCATATCTCTGTTAAAAAAAAACATTTTCATAATGTACTCATCAATATTCAGCCTAAAATGACCCTTTTTAAATGTTACCATAAATATTCTCCTGAAAAGGCTCCTCAGCAGTGCTCCAGACCTCGTGATCTAAACAGCTGCTTTTCCTAAGAGTTGTCTGACCCTTAAATTGCTCCTTAGAAATTTCAATTGGCTTCTTATCCCATCTCTCCCATCAGTTTAACACATTATAACCATAAATAAGCTATTTTACTGGTCGCCTCAATTCTGCTAAGTGATCAGAGATGGGCTATTGCGATGTAGATTCAATCTCAGTTCCCCTCTGGAGTGCGCACTCTACACTTCTACTCAGTATATTTAAATGAGTTCGTGTAGACTTCTGTGTTCATGCCTGAATGCTGACAGCAATCAGACAAAAAGCTCTCCTCTTCGTCCACACAGTACGCCCTAAAGCATCGTCTCTCTGCACCTGCAAATGGCACAAAATGTTTCTTTGGGTGGTTTGGTACTTAGAAAGTATATAAGCGTGTTTTTCTCCATTTTCTTATCTTCTCAATCTTTCTCCTCTGAACAGTGGCTGGCATGCTGATGTTACTGGCAGGAGCAATGCGATGCCTCATATTAAAACCTATATGAGGGTTTCACCAGACTTCACACAACTAGCCTGGTTCCTTGTCACAAGGTAACTTGCTAGCTAAATTGGATTAATGTATATTTATTTATTTGTTTGTTTGTTTATTTAACAGGGACAACGCAGCATAACAAAGCTACAATTTCAAGCAGCTGATGCTCCACATATAGGCTTCTAGCCAAAGGCTAATTTGGAGCCCCATTACCTGGAAAGTAAAAAAACAAATAATTACCACTTAATAGTGAAAAAAAAAGCAAGATCATTTACACATTTAAAAATAATTTTAATAAGAGCCAAAAAAACTAAGCAAACTATATAATATATATATATATATATATATATATATATATATATATATATATATATATATATTGTCCAATGGTGCCTTTTGTTTGGTTTCTTACTCAAAACTTTTAGTGTTTGTTTATATAGAGATCTAACGGGTTTGATAATCAAATGAGAAACCTGACTCCACAAAGTCGCACAATAACATAAGTTTAATAAGAAAAGACCATTGCATGCATGTATTACTTAACTGCTTTTAGAGATATATATATATGGTCTAATTGTGTAAAAACAATTCAGATTTGTTCTGATTGTTCTACACAGCCTCTTATCATGCATATGAAACGAGAATCTAAAATGAGAATCTAAAATAACTTAAATAATTGTTAACTGTTTCTATTGCCTTTTGATTGATCTTAATTATAAAACCACTCATTTCCTTCCTTCTAATTGAAGAACACTTTGAGACAGTTGTTGTACAATTCAAGCTCAAACAGTTGTTCAGTAGCCGCTGTGACACACTAGTTATTTCATTTGCTATTGTAGTATTTCTTTTATTTTATTTAACCAAGTTAATAACCTTAGTTTCAAGTTTGTTAAACGCAAGTTAACATTTCCAGATAGTTTGGTTTTTTAAGCCATGGTAACGGTTTCATATACAGATTGCAATTCTGCTATTACACAATGCACTTTTAAATTAATAGGCAATATAATCATGTTATCGTTAAACTCCTGTTTTATTGAGATTTTATGTCTTTTCTTATTTCACATCCATGCTGCTTTAGCAAAATTAGATAATTAAGTATTTATCATATGTCAGTTCAGATCGCAATTTTGTCTGTCATCAACATATTGCACATTGCTACAAAATAACAAGACCAGTCTGGAAGGAAATACACAATTTTAAACGTAATTGCATCAACACTGAAATCAGTTTGTGGTTAGTCATAGGTTTGTTGATGATGCATACAGTATATATAATTGTGTTAGTCTTTTACAACAACACCAAAACACATCTTTATTGCCTTGAATATGACATGTTAATGTTAAGCCGGATGAGATCAGCACCATTTCTGTTCTTTTGTTCTTCAGAGAGCTGCTCATAGGTGCCAAAATAATGCTCTTGGCAGAAGCAGGCTTGTTTTTCTCTGATCCCTGGCAGATTTGTGTCTTCTGTGCTACATTGATAGTGTTCCACTTGAAGGATCCCTTAGGGGCCTGTAAATGTATATTTAAACAACATAAGCCTGACATGTTTGTTTATTCAAGATTATACCATTCCCTATCATTGGCCGTTTCTTAGCTGCAAAATAATATCCACTTTCCTGTTTCTTCAGTCTGGGAGGTTATATGTTTGTTAGTTAACACCATGGACTCTGGACCATTAGCAAGCTTCCTCGAAACACTCACGGAACAGTGCTTTTACAGATAATCAAAGACCTGTAGTGCAGTTGGTCAATTGAAGTGGCAAAGACTTCTCTTGGTGGTGAAGTGAAATAGACAAGAGACAGGCTGCGTTATAAAACACAATGATGTGGTGACAGAACACTCTTCTCTTTGATTATCTTTCAGATTACATCCAGGAATAGCATGTTCAGTTCAGCAGCTGAAGGCTTGTATTTTGGCGATTTTGCCCTAGAAAACCAATGATTGAAAAGAGATTCTGGTTTTAAAACCCTCTCTTAAGATATTTCTTATTCAAATCTTTTAACACATGATGTTCCTGCGGCTGTAGCATTAAAGCCCACATGATATTCATCTCAAGGCAGCATGAATGGCTACTGTTCCTGCAGCATTTCTCAAAGCGGTGGCTTTAATCGTGGTTGAAATGCACAGTGAGGGAGATCGTGAGCAGTGTCTCTAGGTCAGTCGAGTCCGGCAATGAGTTATTCATAGATCTTTTTATGAAGATTAAAGCCTGCAGTGGATGCAAAGCCTTCAGGCATAGCCTGTCATTCTTAAACATCTAAGTCCAAAACGCATTAATTATTCAGTAATTGCAGTCTGAAAAAAATCTTGACAGTATCCTTTAACTTTGACATGTTCAGTGCTAAAACTTCTAGTTTAAGTGACATTTACTTGAATGTTGGACTTTGAAACATGGGTGAAAGTTCATCTGCTGGTATCCTCCGCAGTGCCAATTTATCAAAAGCTGCCTGGGGCGCCCTGGAGAAGAACAACACTCAGATTATGGTTCGTTCTTATGAACTGGGAGTTCTCTACCTGCCTTCAGCCTTTGTGAGTATTGTGACTGTTTGAATTCCTGTGCATTTTTGACTTTCTTCTAAATTCAGTTAAAACCAGCTTCTGATTGTGGTTGCATATCCACCAAAGCATTTTTTCCCAAGGTTATCCTCTTTTTTTAAAAATTTGTTTTCAATGGAAGCACTTGCTTTTTAAAATGCTAGGAGTGCGATGAGAGACAGAGCAGTTGGTATTAATTTGTTAAAGAATATTAAACTGGTAATATGCAGTCACCAAATCACTGTCACAGTTGGTTCATCTAACCAATTACCGTGGAGGAGTAGTAATGTAGGAGTAGTAACTTCCACCAATGGGGAAGTTAACATTGCTTGCCTTTGATAGTATTCATGTCTTCATCAGGTGGAATTCACAAAAACATGGAGATACATTTTAAAAGCGGGATTTCCAAGCTTGGGTCAAGGAAAATCATGGAATTTACTGTAGAAATCACGTGAACTCTAACCAAAATGAGTGTTACTTATATTTTCTAGTCATGTTTCAAAAATTACTATTGGATGATGAGTCAAGCACTTTAGCCGTTTTCCAGCAGAGTGTTAGTTTAAAAGAGAAATTAAGATATCCAGTGAAAACCCAAGAGAAGGAACTTAACAAAGAAAAAAAGACATTGTTAAGAGTCTCTGAGCATACTTCTAAACTACTCTAAAGTGTGTAAATACTAAAGATAATGTCTTGGAGTAGATCTTTTATTTCTCCACATGTAGCGAAAGAGCCTTTGTGTAGCGCTCACATACTCGCAGGGTAATTTGTCCTTGTTGTCAGGGTAGGTCTTAGAATTACTTCAAAAGTTGCTAAGCAACAGTATGGTTCAGTTCTCTTGCCGTGAAAAAAAAGAGGGGGGAAAAGCATGAGTTTGAAAGAGGATAGTGAAAGGTTGTGCTCTCTTATTCAAAGGGATGTGTTGTGTCTTTATTGTGGCCTGAAGCCTCTTTGTTTTAGTTGAACACAGTCTTGTTTATGTCATGTTTAGTTCTTCCTAGAGGTCGTTTTTGAATTAATCACAAGGTTTGTTACATTATAATGGATCCATAATTAGCCATTTTTTTAGGTTGTATAATATTTTTCACTTAGCATGTTTTTAGAACGTTATATTTGCTTTCAGTACGCATTATCATTACTTGGTTGCTTGCTTAAGTTACAAATGAGGCTGCATGTTGAATATTGAAGTTATTTTTACATCTGTAGAGGTCACGCTCCATAATTTTCATAATGAGTCATGGTTTTTTTGTTTACCACAGTGTGGTGCTTTAATTAAAGCTCTCTTCTTTAACAAAAACTCAGATCAGACAGTTCAAGATCACCAGTATACAAAATATATTTTGTTTTTGCTCTTAGTGAAACACTTTTGACAGCATGTTTTCAAGTTTTCAGTACAGCATCATGTTGTCTCAGACATGCTGTTTAGCCATGGACCAATCAGAACCTTGTCCTCTTTACCACCAACAGAGATAGCTGACTTAATAAAGAATGTTCCCGAAGTGAGACTCAGTTGACGAGTCATGCTTTTTAACACAGAATTTCATAATTTAGTCAATTTTTCAGATTTAAGTAGTATTTACTTATATATTTCTATATACTAGCTCCTCCAAAAAGTCAGGACCATTACAAAAATATAAAAAGAAATAAGTGTTCTCTAACATTTACCAAGATGCACCTAATTGCAAAGATGGAGTGAATTGAAACAAAAAATAGTTCACCTTCAGAATTAAAACTGTGTCAGCATTTACCTACCCTTGTGTCATTATAAACTTGTATGCATTTCTTTCTTATGTTTAACAAAAGATATTTTGAAGAATGCAGGTAATCGAACAGTTGATGGTCCTCTTTGACTTTCATAGTATTTCTTTTCCTATTCTGGAAATCAAGAGCAACACATTTTTACTTCTACAAAAAGAAACTTAGGTTTGTGTATTTTGAGTAAATGATGACAGAATTTACATTTCGGAGTGAGCTATTCCTTTAAATAGTTTCAAGTAAGCAGAAAGTATGGCATATGGATTTATGGTCTGTTTAATGAACTCATTTTTGTTTTGTCTTTGCTTTTGCTGGTGAAAAACATAAAAAACTGTGAAGTTAGTAATGAGGAATGTAATGTTTTTGCTAGTGCCGCAACAAGCAAAATGTGCTTTAATTGATTCAGTATGATAAATTGCTCAATTATTGACTCACCCTCATGTTAGTCTAGACCACATTAACCTCAATGATGCTTCTGCTCAACCACTAAGACGAGTTTATTAGCCACACCAACACAATTTATCAGTATTACTTGTGACAGCTGAGATTTGACTAGAAGTTTGAAGGTTGTTTGGGAGTTTTGCTTCTTTTTTTTCTGTGAGTATTCATTATGTGATGTTAATTTTATGAGATCTCCTATTGGCACACTACATCAAAAGAAAGAAATAAGTGATTTAAACCTTCACTATATAGTATATAATGTGGAAGACAGTGCTGGTGATCTCGCATTAGGGTAAAGCGTCCTTTAGAAAGAGGAAGCGTGGAGGAAGGCATTTATTACATTTAATGAATCTTAGTGGTTAAGATGCTGATTAAAATGCTTACATTGTCATCATCTAAAGAAAAAGTCTGCTAAATGATTAAATGTAAATGTATGTAAAATGCTTTCAAAACTTTTCCCAGTGCCTTCCATATTCGGTATTAATGGTTTGCAACTTTTTATATTGAGTTTCTAGGTCACTTCCTGTTTTTCTTCACAAATAGCAGGACAGTGTTTGCGTGTGCTTGCACCTGCTGCATCTCTCTGGGTTTTGTGAAAGCTTTAGCTGTCTGAGTCTGGGTGATATATTCCCCACTGCCCTTTAAATCTATCCAGCCCCCTCCATCATCATGCCCACCACACAAATGAGAGTTTAGCTTCCCTTAGAGCAGCCCTGCTCCCCTCTGGCTTTTTCCACAGAAAAACAGGATGAATAAATGCACACGTTCTCATTAGAGCCAGACAAGCACTTTTGTCATGTCTTGTCTCCATCATCTGAGTTCATGGGAAACATAGTATATCTGAAGATCTATTGATATGAGGTAAAAATAAATGGGTCTTTCAATGAGTTTTATTATTGTTTTTTTTTTTTTTTTTTTTTTATCAGTGAGAACAATCCACTGGTTCTTTTTATGGAAATACAGTTTGTTTGTTTGTTTGTCGTATATTTAAAAGTTATTATTATTATTCATATAATTATTTATTTGTGTAAAAACATTTTTTTGTTCATTCTTAGCTAAACCTTTTGGCATTAGAGATGAGCAGCTAGTCATTTGTCAATCAACTGGCCAATAAGCGGCGATTTATTTAAAATAATAAATTATACTTTTTTTTAATCATTTTAAGAAATATTTTCTTTGCAGTGAAAAAGATTTTCTGACATCCAGCCTCTCTTGCAGTGTTGCTGTTAATATTTTTTTGTCTGTGAACAGTGCAATATGTGCCCTGTAATTCTGTCCAAAATGTAATTTATATATTAGCTTAATTATGCGTTATATATCAGACACATCTTTATAGAACTGCAATGCATGTGCTTACTCTTTGTGTAGAATATGAGCACATTTCCTGTGGAGAAGAATGCGTTTCCAGCCTCCAGCTCCTCCAAAGGCTTCCCAGTGCCTTTTGACCTCCCGCCTCAGCGTTACTCAAGCAAAGGTGAGACTGAACATTGCATCCTTCCCCAAATGTAACTCAACTAAGATTCATTGTAGTTCCAACCTTCATTAAAATGTCAGAGATGTTCGTCTGAACTCTGAACAAGCACACATATTTAAAATGACAGCTTTACACTTCAATGAGGCATTTGCATCAAAGTTTAAAGGTTTGCTTAATGCGCAAAAAGCACACTGAATCATCTATTAAAGAAAGGTTAACCTTTACTTTGAATTTCAGAGTTCAAATGCTTGCTCGGGAAGCAGTCTGTAGATGTTAATTGAACAACGCTAAATTAAAGCTTGCAGTGCGGGCCAGTACCCCTGCTAAATAAATTAATTTGGTATAAATGTATTTATTTGATCTTTTACACTTTGTTTGTTTTCTAGTTAACTTTCTAGCTAACAACTTTACATATAATGAATAAGTGTGTTTCTAGAGTGAACATCACTTTATGTGATGAGCAAGGTGTTCAAAGAAAGCTACTTGTGATTGCAAAGTGTGTATTTTAATTGCTTACAGCAGTGAAGCAGAAGGGGTGTGCATGACACAATTAATGGCCATGTCATTTCCTGCACAGTGGTGTTCTCTGAGCCATCAAATAGGATTAATAATGAGGAAACACGGCATTTACTGCCACCCAAATTCTCACATGTTCACATTTAATAAAGCATTCATCAAAAAATTAAAATAAAAAGCTACAAATTTATTCATACTCATTAGTCTAGCTAGCAGATCAATAAGGTGCCAGATCAATAAGGTGCCTATATATATATATATATATATATATATATATATATATATATATATATATATATATATATATATATATATATATATATACACACACACATACATTGATTTTTTTTTCTGTTCATCACTGTACAAATGAATGGATGTATGTATGTATGTATTTATGTATGTATGCAAGAAGAAAAAGGATGTTACTTGTCAGCTTCCAGTAAGCAAATATCTTTAAACAAGAAGCCTGCCATTTCATGTAAATAAGCGTTTAGGTCACGAGTCAAGTATATGGCTGTTTAGCAAAACGCTGCATTGTTTTGACTGACAGCGTAATTGCAGATGAACTCAAACTATAGCCTGTAGGACTTGCTGATGACACTAAATTAACTCATTATCATCTGCTGGGTAATTACAGTGTTTTGTGATTCAGACTTCTGTGCAAAAGCACAGATTCAGAGGCAGTAGGTTCACAGGGACATTTCACCATTTTTGCATTGAACACATGCTGTCAAAAGAAAAAGAGATTTCACATTAATTGGTGTGATAAAGTGGCGTTTAAATTATATGTAAAAACAATGACTTTTTTAAGGATTTATATTAATGAAAAACTATATTTCAGTCCAGATCCAGTTCTAGGAAAAGCACGATATGTTATTTTATACTTGTCTCCAAGTCCTTTGTTCGAAGTGTCATGATATTTAACCATGATTCATGAGGTAAACTTGAAATTATATGTTCAGAATTATGGTATTGCGTACCTGGGATTTTTCAGAGAAATAAAGCATCTGATATTGTCATGGCACCTGTTGTTATAAAAAAAATAGAGCATACTAGACATGAGCACACTAGAATGTGTGATTGTCCTTTTTTTTCGATTTCCAGATTCGCTTTAGTTTTGAGATGTGTGATTATATGATTATTTTATCCTGTTTTTGGGTATCCACTGTCACATGCTACTGATGATGTCAGGACATTTGTACCTTTCAATTGCTCAACCATATAACTGCAGAGAAAATCCAACTGTCTTTGGCACCATATTCTTACTAAATGAAAATAACAGCACTATGGGCCCCTGACATGTCAGTTTGACGACCTTTAATCATGGTGAGAAAATAGAGGCGACAATCGATGGTACTATTGAAACCAAGTGTGTCATCAGTTTATGAACTGAGGCAGAAGCCCTCTGTGGTTGCCATAGCAGCATTGGTCTTTTGATAACAGAAGCTTCAGCCATGAAATTTGATGAGTGGGCGTGGCCTTCATTTTAAGATAAAGATGACCGATCTTGTCAATATATTTAGTAAACCTCCATTATGATGCATCATAATCAGTGCAGAAGCCCTTCTGCACTGATTATGATGCATCATAATGGAGGTATCAGCAATAAATTATTTTAGAACTCTACAGTTTGCATTGAATCTATAATGTGTGGAATATATATTGCATTATATTAGTATATATAGTATATTACCATTTAAAAGTTTTAGAAATTAATACTTTTATAAGTGACAGTAAAGGCATTTACGATGTTACAAAAGACTTCTATTTTGAATAAATGATAATAAATAATAATTTCTGAATGAAATGCTGAAAATTCAGTTGTTCATCACAGGACTAAATTGCATTTGAACAGTTATTTTTAATTTGAATACAATTATCTTACATTATAATAATATTTGAACTTGTATATTTTTGTATAGTGATTGTGTATTACTTTTTTTTACTGTAATAAATGCAGCCCTGGTAAATAAATAAATACATAAATAAATAGAACCTTTACATACATTTAAAAAAAAAATCTAATGTTTGAACTGTAGTGTACACTTTTCACAGTATGTTGAGAATTTATATGTATTTTAAATGAGTTCCTTATCATTTATATTTAATTTAAATGTATACTTTTGATTTTAAAATAGTTTAACTATTTAATCAGACTGGCAAACATTTGTATACGAATTAGGTAAAATGCAACTCCAGAATGATGACATGTTCGACGAGCGTCTCTCAGCTCGGCCTGAATTGCATTCATGCCAGATTAATTATTTTTGTATTATTATTTATTTAATGAATTAATTTTTTGTAACAAACTATAAATGAGTTATTTTAGTGTGTGGAATTGAATACAAGTGGAGCACAGGACTATCAGCAGTCATCCTCTCACGGGTCACGGTTAGGACAGACAGCACTCATTGAAAGCTCAGATGAAAGTTATTTCCACCAAGGCCTTTCGTAGTGTCTCGCCTCTGCTATCAGTGCGCAAATGCTTAATAGAGGCACTTCATTTCCTACGCATGATTGCTTATCCAATCAAATCAATTGCGTTGTGTCACTGTCCTTGTTGATACTCATTCGTGTGATACTCAGTTTCCCACTGGACCTGTTCCAATGTCATTGGTTTACATAACTGTGTGTGTAACAATTAACTGCAATGGAGTCACACAAGCGTTTCTGCCTCTTCAAGTCACCCAAAGCTTTACTATTGTGCATCCCCCACTATACGACAGTCTACATAATACCCAGAAGGCCATTTAAGACCTATAATTAAAGCTTTTAGGAAACCGACAGATAACCCTGGGCTTTACAAAGCAAATGTGCAATTGCAAACTTCTCTGCATGCACCATGGCAACAGCTCTTCCATACCTGACCTTCTTCACGCTGAAGAAAATACATGAAAATATTCAGGTAAAGAGACTTTCTTTTCACTTGATTTCGTTTTTTGCATATAGCCGTTTGCTTGGAAGTAATCTGGTTTCAAGCGTTATTTCTGTCAGATGCTCTGCTTGCCAGAGCACCAGCATGGGGTCGAATTATTGGTACTTCGTAATTAATCATTTAGTATCTAAGTTCCAAACGAATCTATTTTAAAAGCTAGAATCGAACGGTTCGCAAAAAAACTGTTACTTCTCATAAGAATAAGAACGTTCTTCTCCCCAAAATTGTGACTTTTTTTTATAATGCAATTTTCATAAGAACATTTCTACCCTATTAATCATTATTGTAGTCCCCCAAAAAAGTGTTTCTTAGAGGTATCGTTTTATGTCTAAAATTATGGGGAGTGGATATGTGATTACCATTTCTTTAATAAGAGCATCCGTCATGCTCACTTTCACAGTTAATTTCATCTGAGTCCCTGTTGTCAACACCTGTGATATTAATACAGACCGAACCCAGTCGCACACTCAAAAGGTATTCCTCAAAGAGTACCTGCACCTCTATATTAAGACAAATGTAATACATTTCTATTTCTGACCTGACTGTTGCTGCTCAGCGATGAGAAAATGATAGTTCCATATCCCTCCAAATCAGCTCAAAACCTCACTCTCTACTCAGTCTCGACTCACGACTAAAAAAAGACCAGCTTTAATTCAGTAAGGAGTTCTGCTTAATATCCTCTCTTATCCATTAAAGTAATAGTTCACCCAAAAAAACTAAATTCTGTCATCTGTGTACCCAGATCGTTCAAGCTTCAGTTTTCCATACAACGAATGTGACCACAGCTGTGAAGTAAGCTAATGAACAGATCAGGTCTGTGTGTCAATTTTGTTTATTTTCAGTAATCAGTTTGGTAAATTGCATGCCATTTTTATGCACCCCTTCTGGCGAAAAGACAAACCGTAGATGGTTATGGTTATTAGTTTTGCTTCACTTCCTCTTCACGTATATTGCTGCAGTTCCAGACAACAATTAAGCCTGGATGTGAATGTTTGCGTAGCCCTACTGCTGTGTGTTCCTGCTGTTAGATAAAAAAACAAAACTGTCATTATTGAAAGTTCTTGAAATTGTTGCACTAATTAAATAATTTAGTAGTTCAAGGCAATCATCGTTATTATTATTGTTAATGCTCGGGCTTAGGGATCTGAACAAACCCCTAACTTCAAGTATTTTAATGCATAATTCATCCTGCACCAATTCTTAAATTGGTTTGACTTGATAAACTAAAAGAAAAACAAGACAAGCTTTTTCACGGTGGACTATGTATGCCTATATAAATTATATACGTGTGTGTGTTATCTTTGAGAACTGCTTTAAGATAAGTGACTTGCTTATGCTTTTCTGTAAGTTATAAAGTGCAATGTTTCCATATCACAGATATAACATCTAAGCTGTTTAACAGTAAACCATTTGACTCTTTCACCACATTGTTTTGTTTCATGTGCTTTTTTAACAGCTGGGTTGTTTTGAGATTGAATCCAGTTGTGTCTGCGGGTTACCATGGATACTGTTGTTCTACGGTCTTTTATAGAAGTCTATATCCTATAATACATTATTAAGTAAACCGCACAGTTTGTGCACAATCCTTCATACTGATACAGTACACAAACCAGTAGTTATGCCACAGGTAAGCATAAATATCAAGGCAGGTCAGCCTTCTGGGAAAGGTCAGAACCTTCTGCTTTGTCCATACTAGGAATCTTTGTTCATTCAAGGCAAATATTTAATTCTGCATCGTCCCAAAGCAACATGAACTCTGCCTGGAGCAGGTCAGACTCTGAGACTGTAAATCTCCAGGGTTGTCATTAATGTATGCCTTTCTATTGTGTTTTCTTTCCCTTGCAGATCAACCGTGGATCTGGAATATTCCTTACACTAAAGCCCCAGACACTCATGGAAATGTATGGGTTCCTTCTTGAGCAGTTTGAGGTTAAGTGATTATCTGCATTTAAAAAAAAAACTAAAAAAGGAAATCAGACCATCTGCATTTCACTCTGTTTTGCGTCTGAATTAGTAGTAGATGCGCGCCATAAATGTGTGCACCCTTAATACTGTATTTTAGTCTTGTTTTGTATTCAAAGAAACTTTAGAGATGTTTAGTTATGCCTGAATTGTAAACATTTTGGCCAAATAAAATGCATTTTACAACTGGAAAACCTTGGAGCTAAATACATTTTTCAGCAGCAGTGTCATCCTATGACTTGTGGAAAAGACATTTATTTTGAAGTTTAGTAATGTATGTTGAAAATAGCAATCAAATTATGTTTTCATTTAACGAAACAACCATTGTCGATGGCTTTGACCCAAGCATGTTTACTCCTTGATTCAAAAATCTCAGAAGCAGGTAATGGGGTACCATTTATATATATATATATATATATATATATATATATATATATATATATATATATAAAACCAAACAAAACAAACTATTTTTCACATCCATTTTGAGACGGATTTGTCGTATAACCAATAGAACTCGGATAAATAGAAGACTAAATTAAATGGTGAAAACATCTCAGATTGGTCTTTTTTAAAAGTTTGATTATGGACATGTCCTCTGAAATGAATTCCGGGCGAGCTCCAAGGGCGGATTGATTTTTTCATTCTCGGCTACAGTGATGCAGTAATGTGTTTGAGGAGGACTCTGCTCCCCCGGCATCAGTGATATATTGAATGTGTTCAAAATACAGAACAATTGGTGCTGTTTTCTACTCATCCTGAAATTGTCATGTTGCCTAGCAACACTGGAAAAGTTAACTCTACCTTGATACAGGAATTCCCCGTGGCCCCAATTTTGTTTTTTGTTTTAATGAACAAAATTTTGATTCTGTGCATTACTTTAAGGTTTACTTAGACCTTTGATCCAGCACGTCTGTACTTAAAAGTTACATCTTGTCCATTGTGGGATTTTTATTGTACATTGTAATAAAATTAAATTAGCAGTCTGAGTCATGTACCTCTTGCACAACTATCTGACATATTTTTACAAACTGCTTTAGACTTTAGATCAGAATAAATATTAGAGAGGTCTCCTCTACATTCTAAAAAGGTCTTGTAGTATTGATCTCGGATCATTAGATTAATTCCTAACGGAGCAGTCTGGCTGAAACCACAAAGATCGTTATGTGTTCACCATTCAAATAAATTATTACTATGTTAACAATTCCTGCAATTATTAATAATTGTCTCCGTGTTACTAAACTGTATTGTTATTGTGTGTGTATTGTTAACCACAAATGTAGCATGTCACATTAACATTTCACAAATAATGCATCTTGTTCTATCGAACGTTTTGATTGAAAAGTGTGCTGGTGTTATTTTATTTTATCATAAAGACTAATCGACTGCTGCAACATCCTGAATATCAGACTAAGTTAAGTATCAAACTATCATTTTTCATCAGTTTTCATTTCAAAGGAGTATTTTATTCTGTCTGACCACTGCTGAAGTTGCATGGGCAATCAGCCTACCAATGTCTAATGTTTTGCCTGGATGAGGCTCGAAAGACATAGGCATCACATGGAAAGCTGTTTTAACATTTATTCTTTAAGGCTAACTAAAACTAGCATCTGCATTTATGTCGAGTTCTGATTAATGCGTGTTACAGTCAACTTTTATTTAGTTTCAAATATTGATTAGTCCAGCTTTGCTATATTACTATAGTTTCTTTTATTACATTTGTCAAAGTCGCTTGTAATAATAGGAATACATGCTTTCCGCTGCTGTCAGTGCCCTTACTTGATAGGTGTGTACGAGAGAAAGTAACGATCGACGATAAAGCGCGACAATGAGCAAAAAAAAATTTTTCAAACTTTAACAAACAATAATAGCCAGCTTAGACTAAAGCAAACATGCTAAGTCAGTGCTGTAGAAATATAGAAAGTTACACTTAGTGCTTTGCCAAAACTTTATGCCAGAGACTTCAGAGCCAAATGTTCAAAGTACTAGCCAAGTTTAAGGATACATAAGCACTGAGCGCCTGGTGATCACCTGGAGCTCCGAAATCAGCGTAGCAGATTTTCAAGTAGGCGTTAACTTTATTAATAAGCCAAAGATTAGAGTTTTAAACAACTACAGGTTTTTTTGCCTGAAAAACTACATTTCATGACGCGATAACATGCAAACTGTCAGGTTTTTATTGCATATTGACAAACTTGGGTAGCAACACTGGAACATTAGGGTATAAAGGGCTAAAGATGCCCTGGTTAAAAAAGCCACTTTTATGTTATTGGGTGTTAATCTTATAGATAATCACCAAGTTTAGCACGAAACATGAAAAACATTAAATTAATCATATCAGATAATAAAATATAATTTGTTGATTCTATTGTAAATGTGAAATTATTATGGGATCTCCTTCAGTGCTTCTTAACTTTTTACAGTTATTTGGGATATTTTAAAGTATGCATTTTAAATAAACATTTTAATGACAGTACTAAACAAAAGTTTTTAGATAATTCATAAATGTCTAATAATATTTTTAAATGTTTTGAACAAGTATAAACTTACATATATATATATATATATATATATATATATATATATATATATATATATATATATATATATATATATATATATATATATATATAATTAGCTAAAGTATTTGTATTTATATTATCTGCCTTTTACCCCATACCACCTCATAGATTTCAAAGATTTTTAAACAAAACAAACTACTTGGATCCATAAATTTTCAATGCAAGTGTTTATTTTTTAGTGTGTATTTTTTTGTCTGCAGTAATACACATTAGCCCAATTGTACCCTACTTTTGTCATGTCTTCTGAGTCTTCTGTAACAAGTAACAAATAAAAAATGTCCATCTAAAGTGTTTCTCGGGGAAAAAAAGTTAATGTATAAATAATGTATAAATAATATTTTGGCGCAAACGTTTTGAGAACATTATTAGAACGTTAAATACAGTAGAATTTGTTTGTAGGGAATTTTGACAAACTTAGCTGATTATTAGCTGAGAAACAGATACCAGTCACTATTGAAGCTCTTACTAGCTGTAGTGCTATTAAAATGAGTATCAGCAACAAAGAAAGAAAAACTTTAGTTATGCGGTGTAACTGTTAAAACGGCTTGCCACATGAGTCCGCTCCGAGAGTTTCGCGCAATCGCAGGGGAACGTGCGCTTCTTGCGAGGTTTGTCTGCTGAACTTAGGGGAACATCGCCAATATGTTTAGTTTAGTCCGCGGAAGCTGGTGTTGAAGGCTTACTTTAACAGTTTTAGATTACGCACGAACTCGGCGCTTGTGTGCAGTACAGTAAGATCTTTTCCATAGCTCGCGCACGAAGCCACCTGATGGACGTACCAGCGACTGAAGTGAAAATAAGGTATAAAGGCTTTTCGAAGAGACCCAGTGAGATGCATCACATGAGATGAGCTGAACTAGCAGATCCACCCACAATCTCATCTAACAGGATTCGAGCCGCCGCTAAGCCCATTTTCAGAGGATGGTGTGAGCATCTCTCATCATCGCTCACATGCAGTGCGTTTGCTGTACATGCAGCCCAAGAATAATGGAAGACGAGGAAGTTTCTTACAGTTGCATGCCCGCCACCGTTAAATGTAAGATGTGGAGACTTTATTACCAGTCCCGTCCAGCAGTAGTCACATAATGGCATGTAGAGGCGCGTGCTGCTGTGGTCCTGTGAATGAAGATAATGCGAGGTTCATAATGTTGCTGCTCCTCATCATCCTCTACCTCCTGTGCGGAGCCGCGGTCTTTTCAGCCCTGGAGCATCCCAAGGAGAAGCAGGCGAAGGAAAAGTGGGCTCAGAGGTTTGAGCTTTTCAGCCAAAAGTACAATCTCAACAGAAGTGATCTGGAGAAGTTCTTGAGACATTACGAAGAGGCGAACATGGCAGGAATACGGGTGGACACCCTCAGACCACGCTGGGATTTTACTGGAGCCTTTTACTTTGTCGGCACTGTCGTTTCCACCATCGGTAAGAATGACACTTGAAATATAGTTTGAATAAAAGACTCTTAAACGCATTAGTTATATAAATATAATATACATCCAAATCGTGTTACAGTTGGTGTTGCAACAAACATAAAAATAATAGTATGATAATATGGCAATACTAATGTGTTTGTGTGTAACGCTAGTCACACTTTTCTATTCGGTAAATATATAGCCTAAAGTCTTGGCTTTAAATATTTAATGTCGTTGCATGAATGCATGTCAGAGTGATTTTATCATCTTAACATGTTTACCTGAAACACTCATTAAATATATAAAGAGAAGTTTGGCTCACAAACAATATTAAAAAAGCAATAGTTGGAGAAAACATATATTTATGTAATTTGATTTAGACTCAAATCCATAGAGCTGCTGACATGTAGCCCTACTCATATAGCCATTGTGCAGCTATTTTTTATTTTATTGAATTTTTTTATGCAGTAAACTTGCATGCATGTAAACCAGAGGAATTGTGAAGTCACAGTTTTCTTGTGTTGTTACATTTTAGGGCTGGATGTATATGTAATTAGACTTTTTAAAAATGTTATGATTAAAAATTAATGCATTTAATATATAAAACATGCGATCACGCTATAAAGTGTTGCACATTGTTACATTGCACATGTTATATATTGGGCTTGACCTTGTTGGTACAATGTTAACCCTAATACCTCAAGAACTGAAATGTATAAAACATGTTGTACAAGTTATGTCAGTCTGATACATGTCCCCCTCTCTTTTCTATATATTTTATCATTTTATCTCACCATTCCAAATCGGTAAATATCGACACAGAAGTCTTCACTTAAACTTAATAGAGATGCTGTTTATCGATATCAGCATTGTTAATCAAAATTTCCCAGTTCTTTATGCCTGTGTTCCTAATTAATTCCAAGTAAATTTCTCAAAGGGGAACCAACAAACACACAACTGTTAGTTTTCCGAACATCTCTGTGTGGAGACGCGTCTCATGAAATGTCCAGTGATGAAGTCTTCAGACGTTGAGGCTGAGAATGAGCTTGTCCTCATGATGTCCCCATAAATGGTGGCTTTCATGTGCAGGGAGAAAAAAACATCTTTGAGAAGAACAATGCAGCCCACTTGTTATCCACTTGTCATTTCAATCAGTGTGACAAGGAGAAAG
The DNA here is from genome assembly GCF_018831695.1 of Puntigrus tetrazona. Taxonomy (NCBI): domain Eukaryota; kingdom Metazoa; phylum Chordata; class Actinopteri; order Cypriniformes; family Cyprinidae; genus Puntigrus; species Puntigrus tetrazona. The sequence goes on along the minus strand of NC_056715.1, from coordinate 4,882,119 downwards.
TGGGAGATGTTTCAGCATCTGTCACCAGCAACAACAGTTTGGTCTCCAGTTGTGGCCGAACGAGCTCAATAAACAGCCCACCGCAAGTATTGTTTATTCCTTTATATATGGGTATAAATTAACATTTCTTCCTCTCGTATTTCCCACAGGGTTTGGAATGACCACGCCGGCCACAGCCGGTGGCAAAATCTTCCTGATCTTTTATGGCCTCATTGGCTGTGCAGCCACCATTTTATTTTTCAATCTCTTTTTGGAGAGAATAATAACAGTGCTGGCTTTTGTTCTCAAATCCTGCCATGAAGTCCAACGGCGACGCAAAGGAGTTTTACCTCACAACAGCAGACACGATTCGAGCGACGCGAGGCTGAATCGTGAAGACAGTCTGGCAGGATGGAAGCCCTCAGTGTATTGCGTGATGTTGATCCTTTGCGTGGCAGCAATAATCATTTCTTGTTGCGCTTCGGCCATGTACTCCTCAATCGAGGGATGGGGATACCTGGATTCGCTCTACTTCTGCTTTGTGGCATTCAGCACCATTGGTTTTGGGGATATGGTCAGCAGCCAGCGGGCCAGTTACGAAAACCAAATAGTCTACCGAATCGGCAATTTCTTCTTTATTTTAATGGGCGTTTGCTGCATTTACTCGCTGTTCAACGTCATCTCTATTGTTATCAAGCAGGTGCTCAACTGGCTTCTGAGAAAGCTGGAGATACCGTGCCGTCACTGCCCCGGGAGGTCTCTCCGGCCCCGTAGAAACGCAGTCATGCCGGCCCATGTCCGAACGCGTGTTCGCAACATTTCCATAGACACAGATGCAGTGAACGACAGCGAGACGGATGGACGCAGGATGTCTGGAGAGATGATCTCCATGAGAGACTTCCTGGCGGCTAATAAGGTCAACTTGGCGATCATGCAGAAGCAACTCTCTGAGACTGCCAACGGCCATCCCAGGCCGTGCGGGTCGACGAATAGGCACAATGGATTCTCTGGTGGGGTCGGAGCCCTCGGCATAATGAATAATAGGCTTGCGGAAACCAGTGTGGACAGATAAATATTACCTTCAGAAACAAAACAACACTCCGAAAAGCCAGATTGCACTGCTCATAGTTTAGCTAGCATTACTTTTATAATACAGGTGTAGACTCGCACATGAAGTCTCTTGTGTGTTCTGAATGCTGTAGTTGAAATATTCATTGCTGCTATGAAGGTAAAAAGAACGTAGAACTCAAGCTCAGGTCTGTTTCTAAGATCTAAGATGTGCTGGGAGAGGCTTTGCTGCACAGAGTTTCGACTCAAATTTTCTTATGATTGCAGGGTTTTTTTTTTTTTTTGATTGGAGGATGTTGCAATCAGGTTTAGCACTTTGAATAGCAAAAAAAGAACGGATGGGATCTGCAGTAGGGTGTCCAATGTCTGAGACCACTAGTGTGAATGTACATGTTATATTTATATTACGAACATAATTCACATGAAATGTAAACTGAAAAATTAACTCGTTTTGAATTTCATAAATATTCATCGAAAAATACTCGGCTTGTCTTTCTTTGGCCATAAACTGCAGCCGAACTCAAAATTTGGATCCAATATTTCAAAGAGCATCTTATGAACTTTTGACTTTCAGAGTTACATGAGAATTGTCCAATTTGTATATTGGACCTAGAAATTGTTAAGAATCATATGTATTTAATTATTTAATTATTTAATGTAATCATTCAGCAAGGATGCATTAACTTTACAGTTAAAAAAGATTCTGAACTTACAAAATAAACTTTATTTCAATTAAATAATGCTCTTTTGAATTTCCAATCCATCTTTAAAAAAAATGTGTGATAGTTTTCACAAAAATATCATCGATTAGAAATGTTTCTTGAATACAACATGTAAACATTATTTCTAAAAATAAATAAATAAACAACTTTACAATCACAGGAATAAATCGCATTTTTAAAATATATTTGAATAAAAAACAGCTATTTTTAATTGTAAAAATATTTCCAATTATTACTGCTTTTCTAAAAAAAAAAATTTAATTGTAAAATAATTGCACCCTTTGTGACACACTTAAAACAAACAAAAAAAAATACGGACACTGAACTTCTGAATTTGCATGCATGCACGTATAGGGTTTGAGATTTTTATAGTGGTGTCAGACATTTGGACTCATTCTTCTGTCACTTCTGACACTTTCTAGTTGAGTATTCCTTTTTAGGTTTAGCTGAACGATCAGTGAAAAGGTCATGAAAATTACATTCATTCACAAGTAGCTTACTGTCCTCTTCACTGTGCAGGTATGTAGATATGAGCATGAGGCATAAAGTGTCACAATTAAGAGAGCCAGACAACCCACGTGCCATCTGATGCATGACGTTAAAGCTACTGCACACACTTCAGAGACTCTAGCAGCTGTATAGAATTCATGACTCAACAGCCTATTGATTGCTTGAATCGCTTATCAGGTATTTCAGATGAACTGAAACGAATGTGCTACAGTGCACAGAACAAAACGAACAAAGTCGTTTTGAATGAAACATGTGCAAAGCCAAAATGGGTATGATGCAGGACATCAAATCATTTTCTCCAGCACTTTGTATCTTGAATTTTGAAACCTGCTTACTTTATTTTGAGATGAATGACTGTATGTAGAGGTGCAATGCATGATGAATTATAATAAAGTATGCTTTGCCAGTTTTGCTGGGAAATCTTGCAGATGTGCGTGCTTGCTAAAAATGATCTATTATTTTGTTGTTGTTGTTTTGTAACCCTGTCTCACCAAATAAATGCGTATAAATAGTACGCCAAACAACAACTCGTGATATTGACACACGATGGCAATATTAGGATTATATGGTTTGCGTATTTTTGCGTATCACGAGTTTTCGTTTTTATTTGCCATACTATTTTATGAGACCTTGCTCATTGTTTTGTACGTTGTAGGGTAGGCTACTATTTTGCTATGCATTAATATTTTAAATGACACTCAAACTTTACTTCATGTCCGCATGTTTATCGACAATGATAACTATATTGGATCTATAAGACAATCAATATCTCATAATGCAGGTTGTTATTTTGACTGAACAGCGGGTAAGTGAATATCCATTTCTTTAGGTTGGCGAGTCCTGTCTGTGTGTGTCATGACTTTCTATCCATTAATGTCCGTCACCTGCAGTCTTGTGGCCTTCACCAGCTTTCAAACCCACTAGTGTCAATATGATTCTGCTGTCACTTCAGGGGAATCTCAAGAGTATGTGTGAGCCAGCAAAAGCAACTCAGTGGATTTCCAGCCTGTTTACAAGCAGCAAAGGAGCATATTCTAGTCTTCTTATTTGTTTATTTTGTGCATCCTTTTCTGTCAAAATTAGTGAGCGAATCAATGCAAAGTCATTGATCCAAAACAGTTATATTGTTGCACGCCTAATGCACATTTCCTGCACTGTGTGCACAATTACAATAGTATGATCGACCCAAGAAGCTTTGGGTTATTTGGCATATACACCCACCACATTTAATACTGCATGGGGTAAGTTGAGCTAAAACTAAACAATTGTGAAACAATGCTAAAAAAAAAAAAAATCTAACGATTGTTCAAACCAATTTCTTTTAATAGCCTATTATAAAATTGAAATGGGTAGTATAGCTACTATAAAAGATAATAAAATAAGTGACATTTTGAAAGCGTCTCCTTATTAGTATTTTGCTGTGGTGTTTTGTGGACACTGTTGTTGTAATAGCGGCTAATGTTCACTAGAGGGCGGAAGTATGTCATAAAACCGCGAATCCCCTGTGCAGGTGTTGAAAGAATTTCGTTTAATCCAGTACAATCAAACATATCTTTTTTATCTTTTAGTGTTTTTTGACAGTTTTTTCCTAACACAATTATGTGAAATCTGATGAAATGTATTTCGTTAAAAGTATTATGTCGAATAAATAGTAAATATATACTGTAAAGGAAAAAATATTTTATTTTGTTGAAAACATACATCTGCGTGATTACCTTAATAATAATATTACTAATAAACAAAATTCATAATTCATATAAAAGAGAGAAAGAGAGAGAGAGAGAAATGTAAGCAATGAACTCCACATTCCGTCGTCACGTCCTCAGCGAATAAAAAGTCAGAAATGACATTTTTGTCCGTGCAGCAGTTGGTGAAAAATGATCGAGGATGAAACTGTACCATATTCCACTGGATTTGTAGTCCGGCGCTCGACAAACTCCCATTAAGTGTGACTATCCCGCCCGCTGAGAGGAACTACAACTCCCATGAAACCGCCGCAGCGCTTCTGTTAATATCAATATGGCTTCTGTCAGTCAGACAAAGGCGAATCAGTTTTTGCCTTGAAATGAAATCAAATTAGGGAAAGGTAGCGGGAGAGTCGGACATCGTCCTGTTTTGCTGGTTCATGTCTGGCGACGGGGATCAAAGGGACGGAAACACTGTCAGTTTAGTTGAATAAATGCTGTGGTGCACGGAGGCCCCGCACGCGCACAATCAGGTAAGTCTGAGATGCCAAATTATAAGAAAGGCGTCATTTGTTAAATCTGGCTGGGGACATGAAACATGCGTTCACGTGCAAATGACGCTCGGGGGAAATTGAGCTCGGTTCGACCGCTGGTTCGCATGTAAACTCACATCTGCTCTCATTCTGCGCTGGGATAGGGGTTTAGAAAAGAAATGCCAGCAACTGTGCAACAACTGACACTATGCTGACATTGGTGAAATGAACTAATAGTTGTATTGATGCTCATCTCTTTGCGTTTATTGTTGTGATTGTTATTATTTGTGTATATATGTCTATTATTTTGTTTTGGGTTGCAACTAGGTGCTGACAGCATCCTAGAGCCGTGTTATTTGGGTGTAGGGTCAGGGTGTTTATATTGGGTTAAGGTGACGTCCGGTATATAGGCTTGATAGTTAATGCAAATTGTGTCTATTTTTTTTTCTATAGCGGTTGTTTAATAGCAGGGAAGGTGACCCTATTAAGACTGCCTAAATCCAAAGTTGTGCATGTTTTCTTAAAGATACTAGCCTATATTTGAATAGTTTTTTAGTGAAGTGTATGCAATATGCTGTTAATCCGGTACAAACACGTTATTTTTGTCACAATAAGATCAAATTAAATCGCTTAATTTATTTTTAATGATTATTTTTTTGAAAGTGATTTAATCAATTTTTGTTTATGTAAGGGGCATCTGCATCTCACCATACTTTTTATTGTAAGTTCTTCACATTGCATTACAATAAATAAAATAATTTGGATGGATTTTGTGACTGACCGACCTAGCTGACAAACTGCAAAAACTGCTGATGTAGCTAAAATATGGATTATAGTTTAGTGTTTTGCACTTTCCAGCATCTATTCAACAATGGGGGGGAAAAGTGTGTATGGATGTTTCTTTGGTCTTACCATGGTCCTTTCAACCTGTTCCTATCACTTACCTTAAGACAGTTTTGCAATTTCTCTAACTAAGCATTTTTCGGAATTCTAGCTTTCATTTCCAGTCTTAGTTTCTTGAACACAATGAAAACAATGTAAGCGGGTAAAGTTTAAATATAAGAATGCGTTTAAGCACAAATAAATTCAGTTAATGTTTTTACAAAAAGTAAAGTGGCTTTTTGCTTGTTGGGCTTATATGAAGCAGGGTTAAGAAATAGTGCATTATAAGCATTCCTTATAAGCCCTTGTGACAAAAAAAGCTTTATGTTTGTGGATTATAATTACAGACAGAGCTTTAAATCGTTGTAGTTTTTTCTTAAATAGCTTGTATAATATTTTAATTTATTATAAAGATTAAAATTAGAATTGTGTTGTTCTACTGCATATTTGTTTGCATCATTTAGGTGGTGACGTGCTTGTTATGCATATGACCTTTTAAAATAAAGACTATTGCCTTTAAATGTTAAGAAAAAAATAATTTGATGACACATTTGTTTTATTATCTTTTCATTTTGAATGTAAAAAATCTTTTTGAATGGCATTAACAGCTTTAACAATGATTTTATTTTATTTTCTGTAGATGTAGATATAACTTTAATTGTAGCAGCATAGCGGGCATCAGGTACTTCAGACAACGTGTTCTGTATGGTTTTCGTTTTCATTGATATGTGGGCATGAAGGTCTAATAATTTCCAGCTGTCTACAGAGGTAAAACGATATTTAAAATATCACTTTAACAGACATATGCAACAAATGGGCTGTAAAAATAGTTTAAAATGATAGAGAATAGAAGTAAACAGAGATTTGGGATTTTTTTGGATGCTGTGCTGATGAAGAGAGCCAGGGGCATATGGACAGAATCAACTTTGATCTTTAGCTGCTGCAAAACAGATGAGTTTTTGTGCTTCTGCCTGAGTACTGTAGTTTCATAACTATAATCTATAGAAGCTTTTATGCTTCCATGCATATGTCAGATAAGACTATGAATATGCAAATAAAAGAAACATTGAGAAACGTTAAACTCCTCAGAGCATTAAAACGTATTAAAATTAATCACCAGACTACTGGTGTGCATGCAGTGCTTGATATAGCAAGATTGAGTCTCTCTTGATGATTGTTATTGTTAAAAGTAGTGATGCATTTCGCATTATTAAACAATTATTTGTGTTGCTAGTTTCTTGTGTTAAGGCCAGCTGACTGAGTCGGTTTGTCATCATCAAATGAGTAGGTCCTGCATGCCTGTGGTTTAACACGTCTACATATGAGCGATTCTGAATTCTTGTGTCACTGCGTTTTATATTTAAAATCCTATTTGATGTCTGAAGTGACACCTTTACTTTTTTTTTTTACTCTCATATCAGAAAGACTGAAGATGTGTACGTAGTGCACACCTCTGTGGGACAAAAGGAGATTTTTGTTGACTTGAATTGTTCGGCTTCTATCGCTCAAGGCTTGTTACAAGCAAGGTATTGTTTTTTGGGAGGTACAAAAAATGGAATACTGAACAAATCCTTAACGCTCCCAGATTTATTGTTGTTTTTGCTGATTTGCTGTATCTGATGCCTCTGGATAATTAAACCTTTTGAAGCTTTTTAAGGGTGCTTGGGTGAGCAGAAATCTTTTTTTACGCATTTTATGCAGCGCAGACACCAGGAGACAGTCGTACTCGCTCATCAGCAGAATTTATTCTCGAAGAACATGTCGCAGGGAAGTTGAAATCTTCATTTTGTTAAAAGGAGCCTCACCGTTTTCTCGTTTACTTGATTGCATTACACTGCACCATATGGAATGCATATTGCCCTGGCACGAGTCTTGCTTTTGCAGCGTCATAAGTTGTAGCTTCCTTTTAAAACTCGAATTGAAATACAGCACTTTACGGGACAACAACTCGGCAGAAGCGTGCGCGCGCGTGTGGGCAACAGCCTGGCATTGAGAGAACTATTCTCAGACAAACACCCGTACGGAGTGATTCATCCTCAGCTTCTTCACTGAAAGTAGGTTGGCCGCCTCGGATGGAATTTTTCTTGGCAGTTTTCCCTAAAGTTAACCTCCTTCCCCCTCCTCACGTGTCCCAGCTTTCTGCTGTTTAAAGTCTATTAAAAATTCTGTGGTAATGCATGCAGTGTCTTTGCCTTGACCTCAGACAGTCTCCGCACTTCTGTTGCAATGATTGGTCGATAAAGGTGCGGTGACTTTGACATTTTCTTGGAAAAATAATGCTTTAGTTAGGGCTCGTGCGCATACGGCCCCTGCTACACCTCCTCCACTGCATTTCTCGGACAGAAACATTGTTTCTTTTAGTCTAAGCTGTGTTGTTTTGACTTTTATACACTATGCAGCCATGTGTCGTGTTTTATCAGCATTTCCTCCAACATCAGTCCTCTAATGCAGCAGCTTTCTCTCTTTTTCTTGGCAGAATGTCCCATTATACAGATGAGCCTCGTTTTACCATTGAGCAGATCGACTTGCTACAGCGGCTACGTCGGAGCGGCATGACAAAGCAAGAGATCTTGCACGCCCTGGACACCCTCGAACGGCTGGACCGCGAGCACGTGGAAAAATTCGGCCACCGGCACGCCCATGGCGGGAACGGGGCGGCTGGCGTCAATCACGGCAACGGCAGCAATGCCACCACCTCTTCCAACTCCTGCACTACCTCCTCTAACAACCTCACAGCCTCTTCTTCGACGACCTCTACGGCCACGCAGACGGGATACCGTGGCAATGGCCTCTCTCCCTCCCCTAGCAACAGCTATGATACCTCCCGGCCCCCGACGGCTCCCACCCCTGTGCCCGTAGTAGCACCCATGGTCCAAAATGGTCGGGATGGCCTCGCCGCCATGCCCAACGGAAAGCTCTCTCCGCCCCGCTTCGCTGTTAGCAACACCTCCTCGCGGGCTTTTGCGTATGAGCACCCAGATGAAGAGGTGGACATCGATGACAAAGTTGAGGAGCTTATGAGGTAAGTGGGACACTCTCAAAATTGCATGGTTCCTATTTTAATAACAAGAAATTGGATAGTTACAATATGGATGTTAAAGCTGTGCGTCCACCAAAATGCTTTTTTGTCAGCTGAAAACACTCTGTCTGTGAGCGCTTGAGAGTTTCTCCAAACATTATAGCAATATAAAATATTATGGTAAACAAATCGATCTGGTAAAGAAATAAATATTGTTGTTCAGCTGTAGTACAGTTGGAATTCCCACCCCTCCTCCACTGTGATTGGTTGGATGACTAGAAAGTGATATTGATGAGTGCAGCGTTTACTCAAAGTCGACCAGTCTTAACTCCGCCCAGTGCAAAAAAGATGCTCGGTACTCTGCACTTTGTTGTAAGAGTGCGACGGTTTTTAAAACTCTTGGCACTCTTAAAACTGACATTGTTATTGAGAACAACTGACGCTATCTGAGGGAAAAATGATGCAAGTAGTGCTATGAGTATAACTGAATATGGCCATGGGCATGTGGGAAACAAGCCCATGGCCAACAAAAGTTGATTTACAAAAATGTGATGTTAGGGGCAGTTCGGACATTGTGTTCCTGAGTTATAACAACTTTCTATTTCTTTGAAAATTGAACATCACAAAGGGCTATAGAATGCATTGACTAAATTAAATTTTGAGTCTGTTTAAATATAAAGCCAGAAAATAGCAAAAACTTAAATAACAGAAAATTTAAATAACAGGTTCACTTGTTCTGATGCTTGTGCAACGTTTTCAAAACGGTGTATTTGAATGATACCTTAAAATACTCTTTGTTGTAAAGACAACAACAAAGACAGTGTAGCCCCAGTTCATTAATCGTTGTTTCTCACGAAGAAATCTTTTACATGAATCACTCAAAACACGTCGAAAATGAACTCGAAAATTCCTCAATTATTAAAACTGGATGCGACTTTGATCTTTAACCTTTTTTATGTCTGAACTGTGTATTTGGTTGCTGCGTCATAACAAAAAAGAACAACAAAAATCCCAATGCAGTCCAATTCATAATCAGTTGACTCTTATGAACAATTCTTTTTCATGAATCATACAGAATGAGCCACAAATCATTCATGTCAGTCATTAACACCAAATCCATTTGTGAATCTTAAATTTGTGTTATTAATGCTGACTGGTCGTTAATATGACAAAATATAGTTAAAGACCAGCATTAGGGACATTTTTGTTGTACTAAATGGTTCTTTAAGGAAATGTTACTAAAAATAGTGTTGATGTTTTTCACTTGATGTCTCTCTCTGTTGTTGTAGAATGGACAGTGCTATAATTAAAGAAGAGATTAAAGCGTTCTTGGGGAACCGGCGAATATCACAGGCAGTAGTTGCTCAAGTTACAGGTTAGTTTGCTCGGGCTTTTGTTTTCCAAAAATGAGTAAATATATTGTGATTTATCCTGTGATGTGATATTTCCCTTGCTATTTTGTATAATAAAAAAGTGACAAAAATATTTTGTTGCTTCCAGCATAATGCTATACAGAAATGTCAGCTGTGTTGCTGCTTTTATTACAGTTGTGGGATTTGTCATGGCAAGCCTTTGAGAGGCATATGCAAGTCAGATTTTGCCCTTATGTGCTGTTTGTTGTCTGCAGGTATCAGTCAGAGCCGGATTTCACATTGGCTGCTCCAGCAGGGCTCAGACCTCAGTGAGCAGAAGAAAAGAGCCTTCTACCGCTGGTACCAGCTAGAGAAAACTACACCTGGTAATACACATGTAGAATATCCAACAACTTTCTAGTGTTTCTGTGATCTAATAATAACTTCATCTTTGGCTGATAAAAATGTTCCAGGAGCATATCCTACATATCCAAGTTTTAATGTAATTTATTGATTGTGCACATTCTAATTTCCCGTTTTTTACATACATACTGTTAATATATGCATGAATACAACATGAATACAGCATTAAATAGCACTGACAAAAAAAGAGTAAACTATTCTCCAAAGTCTTAAATTTTATAAAACCTCTTGTCCTCCTTCAGATTCTTTCAAGCTGATCTGAGAGAAGAAATCAGACATTCAGTGAATAGATTAGAAGGTCATGACCAAAACCCCAGAGCAGCAGTTTTCTCATTATCATGTGCTTCCGGACACAATGAAAAGGCTTCAGTCTCTTCAGAAGCATACAGTTTTTCTTATGACACTTCGTCTGATAGGACATGTCATGTTTGTGTACCAGGTGCGACACTAGCGATGCGGCCCACACCTATGGCCCTGGAGGACATTGTGGAGTGGCGTCAGACCCCTCCTCCTATTAGCAGCACCCAGGGCAGCTTCCGTCTGCGGCGCGGCAGCCGCTTCACCTGGAGGAAAGAGTGTCTGGCGGTGATGGAGAGGTGAGAGGATGTGTTAAATTGAGTGAATGGTCAGGACAGGACATCGTGGGTCGTTCCGGGATAATGGACGACCTTTTGAATCTGTGATCTTTGAATCAACGCTTTAAAAAAATTCCAATTGTTAACATTAGTTAACAAATTCTAAAGTAATTTATCATTGTTGATGTTAATTTTTGTTCATTACCACAGTAATAAGATTAAAAGTTACATGTTAATACATGTTAGTATAACAAAAATAAAATGTTTATTAGTAGTTATCTTTAGTTATATCATTAACTCAGGGATCTTATATATATATTATCCTATATATATTATCCTATATATATATATATATATATATATATATGCTGAATCACAGGAGGTGACACGATTGAACAACTTTTGTACAGCTTTTAATAATCAAAATTTGTTGAAAAATTATTTTCATTGATAGACACACTATTGTTAATTCATGTTTGTTCAATATTGTTCATTATTGGTTCATGACACCTTTTGTTATTTACGAAGGAAGTTTGAACCTCATTGTAAAGTGTTTTAAATTGTTTTACTGATTTCTGTTCAAGTAATTACTTTTAAACTATTTAATCTTAATTGACAGATATGTGAGAATGTGTGCCATTGTCTAATTCAGTATGTTTTAGCACAGCTTAGCATAGATCACTGAATCTGATTAGACCAATAGCATCTCGTTCAAAAAAAGATATATTTCCTATTTAAACCTTCTGTAGTTACATTGTGTACTAAGACAGACGGAAAATTAATGTATAGCTATACGGCTAGAAACTATACTCTAATTCCTGTATAATAATCAAAGAACTTTGCTGCCGTACCTTAGGTGCAGCAGGTGCAATGATATTATAGGCCCCAGCATTTTCAGGCGCTGCGTAATAACATTGCACCTGATGCAGAGTTGCCAGGTTTTCACAGCAAAACCCTCACAATTGCTACTTAAAACTAGCCAAATCACTTTTCGGGGGATATTCTCTGTAAAAAAAAAAAATAAAAAACGTGTTCCAGTCGGGTAAAATACACATTGTTTTAGCTGTTTATAAAAGTTGCATTCCAGGGCCTAAATATAATGTTATTGGGGTCGCGTCAACCCTTGGACATGAAAAACATCCCATTGACCGCAGACTTGGCAACACTGGCCTGCTGCTGTTCCTTGATTATTATGCCGGAATGAGCGTATAGTTCCTAGCCATATTGGCCTAGAAAATGACAACTTTCCATTTTCTGTCAGTCTTAGCACATGAAAACTGTAAATTTCAGCTGTTCAACTTTAGGGGAGTTGAAAAAGCCTATTTTCAAAAATAGTGGCGTGTTCCTTTAAATGAATCTAGTTATACTGTACATGCAGTTTGCTGTGGTATCTTAACTATTATCAAGAATGGTGAAATTTGACTGGTAATGATATTGTCTACTGAAATGTTGTTATTGTGTTATTGAGTCTAGATTGAACAAAGACATAAAGCAAACATATATTTACAGCTATAAAATGTATTATCTGCCTTACGCTATATTTATCTTATATTTTCTTTAAGTTATTTCAATGACAACCAGTATCCTGATGAAGCCAAACGAGAGGAAATTGCCAACGCCTGCAATGCAGTTATCCAGAAACCAGGTAGGATGTTTAAACACAAGCTCCATAAAGAAGATGAATGCATGTGTAAATGCCTGTTATCGTGGCCCCAGACGTTATTGATGAGCTCTGCTGTGATTTGATTAAGGGAAGAAGCTTTCAGATCTTGAGAGGGTCACGTCTCTGAAAGTTTACAACTGGTTTGCCAACAGACGGAAGGAAATTAAGAGAAGAGCCAACATAGGTAATGTTGAAGCCCTCTGGGGACAGACAAAGCTCAAATTACATGCAACAATGCATTTTGAATATGGACAATGTAATTATTTCCATTGCGTTGTTATCACCATGCTGCAGCTGTCTCATTCAAAATGTGCATTCATCAGAAATATTGAATTTACAGAAAAATGCCTTTCAGAAAACTTAGTTCCATCATGTTGGGTACATCCTAATGGGCTCAGATATGTTATGGCAAGGTCTGTTTTTTTCTAAGAAGCAGCAATCCTGGAGAGTCATGGGATTGATGTCCAAAGCCCAGGAGGTCATTCCAACAGTGATGAGATTGATGGAAATGATTATGGTGAGCCAGTAGCTGCTGACCAAGTTTTAGGAATGGTAAGAGTTTTAACAACTCATACATATTTTTGATAGATAGGCCTATGTTTTAAAAAATGACAATGATGCTAATCTTATATTAGAATGTATTTTTTTTAGAGAATATGTATAATAATATTTATACAACTTTTTTTATTTATTCAATTGGCCAATACCAATTAGATAATAATTATTCTCATGTTGTTATGGCTGATACTCACTAAATTGATATAGTGGATATTGAAAACAGAAATATATATATTTATTTTAGATTCATTTAAAATTCTGGCTAATATCAATATAGCTAATAATTATTACAACATTATGACTGATCGTATGGTTGATATTGAAATGAAAATATAAAATTATATTTCGTAATTAAAATAAATAATTTTAAACTGTGTATATGAACTTAGCAATGACAGCAGTGGTCAGTCTAAAATGCACAATTAAATATCCAATACCGGCCAATATAAATCCAAAAAATAAAAAAAAAATCTGCCAAAATTCCAAAATGGTACCAATGTACAGTACCATGAGTTGTTTGAATTTTATGCTATTTTGTCTTTTAATGACTTTTAAAGTCATTCAAACAGGTTTGCAGGGGCAAAAGCAGAGGTCTTCAGACCAATCTCTGGTTCTCTACTTCCTTATAGGATGACAACACCGGTCCAAACGAACACCAAGACCCCATAGCTTTGGCAGTGGAGATGGCCGCGGTCAATCACAGCATCCTGGCACTGGCGAGGCAGGGCGGAGCCACCAGTGACATCAAGACAGAGGTGCTGGACGATGAGTGAGAATCCTTCCACGTGGAGCTCGGAGGGAAGCCGAAGGAGAAATGTGGGGTTACAAAAACAAAGCCAAACAGTTTGTGCGTGAACTGTTATTATGAGGAATACGGCCAGGTCATGGATGACCAAAGTGAATGCGGAGGTTATAAAGACTGTTAACCCAACATTCCCCCCTTCCTCCTCCCTCCTACATTTGACGCCTCAATAGTCTTTTCATTCAAACCGCTCTCCTACACGCAACGGCTTGGGGAGGCGCCGCGATTTAACTGTTGATGAAACACGTTCACTAAAAACCTCATGCGACATATCACCCTGCCATCTCACACTTGGATAGTGAATTTCGCCTCTCAGTTTTCCTTCTTTCAGGAAGTCTTCTTTGCAGGATATAAGAGGTCAGTATCATACTAAATGTTCACTGCCTCAGTCTCTCCAGGGAAAGTGTGTTGGGAAGCATATTCTCTCTCACTTCTTAACTTATTTCTTTGTGTACGTGCAGTCCAACGTTGCTGAAATTGCGTTTAAACTTGTACAGTTGTCACCAGGGTCTAAAGTTAACAGTCGCCTGCCATCAAATGCGTCCCCGCGACTTTGGCAAGTCTGCTCTGCCAAACAATCACAGACTAGAAAGTAAAAAAAATAATATTGGCTAGTTGGTAAGTCTTGCTGATAAATGGAAAACAGTGTGGTGATTCAAAATCGACTACTTTGTTGATTAATCTTAAGGAAATCTTAAACGTGTTTTTTTGGGCGTCTACATAAAATGTGTTTTTGCATTCAAAAACAGGCATGATTTTAAAAACGTAAAATTATTTAAAAAGTAAAAAAAATGTCTGAGACGCTACAAAACATTGCCATAATATGGTTAGGCAATAATAACAGTATATATCACAATATTTAGATTTTTGATTTTTGATATCAAAATGGTTGATACCATTTCTTAATTCTCGTCCCCAGTTTCAAAATCGCTTAAAACGAAGACTAGCCAAGAAAAAAAAAAAAAAAACTCAAGCTCACTGAAGACAAGTCAGTGATTAAATAAGAATAATACACTAATTGCAAGCAATAGGACAAAAAAAACTATAGTGGAACAAATAAATAACATATGTTACATACATACAAGTAATTAAAATGTATAAAAACTGCATATTCTTCACTGTGTAAATTAAATATATATTGCTTCTTAGTAAAGTACCAAAAGCCAAAATCAGTTAGGGATTTTCTCTCTTTTGTTGTTTGATAACATGAATGACAGAAAGCAGGAATAGAAGACAGCTGTCACTTTAAGAGCGGCACGTATTCAATATACTGTTACACATGTTTTCTTTCTCAGCTGCTTGCTTTCACTTAAAACCCAAATTACTGTCTTAATGAGGATATTTGCAAAGATGGGCGTTTTGACATACAAGCGTGTGTATTTAACCATTCAAGGCGAAAACGGCAAAACTCAATATTCCTGCGCTCTGTGAGCACCGTCTTCACATGTGTGCCTCTCTGACAGCACTCAAGAACAGTCTCTCAGACATTGTGTTTAAACAGTGAAATGAGTCTTTCGCTGCCGATTGCATTTCAACGGCTTAAAGGAACGCTACACTTTTTTTTGCTCGTTCTCCAACTCCCCCAGAGTTAACAAGTTGAGTTGTGCCGCTTTTCAGCCGATCTCCGGGTCTGGCGGTCGCACTTTTAGCCTAGCTTAGCATAGATCATTGAATCCAATTAGACCAGTAGCATCGCGTTCAAAGATAACCAGAGTTTCAATATTTTTCGTATTTAAAACTAGAGATGAGTCAAGTTTTAAACAGCAAAAATATGGTCAATTTTTGAACGCGATGCTACCGGTCTAATCCGACTCAATGATCTATGCTAAGATAGGCTAAAAGTGACCAGGAGGTCGGCTGAATGGATTCCAGAATAGTAAAACTCAATGAGCCTCTAAAATAAGTGCAGTGTTCCTATAACATTACTTGTTTTTATACCGCAGTATTTAAAATACTTACGTTTTCGTGACCATGTAGCACAGCAACACCACGCGACCGTTTAGCCGCAATAGAAACGATAGTCCAAAATCTCTACCCACTGACAAATTTCTACCGGTATATTGCTGGTAGAATGTGATACACAGTGCAACAGCCAAAGACCTTTTTCTGAATGTGTATAGCTGTAAAGACGTGTTTAAACGAGGTGTATTTAAAAACGCAACTCCTGAATGAGTTTCACCGTGCAAAATATATATCATAGCTAATGCTTAGCATGTTAATTAGAGCATCGCCACTAAAAAATATCTGTAAAATATCTGATATCAACAAAAATGGAAACAAATGAAATCATTTGTTTAATGATTAAATGCAACTCGTAACTAAACACATTCCCCGTAAATGTAAATCTGAGCTGTTTCAACTGAAAGAAACTTGAACACTGACAGATCTTAAAACATGTCAGTGCCTTTGTTTTGTCTTAAGATGCACACCAGTACTATTTTCTAAGGCATGTTTAAAAAAATTTGCTTAAATGTTGTAGTTAAAAAAAGAACAGCATTTTGCCCTTTTGCTAATCACACATTTTGCCAATGATAGTCAGGAAAACCTCTAAATTTAGTCGTTATTGTGACATTAATAGCTTAAGTAAAACAAAATACAGTTTTGTGACCAGTATAAAAAAAATCTTGTCGTTGGGAAACTGGCTTAACGTTAATTGTGGACCCTGGTTGTCAGCGTAAAAGTTGCATAGGACTGTTTTTGCAGTACCATAACCGGCCTGCTGGCTTCAGCAATTACGTATTGCACTTTTAATTACTAGCGGCAGCTTATTTATGTTCCTGCCGCTACACAACTGTGCATCTCTGCAGGGAGGCGTCGAAGGCTGTCTGGAAACTGAAGCCTACTCGTGAAGATTGTGCCATTATATTTCAGCATTAGCAGACTAGAAATTCAGTCGGGCTTTCTGCGGGCCTCTCTAAAAGCAATCAGACAACAGCCGTTTATTTGAACGTATATAACCTCAAAGTGTTCTACTCAGCCAATAACTGTGCAAACGTTTTTAGCAGCACGCGGCTGGAAAATGTTGTAGCATTGGGAATTTCTTCGTCTCAGCGAACGGGAAAACACTTGACAATCAGGGTGACGACGTTCCAGTACGAAAAAAAAAACAAAACAAAAAAAAAAACCTGTTGGTGTTTGCCCACGTGTCCAAATATGGGTTTCTCTGGAAAGTGATGATAGCTAAAGTCCCTTTCGTGGGGATTAATAACCGTTATTTCCGAAATTAAAGTGGATTTAACCACTCTAATAAATATCCCATGTAATTGCTTGTTTGTTTTTGTTGAATAATCATAAAATGTCACTTTAAGGGGGAGGGTTATGGTGCTTTGGGTTCTTTACCCCAACCTACGTATATATGTGTGTTTTTTTGTTTTTGTTTGTTTGATTTATCTGGTACTGTTTCAAAGAAAGAACATAAGAGGGATGGACTAGTTCAGGTTATTTTTTTATTTGTGCTTCAGAATTGAAATAAGGTGCTTGTTTTCAAAAAAAGAAAAAAAAGAAAGGAGATATCAACCACACACGCTCTTTTACAGTCTTTCCTCTTTTGCCTTTTAGGAAGCTGCTTTCGGTGTGTAACGCACATCATCGCAGTCACAAATAAGCTTTTTTTAGACGTATCAAAATAGCTATCGGATGACAAACCTGTGAAAAGTATCAGCTGCTTCAAAAGTTCTCTCAGAATGTCTGAAATACCATTTCAACCCATCATCACACCTTTGTTCCTATCGAGCGCTAGGTTTCAGTCGATGAGATCGCCACTAGCTAACAAACGGGCTCGTATTTAAAGTCAGCCACGGCCGAGCGTGAATTTTGAACATGGGCTTCAGCCTTAATGCAAGTATTTTTAAGCACTTAAATTACAGAATGTGTAAGATCTGTCGACACGTCATTTCTGTGAAAATTAACTGTTGATGGCGCTGTTTAACTTAACGTTAATATTCCTAGATGCATTTCTACCGTAAATCTACATAAGCTTAACATAAATGTACCAAGTCTATTTGATAAAATATGTACCGAATGAATATCGTATGTTAGGAGAGAATATTAATTGGAAATGAAATTTCTCGCTTTTAGGAAATTCTGCTAAGCAGATAAATCTGTCAAATGAGACTTTATTTGTTTCTCTAGTTATGCCTTGTGTAATTTGGTTGAATTAAATCAAGTACATTCTCTTCCTTTATGACCGGGGCTATTTGGCAATTATTATTATTATTATTTTTTTTACTTTAGTGAATATATGACTGTGCAGTTATTGTTACTATATATAGAATCAAACCTTACAGACTCTTTAACAGTGCTAGTCACATTTGAAACCTGCTGTGAACAAATTGAAAAAAAAAAAATTATATATATATATATATATATATATATATATATATATATATATATATATATATATATATATATATATATATATATAAGGACTTTTTACACATATATGTATATAAATATATATATTATTGATTGACTTATAAGGATTTTTAATATATATATATATATATATATATATATATATATATTAAAATATCAAGCAAAAAATATCAAATCAATGTTTTGGCTAACAGAAATGTAAGTAAATTTTATGCAATTACAGCTTTCTCCAACTAAATTTTGAATCAGAGAACTTTTATATCCGTTCAAATGTTTTCATTATATAATTTTATTGCAGATTTAATTTTACTGCATTCAGCAGCTATTATAAAAGACGAACGATTGCTGCATTTTTTTAATTTTTTTTTTTTTTTTGGTGGTCTGCTCATGTGACAACTAGCCCCGGTCTTGGTTTTGTATTCAGAGTTTTTCATTAAACCTCAGTCAAAATATTAGATGCTATTATAGCGAGACAATGAACAGTATTGCAAACTGCCAATCATACTTTCAGCTATGAAAAGTGTAGAATTGTCTTCGAAATGTGTTTTAAGTCAGCTGGCATTGCCGACCCAAATTTGAGCGTAAAATATCATAAGCTTGCACAGCAATCATGTAGTCTTGTATATTTTATTATAGGATACAGACAGTCCAATCTTACTAACGCAGAGTCCCTCAGTAAATGCTTTCTTAGAAACAGTATTGAGGCACAATGTGATGATGGACTAGTGCCCAGTCAGTTACCCAGAAGTCTTTATTAAGCTAGTGTTGGAATGTGTTTGGAACAGAAGTCTGTCGTGAAAGAATGAGGGAACACTTTGACTGTGTTTTTAATCTGTCCATGTTCAATATGTGAATATATTAAATATATAAATATATTCTATGAGTATAAAAAATTCAAAATATATCACTGTTGTATTAACTTGAAATAGTCTAATCATGTATCTCTTATTACAGAATTTAGTGCCTTTTTTGGACAGTAGACTGTTCTGTAATTAATATGTAGTATAAAACGCATATGCTTTGTTACTTTTTTAAGTTTTGTTTTGACACTCTTGTTCATTTTCAAACTTTGTTTTTAAGTTGTTTTTATTTTAGAACTGTACCTTCTATAGAATAAAAACCTAACGAGCTGAAACCCTGTCTGATCACTTCTTTTTATACGTTGCTTCAGAATTATTCAAATAGAGCAAATTCTGAATATTCCTAATTCTGAAACCGTAACCGGATTATTTAAAACGGAAGGTAATTGACAAATGTGTGCAGCTGCTCTTTTTCATGCCAAAAAATTTTATCTAAATTTAAAGCACCCTCAAGTCTAGGTAAAGTAAAACTGGGGAAAAAAAAAAACAGTAATAAGACAAATGTGTAAATCAGTTCACTTTTTATTTTTCTTTACAGCCAGATTATTGTACAGTCAATATAAAAGAAATTATAAATGAATTATTATACATGATTATTCTTTGGATATCAGCATAGAATTGCAGATAATTAAATTAATCAAACCCAGCCTTGTGCTCAGATTGAACTCTCAAGATGCAACTATATACAAAACACACACACACACGCACGCGCACACACTCTGGGTTCAAACTCTCCATATACGGGACGACTTTCATGACAAAAATCATCAGGACGAGGCACAGACTAGTGGTGAAAGATGGAGCGGTCCACTCGCTGCAAACAAAAAGGGAGGGGAAAAAGAAAAAAAGGGGAAAAAAAAAAAAAGTAGAGCAGCAACTTCCTGCCAAGAGCTTCGTCTGACATCTGTGTAAACAGCAGGGCCCAAAGCTTCCTTCAGAACCTCTTTCTCCTGATGCCCTTAATGGGAATGATTTCAAACAGGAGGAAAGCGCGAGTCTCCACACCTGTATTTAGTATTTGACTTCAAAAGGCCACTGTGTGGTTGCTCAGATCTATGCCGTTTATGACAGATCGAGGTGTCATTAACCGCTGCTGCAGACATGCTGACGTTGAACAGAATGGATTCAACCGTTTTAGTGAAGAAAAAGAGCAAATTGCACTTAAAAACAAAAACACACAGTACACGTCTAGTTAAAAGCATCTACGACTGAATCGTTGGGCCGCGGAGATCAGCTTACTGAAAAGGTCTTCAATAAGTTCATTTCCCCTTTGTTTTTAAAGTAACTCTCGTTAGGTTCTACACAATGAGCCATCAAACTCCTACAAGCACTTTAACGTTATTGCTACAACAGTAATGTATTAAACTTAGTAGAGACTCGTCATTCTAAAGGCAATTAATCATTACCTTTAAATTAATACTTAAAGAATGACTAGTCCGAAGCCGTCGTTGCAAATCAAAGCAACAAAGTATGTGTGCGTTTGTTTTTTTCTCACTATGAATGAGGCACAGATCAAGATACATAAAAAAAAAACAAAAAACAAAAAAAAAAAAAACAGGAAGGTGTTAACCAAATTTTGACTGAACACAAACATCAACACCACACTGTAGGAAAAAATAAAAGGCAACTTCAAACTGTGGGGAAATGTTTTCCCGGATGGACATTTTGAAATGTTATTGATTTTGAGCACCAAATCCAGTGAGAAGCAGATTTACAGTGGATCTTCGGTTAGTTTAAGTTAATTTACAACAAAACTAAGTACCCTTTGGGCACATAAGCTATCTACTATAAATCAAATGTGCAAATTAATTGTCCATTTATGGGATTTTTACACTTTATAAATTCAATTTACATAGCTACAACCATTAAAATATATTTTAATCATTTGATATTGCATTAGACTTTAGAAATCGCATGATGATTTCCACGAATAGAATAGAAAAGGAATGAAATAACACACTTTTTCCTCCAACCTGATGTGAACAAGCGACATATCTGCATGGAATCATGCTCCTTGTTAAAAAAAAACTATATAAATGCGACCACTTTGCCCATACGGTGTGCTAAAAATATTTAATGAAATTACATTTAGATCTTTTCATTTGAATAAATAAGATGAAGGTATTGCCAGTAATTGGTCCAATACGCAAAACTGGAATGTGCTTTTACCGTGACCTTCTTGTGGAAGACAGTCCTTTAGAAACCAATCAAACTGAGCTACTTTAAATTGCAGTGCAAAGTTATTTGAGGTTGAAGTAGTTTCAATATCCCAATTGCAATTAAAAAGCTGCTTACTAAAATGTGCCCCAACCCATAAGATTGTAAATAAGCCACTTTAAAATACTTTTTTTTTTTTTTTTTTTTTCGTCCAATCATCAAAACCATTAAGAGAGGGTCTAATTAAGTCAGTCAATTAAACCTGAATGTGCCAATTCAGTCAAGTTTAAAAATTCACTATGTGTAGTTACACACCAAGTAGGGGGTTTACTCCTAAAATACTGATAGGCAAGTCTACCAATGATAACAAGCCAAATAAAATATCCCATCTTGTAGATATAGCCGTCCAATCACTGCCCAAGTAATAGCAGTACTTCTCATCAAGAAACAACTTGCATCAAAAACCTACATAAACCTGCTCAGGGCGGCACCTATGGTAAAATACATGCAAGCACCCCTTGATAGTGGCTTACAGCTGCAAACCCAACTGGGCATATCCAATGACTCTGATCGGATCCCTGAGATAATCTCTTACATGTCTATCATACCACATCCTAACTAGTGTTACAAAGGTGCAATGAGGGATGCCAAACAAGAAATGGGCTGACTTAAAAGGCACATTCAGGAAAATATAAACTGACTGTGCAGAAAAGATCAAATCCAACATCATTTGTAGTATTGAGTCCAAAAATTGACTCGTGGTATAACCAGGGCACAAACAAAATTGATGGGTTGATCTCAAAGACCCGGTATTCATTTGAGGTCAACTCAAGGAGACTTGCTTGAATACTCAAACCTAGGAACGCATCTTAAGCAGCATGTTAAAAATTCATAGCACTCCCACATGCTACACATTAGCATAGCACCGAAACTGACAGAGGGGCGTGTGAGGGAATGTTGTACCACCTCCATGCAAAGTTGGAAAACAGAATGCTCTATTAGCCCAAGCACAGTGATGGATGGAGTTGAACTCCTCGGTTAGATTCAGATGTTGGAAGTGGACGTTCTGTCCTGCTCAGCTCATTGTCAATTAGCTGGTCCAGGATTTGCGATTTTCTCCTTTCTGAATGGCAGTGCCGGCTCCTCCCCTCAGTTGCTGACTGAATTCCCCGCTGCGGCGATTTTCGGTGTGCCTTTTGGAAGCCTCCCGTCGAGTCAGTCGATCTGGACGGACTAGCACCCCGTAACCAGGGTTGCATCTGAAGTATTGGTGGCCCTCGACAGAACCATCATTCTTACCTAGTGGACAAAGGACAGAAAAAAGAACATGAACGGAGAAATAAAAATTCCCTTGATATTTTGATATAAAAGAGGTCTTTGTCCTATAATAACATGTTTCAGAATTAAAAACTTTCTTAGCCTAAAATCAGCTCATTTTGAAGTTGTTAAATCGGCTACTTTATGACATCACAGAGTGGCTAAACTCCGCCTCCACAGAAGATGATCAGCGCCTGCTTCTACATCGCTGTGAGTTTTGCCCCGCCCACCAATTTGTGCATGCAGTGTAAATAGTGGCTGTTTCTCAATGTGTCTCCAGCGATCCTGCATCCTTATCTCGTTCTACATCATCATTAACAGTGAAAGTTTAGCTTCAATTCTCAAGAACGCAAGTACGGAGAACGCATGCAAGTGCTTTTGATATCAAGAATGGATCAAGTGCAGACTTGAGAGACCATTACATATCCCAGAAGACACTGCTGTAGGCCGGTGTTTGAAAGCCTGTAAGCTTTAAAAATCGCTCTCGCAAATACCTGACAGCCCTTTAAATCGTTTGTTTTACAGAGTTAGGTTTCAAGTACGACTATCTATAATAGTATCACGTTTAAATAAGTCATGACAGTAATGTTATGTTATATTTATTGTTCATTGGCTGCTGCAGACTACACGGTCAGTTAAGCAAGAACGCAGTACATCTAAATTCTCAAAAGGATGGGCTCGCATCCTTCCGAGTTCAGTCTCCACAAAAACACAAGTCTATTTGCATTCTGTGATTCAATGAAAGAGGTAAACACAGGTCTACGAAGAAACAAAACTTTTTAACGAAGTTTCAAATTGCATTAGTACGAACTTGGTTCTTTGTTCACTTGATTTTACTGCAAATTCATTTACGAACTAGGCACAATTTGACGCAAGACTTTAAGAAAGATTTGAAACAAAAAGACTGTGCTGTGCTGACTATATTGAATCCGACAGTAGTAATTATAGTAGCATATGTTTTAGTATAATTATAGTAGTAACTTTTTATTATGTGGTCACTATTGCATTGTCTGTTATTACAGATCGTTTGATATGTATTTTGATAAGACAAACATAATTATTAGCCAATCATAGCAGCGGGCGTTTACTTCTGAGTCTTGCAATCTGCCACGCCTATTTTAAAAAATGTAGAAAATAGCCTATTACTTCTAAATTCTTAAAATTATAAGTGGACCTTAGAGAACAGTGATAACTTAACCAAGGCAGTTCATGAGCCTTTTAATAATGGAATATCTATCTCACCTGAGGGAGTGTCCAACTCGACCCCGACCCAGATGCCTTCTGAGAAGTGCGTTGGGCCTATGTAGCGGACCGCGCCAGACTTGTTTGATCCGACAGTGACTCTCCCTCCCACCTTGAGCCAAGCAAGTTCCTTGGGTTCCACATCCTCGAAGGTTATCTCTAGCGTCTCCAGGCTGTTAGTTTGCATTGCGGTTGCTTTTCCATCTCCAAGAATGTTACTGAAAGACCTGAGTTCATTGGCTTTGACCTTCTGGAGGGAGAAAGGGCCGTCTGCGGAGGTACTCGACACAAGGGGAGGAGTTGTGTTTAGCTGTGCTTCCTGCTGAGAGGTGGTAACACCATTCCTGTGGGCCGCCTGGGTATCTTCCTCTTTTCTAGGCCTGTCAGATCTTAGCCCAGCTTCTACAGGAGCAACAGAGGCATTAACAGGGGTCGGTAGAGAATCTTCGTTGTCAGGCCTGGATGCTATGGGACCCACTTGGGAATTGGGAGTAGGGGTAAGGTCCCCGCAAGCTATGGAGACGTCGGAAAGAGTGGCAGTGGAGACGCTAGTAGAAAAATAGCCACTGGAGGCCTCGCTGATGGGGCTCAAGGGCAGGTCATGCGGATCATGCATAGAGGACGGGGCATCAGGCCCATCTGAGTGTCTGTCTGAAGCAGGACTCTTCCCCATTACTGCAACCTACGGGGAAGGACGTCCAAAACCACAAGGAACATTTAACTACACCTCAACCTATCATCTGACTCTCACACAGAGAGCACATGCTAGGAAAACCACAGATTTAATAGCATGCAATTTACATCACATGCAGGAGAGAAAGACTGGGCTCTTAAAATATCTTCCTAGGCTATACTTTTGCAAAATACAAGTCTGTAACCCAATTCATCATTCATATTTATTTAATTTCGCCAAAGACGGAGCATGAGATCAGAGTAGAGATCTACTTACCGGTTCTATTCTTACTCTTCCTTCATCAGAGTTGTTGGCTGTTTGCATCATTATTCGTGGCATATGCTGGAGAGATGAATGGAACGTATTAAATTTGTTTTTACGATTTCGGTAATGGTTTTCAGAGAGGCGGCACAAAGCTTGATTTAAGTGTCACGGGTTCATTTTTTATGTCGGGAGCCTTTGGATTACGTTTGATCTAAAGTACTGACAGATCAAAAGTCTGCAAGCAGGGGAGGAGTGATGTACACGATGAAATATCACTGTCATATTTTTTTCCTCTATGCCTCTGTCGAAGGCATGCTGGGAGATATGATGAAAGGGTATGGCTTGACAATTAATCTTGGGGAAATTAAACACTGGAGTTTATCTATGGACTCCTGCCTAACATATAATCAGGTTTCCCTGACATGATTTACTTTGACAAAATGAGGACACTGTTTTAATCATGGAAAACCAAAAAAGCCTGTTTTCTCACAAAAAAATCCACTACCAAGCAATAAGGCTTAATTTAAAGACTTAATTTTCCTCATACGAGATGGATAATATATCACAGATACAGTATATGGGCAATGTAGTAGCATATAGAATTTCTGTCTATATGGAAATGAGAGGCATGAAGACAGAACGACATTATGTAGAATCTAAAATTGACTCAAATTAAAATCGGTCAAGAGGATTTGCATGCCTCTTTGATTACCACAAATGATTTACTCGTCTAAATGCAGCATATTTCTGACAGGCTTTGTAGGTGCTAAAATGGCTATTTTTATGACTGATACTTTACATCATTTTTGTTGGTTTTTTTTAACATTGCCTATGCAAGAAATTACCCCATGGAGCTTCTATTGACAGGAATTTACATACAGAAATGTTTATAAGCACAGGAATTGCCTGCCTTTTGAATAAATGTGATAGTTTGAGTTCTTTGTAATGGGTACATATTTTGAAAAAATAAAGAGCTGGGATGAATCTCATCAAAAAAATTACAAGAAAAAACATTACATAATACATGCATTCAGAAATAACATTTATTTATACATTAATTTATTAGTTGCAATTAAACATTTTACCCACAAATACTACATGATATATACATAACTTCAAAAATGTAGTAATATTTTTATTTATATTAATTTGGTTTTGGTTTTAGGGTTAAACGTGACCTGGACATTTCTTGACAGTTTTCATGAGACTCACCCAGGTGACAAAGGCAAGGATTTAGTCATAGTTTACCAATTTAAAATTCGAAAACGTGACCAGACCTGTTGGGAGTGTGGAGAAGGTCTCAAATCTTTCTTGTCGTCGCGTACGGGGAACAGGGACTTGAGCAGCTTGGGCATCTGAGGAACCAGGGCCTTGACTGGGGAGATATAAGAAGCAGCAAGCCCTGAAAAACCTGTGGGTGGGTTGGGAAGGAGGCAAACAGCAAGGCAGAGGTGTGGAGAAAGACGACAATGGTGGTGAAACAGAGACAGATGTAGAAAAGATATAAAAGGTGTGCATGATGGCATAGTCACATAAAAATGTCACACTGACATTTTTTGACAGATCATGAAGAGACAAGATGAAAAGAAGCTGAAGTCGAACAAGACTGGGAAAGATTTTCAGAAGGTAACTGAAAGTTTGCAAGTTCAAACCCTGAACAAGCATTATTGTGCCCTTGAAGATGCTAGGATTTTCTCTGTACTAAGGTCAGAAATGAGAGTACAGGCAAAAATTAATCACATTTACAATAGAGGCCGCAGACTTGAATGTTGAATGGATGGTCAAAAAAAGAATGGGTCATGCTAGAAACGGAAAAGAAGACCATTTTGTAGCAGACTAAACCATCCACATCCTGTAGCGCTCATTTTAATAGTGACTGTGAGGTCATACCTTGCTCAGGGTCCTGATTCTGGGTAGGTGGTGTAGGAGGTCTGGATGGTCGTGGCAGTGTTTTGCTGAACTGAGAGGAAGTCCCAAAGATATCCTGCTGACTCTCCCATCGATTCTTACATTAGCAAATTGGATATTAATGGTTACATAAAAAAAGGACCCATTTCCTGTTGCGGATCATGTGTTTAATTTTTTTTTTACCCTAGTATCTTACCTTGTTGTCATCCAGCACTGAGTTTAGTGACAGATCCTGTCTACTTCCAGATAACTAGATGAGAAAAAGATGATGTGTGAATACAGAATGTGCAAGGCTGCGATGATGCCGGAGTTTTCTGTTAAGATGACTTTAAGGCTGCAGATGTGCTTACCCGGTGCACGCTGGGAGAGCTGAGACTGCGTCTGCTGCCCTTGCCTTTACCTGCCAAATGCTCCTTCACTGCCACCTCCTGTAGCACATGATGAAAAAAAGAAATTCAAATTTACATGATGAAAACTAAACTTGCGAGGTAAAAAAAAAAAGACACCATTCATTTCGGTGATATTCATAGGACTGCTTGTTTTAACGAACCTTTAAATAATGAAAAGTGCATTGGCAGCATTCATGTTTCTTTTATAGAGAAATATGCTGTGATATGCAGCATTTTAATTAAAAACATAAGTTTATACAGAATGACTTAGGCCTCGCGCTTAAAACATTACTCCCAAAGTACAGTGATTTACAAACTTTGGAAATCAGTTAAAAAAAAAAAAAAAAAAAAGATCATTACATATGCCATAATACTAAATCAGATAAAGTCTTCATTTAAGATTCAGATAAAAAAATATATATTTAAATAGATTTTAAAAAATGCTATCAGATTAAATAATATTAATGAAGGTAGCTGTATGACCTGTCTCAGACGGTCCAGTGTGAGGATGTTCTCCACAGCCAGGACACTCCGCAGGTACTTCTCTATAGCAGCTTCGTTGTCTGAGGATTTGGGGTTCTCAGCGCTAGCGGCCACACGGGCCAGCATCTCCCTGTCCTCTGAGCTCTGACTGTCCTGCTGACAAACACAGCCAGAGAGACAGATGCTTGTAAACAAACCAAGTCAAGAATCTTTATGCATCTTTATCAGAGCTTTCTTATAGGTAATATCAAACTATAAAATAATGTAAATATCATTAATTTATATTTTAGGATTATCAGCAAAATAATCCTAAATAATCCTGTTCACCTTGCTGAATTGGTGTTATTTTAGTATTATTATTATTATTAAGACTATTATTAGTTTTGCTAATAATAATAACATTAATAATAATAATAATAATAATAATACATTTTCTTTCTATTAACTTCTTACAGTTTTAGTAATTTTAGTACTTTAGCGAAAACATTTTTCATTTCAGTTCAAGACAACATTTAGTTTTTCCATGCAAGATTTAATCTTTTGAAAAAGGGTAGTTCAAAAAATGAAAATTATGTCAGTAATTACTCACTCTCATGTTAGGTTCAACTGTAATTTTATGTAGCTACAAGAATAGAATACAAAAAAAAAAAAAAAAAAAAATATATATATATATATATATATATATATATATATATATATATATATATATATATATATATATATATATATATATATATGTGTGTTAGAGAATTTAGGTTCAATATAGGTTCAAGAATTTGAAGTGAAATTATATTGTCATTGGTCCCTGAAAATCAATATCATTCAGGTTATGTATTATTTACTACTTATATTATGCATTACATAGGCACACAAATACTTTTGAAAAAGTTTTGATTTTGCATCCTTACCCCTGGTATATTGGAGACAACTTCAAAGGTCACACCACAGCCAGGAATAGTGCTCCTGGTGGACATCCTCCTTAAGAAATTTTGAGCGAAACCCTGTTTAAACCAAAAAAAATAAAAAATTAAATATGCAGAGATAGATATAGAAAATCATATTTTTTTTCTAAAGCATGAAATTTCTTAAAAAGGTTTATAGCAACTAAAATATCCGCAACAGCTGTATTTAAAAATATGATAGTGATGATAGTGAAGGTTTTAGAAAGTAGGCTATCCCGCACCTGTCGTCCAGTGAGGTTGACACAGATGCGTTTGCGCAGGACTAGCTGCATCTCTGCAGGGTGGCTGAGCTGCACCACGGTGCGGATAATCAAGTATACTCTCTGATCTGGGGCGGCACCTCGACTCAGCTGGGGACATTCATGAACCGTGGAGTCCCAAGAAGCTTCGGCTTTCACCTGAAAGAAAAATATATATTTTAATACATTCCTTTAAAACCAACTAGGGAGTCTCTGAGAGCCTTGAGAATGAGTAGGTAGAATTCTCACCTCTCCATCATAATGTTTGACAATCTGAAGGTCAAAAAATTCATCCTCATCTTCCGAGCTGAGCATGGCGTCCCAGCCGCCCGCCTCGGGAGCGTCCAGGTTCTCCTGAGAGCTGAAGTCATCAGCTGGAGGAAGCAAGAAGAGAAACACAGGATAAAAGAGTGTGAAAATGAGAGTAATGATGAATTGTACTTCCAGTGGAAGAAAGGTCACAGAGGACATTGCTGTTTAAGAGCAGGCAGGAAAAACATACCACTCAAATCGAGGAAGAGCACTGGAATGTGAGTTTCCATTCCAGGTACTGGTACCCTGCCAAGAAAGACATAAAAAAAAAAAAAAAAAAAAAAAAAAATCAACCCAAGGGCCAAATACTCATGACTAAACATTTGCAAAAATGTTTAACTGATACTGACACTTATTTAACATACAAAGCCTCAAATCCAAATATTATTTATTGAAATAAATAATTTAAGGCTTATAACAACCTCCCTAAAAAGCTGACTGCACAGAACTGGATTGACATTAAATGCCATTCAGACCTCTAACAGACAATATGTTTACCAGCTATCTATAACATTTCATAATTTAAGTGTTCAGTGTTAATGTGGATTGTTTGTAATGGTTATAGCAGTGCTGTACCACTCAGCAGGAGCTCCTGGTATTCCACTGCCAGCAGAGGGCACCATCACTGCATTTCTCTCCTCGGTGAGAGTCAAGCGCCACTCAAGCAGCTGGGCCTCCCTCTCCACATCATCCTCAGACTTATCTGGTCATAGAGAGCACACACCAATCACCAATGATTTTTCTCATTTCATGCTAAGCAAAACCTATTTCCAGTCGAGCCCATTCAACTAACATTTAATTCGCTTGAAAATGTATATACAAAATATTTATAAAAAATTAAATACATCCCTATTTATCTATAAAAGCATTATTTGATCTTGCAGTAACATTAAACAAACCAAAAAAGAAAAAAAACGATCAGTGGACATGCATAAAACACTGCGTAGATCTGATCCAGCTTTTTTTGTGGCTGGCAAGGTAACAAAAAAAATCCATGTGGGGCTTTGGAGCAATGCAAGATTTTACAAACATTAAAAATCAGATCTATATTTCTTCTACCTTCTCTATATCAGTCTGCTTGTTTCTCGAAGACAAGACATGAGCTCCCTAAAGCTAGCAACAACTATATTGTAGGCCATTACTGAGCTAAAATAAGTACATGTGTCTATCTGGTTTTTACCCGTTTTGCTGACCAACGACTGAAGATGTTGGTCCAGATACTCTTGCCTCTTAGTGAGAGCGGTGAGCCACTGACGCCGCAGACGCTCCAGATCTCGCTCCTACAGGATTATGGACAAATGAATAAACACAAAAGCTTCTGTTGCATTTCTTTTTTGTTTTTTCTATTTTGCTTTTCATGTCATTAATGGGTAGGACAGAGGAGAAAGACAGGAAAGAAGTGGGAGGGAGAGACAGGAATGTGATGAGGAAATGACGCAGAACGGATTGAAAACTGAATCTCAGCAGGATCACCACAACATTATGACAAATAAATAAAATTAAAATAAAAAAAATTAATAAAAAGTAAAAATCGATTGCTTATTAGCAACTCAAGGTCTGTCATAAATGTACTGACAACATACATACCTGATAACTGTCCATTTCATCGCCCTCAGGCTACAAAACAAAACCAATATAAACGTTATAGACTCTCGTTATAGACAACATTCAGATAGCATCCTGGTGAATGCTAAATGTTTAGGTGAAAAAAAATCGTTACCTCTTGTGGCTCGTTGTTTTTAGTCATCCGCACCTGTCTGATCTCCACACAACCGATGGACACTCCCAGAATGATCTCTGCTATTAAAGGCATTGTGCCGGAATCCTGTACTGAACGCACCTCCACCTGAATCCGCCGAGATTGGCCCTGAGAAAGACGAACAAAAACAAAAAAAAAAAAAATTAAATGTTAAACAACTGTGTTGATAGAATAACAGAGCACAAGTAAAATACTAAGTTCACATGACTAAGTGT
The DNA here is from genome assembly GCF_018831695.1 of Puntigrus tetrazona. NCBI lineage: Eukaryota > Metazoa > Chordata > Actinopteri > Cypriniformes > Cyprinidae > Puntigrus > Puntigrus tetrazona. The sequence continues at coordinate 4,851,194 of NC_056715.1, read as the reverse complement.
CAAAAAAAATCTACCAAAAAAAATTAAAAAGGTAAAGAACACCTTGTTACAATCTGTATTAAAAAGTGACTAAAAAGTCACAAGATGCTATGCTTTACTCTCGTAATGAACAACTATAGACAACAGCTGTAGGCTAATAACCAGGAACATGAAGTGTCTGACCTGTTTGAGTTGGAAGATGCCACCCGTGCGAACATCTCGCGCTGGCACCACCTCCACAGGCATGTACTCTCCATTCTCATTCAGCTCCAAAATCTGCACCCACATCTCCAACTTGCGAGTTACCTCACTCCACCTGAACACATGTAAGAGTCAAACCAATCCAAGAAACACGAAGCAGATCACTCGAAGCCCCAGTGTTCTCTACATTACTCAATATTTACTTAATTTCAATCGGACAATTACAGGGGGATGAAGCTCATGTTTCTGCTCACCTATCACGTAAAGTGCGTGTTTTGGCCTGAATGATGCTGAGGTCCCACAGTGCAGGGTTCCTGCCTGGATCAGCCTGCCTGTGTCCATATACCTCGATGGCTACGGCACCCTCTGTTAGATACTCAATAAAATCTTCTGTTACAGTCACAGCATGCTCCTACAGTAGAGAGCATAGCAAAAGTAAATGCATGTTAATAAATACTTGATAACTCTTATGTTAAAGGAATAAATGGAATGAAAGTTTGTTGAAAATATACCCTCAGATATAGTTCTCAGATGTATTCTTCATTGGAACAGATTTGAAGAAATGTAGCATTACAGCACTTGCTTATCAATAGATTCTATGCAGTGAACAGGTGCCATCCAAATGTTGTTGAAAACTAATACACAATAATACACAAATAATCCACATGACTCCAGTAAAATCAATTAATGTTCTAACTCAGCTGGCTCCTCTCAATGTGGAGAAGCAACGGGTCTATTCCGATCTCTAAGGGAGCACTCAGCAACCCTGCGGAGGAAACTCATTTCGGCCTCCTTTATCCAGGATGAAAAAAGCCCAAAGCTCGTGATCATAAGTGAGGGTAGGAATGCAGATCGACCCAAATCGAGAGCTTCACCACGATAGACTTGTACATCGACCGCATTACTGCAAAGGCTGTACCGATCCATCTGTCAATCTTCCATTCCATCCTTCCCTCACTTGTGAACTCGTTTTCATCCCAGTCGCTTCACACTCGGCTACAAACTGCTCCAGTGCCCACTGAAGGTCCTGGCTTGATGGAGCCAACAGGACAACATTATCTACAGAAAGCAGAGATGGGGTTCCGTGGTCCCCAAACCTTACCCCATGGCTGCACCAAGAAATCCTGTCCATAAAGATAATGAACAAGACTGATAAAAAAAGGGCAGCCCTTTTCCCAGAGTCCAACACACACCAGGAAGAAGTCATACAGGGACCGGATAGCCCTTAGCAAAGCGCCCCGTACCTCATACGCCCAGAGCACCCCACAGGATACCAATGTGGTCGAATGCTTTCTCCAAGTCCACACAGCACATGTAGACTGATCGCGCAAACTCCCATGAACCTTCCAACACCCAGAGGGTATAGTTTGTTCAGTGTTCCACGAGCAGACGAAAACCGAGTGGTTGAAGTGATCTTTGAAGTTTTCCTTCCACCGTCCAACAATGTCACCAGCTCTTCCAAAACTTTCCCAATAGAGCCTCACAATACATTTGGGCCTGCCGAGTCTGTCTAACTTCCTCCCTTGCCAACGGACCCAACTCATCACCAGGTGTTGATCAGTTGACAGCTCCACTCCACTTTTCACCCAAGAGTCCAATACATGCAACCAGAGGTCATAAACAAACTGTGCCTAACAAAGAAGTCCAATAACAGAACACCACTCGGGTTTAGATCAGGGGGGCCATTTCTCCCAATCACACCCTTTTCCAAGTGTCACTAGCATTGACCCAGTGAGTGTTGAAGTCTAACAGCAGAATGAAGGAGTCCCCGCTCGGAGCACTTTTAGCACCTTTTCCAGAGACCCCAAGAAGGTTGATCACTTTGCACTTACATTCAGCCCAATAACACAAATGACAGTGAGAGACCAATTCCCAACACACCCACCAATTGCATAACCACCACAGACCATTGGTAGCTCAAAGGTTTTTAGGAGACAAAAAGAACTCCCCAAAAAGTTAACTTTGGTGAGCAGTTTGAACTGCCAAAGCAATTTCAAAATGAACTTTGTTTTGGCCTGATTTTGTGCGGAATGACATCATCTCAATTCGTTCTTTGATTTCATCTGAAGTATATTGGGGCATTTATTTGGAATTCTAGCTAGAAATTACATTAGAATTAAAATCATCTGAATGACGGCTTTGTTACTTTTAAACATGTAGCTTTTAATTTCACAAGACATTAATTGATGGGGTGGAGTGGTGTCGATTTCTTGTGGATTATTGTGATGTTTGTATAAGCTGTTTGGACTCTCATTCTGACAGCAACCATTCATTGAAAGAATACACTGGTAAGCAAATGACGCAATACTACATTTCTCCAAATCTGTTCCAAAGAAGAAACAAACTTATCTATATGTTCATTTAAATTAAAGTAAAATACATTTTCATTTTTGGGTGAACTATTTTTTTAATGAACAAAAATGCACAATTATCCAATGTCTTAAATGTAGAAGATCAATAAAAGTTATAACTCACAATGAGGATTATTGACAATAATGGGATATTATTGTTTAATTTACCATTTCATTGCATAGGCACATGTCTTGACTCATTACCTTACAGCTGTCAAAGACCACCATGCAGTGGGGGTCTTTGCTGCTAGAGAAGGAGGCAGAGGGATCCACTTCTGGGGCAACAATGATAGGCTCTGCTTGGTCCCAGAAAGAGTACTGAGAGAAGACAAAATTGGACAGGTACTGCGGGAGACCAGTAGCCTGCAGGATCTTAATCTGTTTGAGAGACACGTATAAAGTTGTGCTGTTTTATTCATTTTAGTTAACAGTTTAGTTAAAATATAATATAAAAACAAAAATTACATCACAAGGTAAAACTCTCAAAAACTGCTTCTGCGACCATCAGTACTCACCATACAGACCAGTTTGCGTTCCTGTACATCGCCGTCTGGGCTTCCATCACTGTCGTCTCCACCGGCTACACTGTCATCAAATCCACCACCCATTCTCATCACCTCCACATGCAGACGCCCAGCAACCTAACATCAGCAACAAGTAAACAACACTTCACTGGAGATAAACTGTTTGTCTCATGCTTTATATGATGACTCAATTTCACAGATGAAATTGCATTGGATTTAATTTGCATCCCATTTCATCTGCTGGAAGAAATTTTCTTCAGAAATGAAGTCAGTTAGCGTAAAATATTTTCATAGCGAGTCCAACCACTGATTATATTTGCCTGACTGCTGCAGACAGATCTGAACACATTGTCCTCACCTCTCCTTTCTGATTGATGATGGGAACCGCATATTGTAGCTTTACATCATAGAACAGACAGGAGAGGAAAACGTTGGCCACCCCAATTAAACTGTGGTTCACCTGCTCATCAAAGAAAGGGTCGGCTCTCTTGAAGTACGAGCGCATCACCTATGAGATGGAGAGAGGAACCACTGAAGTGTTAACTTTTTATTTTTAATGGGACAGTAAAGTGTGCATGATGAATAAAAGCTTACAGGATTGTCCTCATCAAAGTCCTTCCACTCCTGGTACAGCTCTCTCATGTCCACCAGCCGGTTTTCCATCTTCTCGAGGGCCCATATTTGCTTTCCTTTGCCTTTCCTCCTTACCTGAATGGCAGGTTCGCTCAATACAGCGTCTCGCTGCACACACAAACACAAAAAAGTTCACATGAATGCACCACCAATGTTTATCTCATTATCCTGTGTATATAGAGTTTCTGCAAGTTTTTAGGAAAGGTAAATTCAAGACGATTTTAAAACCAATTTCAAGAAAATGACAGGAACACAATGTATCAATATGTTCCCTAAATGTAAATATGCTGACCGTTTATGTTAAGGTCCAGTTTTCACTACATATTAAACCATTACCTATGACTTTTGCCTCCTAAACTCCTAATTTCCTGTTAAATAATAGTTAGGTAGTAGTTAAGTTTAGATATTGGATTAGAGACGTAGAATATGATCATGCAGAATATGTGCTTTATAAGTAACAATAAATAGCCAACATGTTATAGCCAACAGACATGCTAATAAGCAAATTGTTAATATTAGTAAATGTAGTGAATAAATGTAGTAAATACATGTATAGTAAAGACTTAACTCAGGGGAGAAGAATGGTTGAGTAAATTTTGTTAGTTTTGCTTTCATTGTGGAATATAAAAAAAGAAAAAAAGGTTGAGCCACTGATGTCACATGGACTGTTTTACCAATGTATTTACAAGGTTTCTAAACATGGGCAGATTTCAGTTGTGTTGCCATCTGTGGAAGGTCACTGTGGAACTTAATTTGAGTTCCAAAGATGAAAGAAGGTCTTACGGGTTCGGAACAACATGAGTGTGAGTAATTATTGACAGAATTTTTATTTTAGGGAGAACTAAACTTTTAGTTTATAAGAAGAGTGAATTAAAGAGTTTTTAAGACCTGCAGAAACCTGACATGGGTCTAAGATGTGGCTGACCTTTCTGTTGGCATTAAGGTTTGCAGCAGGGATCTGCAGAGTAACTCTGTACTCCGTTCTCTTGTCCAGCTCTTCAGCGATGAAGCTTGCCTCCTGCACTAACAGATTAGCCCGTACGATCTGCTCCCTCAGTTTCCTCAAGCTCCGTGTCAGCACCACCTCCCTGATGTCACCAGAAAAACAGAGTTACTTCAAACTCACCAATGTACCAAATTTCACCTCGATATAACAAAACACATCTGTTTCCACTAAAAACTGAAACCTCACCTCTCCTCGCTCCACTGGCGCAGACGGTGCTGGGCGCTGGGTGATGATGACATCCCTCCCTGGCTCAGTCTCTCCCAGCTGCGGTACTGCGGCTGCAAGGGCTGCTGTGACTGCGATATCTGCATGCTCTGTCTGTCTGGAGTCAGCTGTTTGCGCAGCTGCTGCAGCTCCTGCTCGTACATCAGCCGCTGGCGCTCAAGAGCTGTTCGCTTCTCCTCCTCATGCTGGCGCTCCAAAGACTGCAAAACCGCCTGCATGGGGTCTGTCAGGCAACAAAAACAGAAATATTTCACATCATTTTGGCTACTGTATCTTTAAGATTAAAGCTAAACTTTTCACATGTGAAATGAGTTAACATGCTTCTTTAAATGCAAAATAAGAGCAAAGTTTTGCTTTTTATTACAGCTACACTAAAGTTCAGGATCAGTAACATTCTCTGTAAAAATTAATACTTTTATGCGCATTAGACGTGATAGTAAAGACATTTATAAAGTAACAAAAGATTTCCATTTCAAATAAATTTGACTCTCTCTGTGAAAGCCAAATAACAAAATAAATGACTTTAGCTGGGTTTTTACAGAGAAGGTCACTCACAAATGCTGTTCTTCTGAACCTTCTATTCATTAAAAACCCAGAAAAAGCACCACAGCTTCCACAAAAATATTAACCAACACAACTAATTAAAATTAAGTCACATATCCCATACATTTTGTGGTTAAAACTCACCGTTGCTGCCCAAAGCCTTCATCATGACTTCAGTCTGAGCAAACTCGTAGCTGAAGCTGACCTCACTGGACACCTCGCTGGCCGTGTCTCCCTCTCCGTCCAGCTGCTCACTGCTGTTACTGTTCTTCATGTTGCCTCCCTCACCCTCCTCTTCCTCACCTCTCAAACGCCGCTTCGGTAAGTTTATCCTGAAGATGACACAAATATATAGTCTTCATAAAATGAAGAATCCATACTGCACTTTCACGTACAAATGCAGGAAGCAGCTATGTGACATTCTTTAGTCTAGTGTAATAACACTGACCTGAAAAAGTGATTGTTTCCCCAAAGTATACGGTCTCCATGGTGAAGCTGTTGCCGGCTGGTGACTGGAGATCCGTTCACACATGTTCTGTAACAGAGGAAACATCACGTTACTTATTTACCGATTTGGCTGTTAGTTTTATTCCTTTAACATATGGCAAAACCTTTTAGATAAAAGAACTTGATGTACTCATTTAAATGTACTATATAGGCATAGTCCAAAAAAGCCCTGCCGTTAAGTGATAATAGATTTTGAGCATTTATTGGGCATTTTGGTTTACCCACACTACTATCCTCGATTCATTACCTCGAGTTTCTGTAAGGGTTGAGAAAGACAGCTCCCTCAGGTGTGATGTTAATGACACAATGCTCTGCTTGGATGCCCATTCCACATAGCTGGATGTCCTGTGAATCTGCTGATCCAACCTTAGTGTGTTCCTGCAAAACATCCCAGCATTAACTGTAGTTACCAATCTGATGACATCCAGGCAAAATCATCACATAATGGTTGCCACATTTTTAAGCACCAAATTATAAATTAAACTGGAATATTGTTAGGTAACGCTTTATTTTAAGGTGTCCTTGTTACACACATTACATGTACATGTACTATTATAATAACAATAAACTATGCACAGTTAAATGCAAGTAACTCTAAACCAAACCCGAATCCAAAATATAACCATACAGTAAGTACATACAGTTAATTAACAATTACAATGTAACAAGGACACCTTAAAATAAAGTGAATTTTTTTTTCTGTAAAACTAATAAAAGAGAATTACATATATAAGAATAAAAATAAGCATATAATATTATAATATATGATTTTTATATTTCATAAAATTATTTTTTAAATGACATTAAAACGACATTATAATAATAATTATATTAAAGCATGAATAATATATAATATGTAATCATAAATAGTAGAAATAATAACACTTAACATAACAATATACACACAATATACAAACCTCTTATCATAAAAATAAAATAAAATAAAATGAAATGTTTGTGCATTACCTTTAGATAATAAACCAATAGTTCATTAAGGGCAGGGTCAGCATTGAGGTTGACCAGGAAGCATTTATCTTCTCCAACCTTGATACCAGATGACTGTAGAGAGATGCCAAGACTCTCCAGTTGTTTTTGTCTCTCCTAGGCAAAGAAAAAAAAAAAACAACGCGAGAAGAACATTAGTGTCCTCTTCTGAGTCTGAGGGATGCTGTTATGGAACGTGAACTACAGAGCATCCAGACATAAACAAAATTACAGTCCAGACAAAACAGTGCAAATTATTGTTGCCGTTACTTGTGCAATTTCCTCAGTCTTCCTCAGCTTCTCTTCCCAGGTGACCGTCATCTCCTGTATCAATTTTTCTGATTCCTCCAGTCTCTCCTTCAGCTCTGGTGCCTTCATAGACTGTAGAAGAACACTGTTCTCAACATTTCTTTTTTTTTTTACATTTTGCAATGTTACACTAAGAAAATGGTACAAAATGTATACCTCAGCCTGCGTCAACTGATCTCGCAGTTTCTCCACCTCCTCTCGGAGTTCCCGGATGATCCTGGCATTGGGGTCTTCATTGACCACGGCGTGGTTGACGATGCTCTTTGCTCGGTCTGCGTAGCGTAATGTTGACAGCGTCTCGTCATAATTATCTGCTGCAGGGCTTACAGTGGCAACCATAGCAGTCCGACTGTTTCCACCCAGACTGTCCTGTGGTTACACCAGAAGGACATTAAACATCTATGCACTGACAGAGTGGTCACTTTCCAGAGATTATACATTCAAAAGTGTGTGGATGGAACTGGACTGGAAAATCCAGGAAAACACTGTGGGAGAAAACACTGTGGAAAATCCCCTTCCTGGTGTTTACTGGACAGAATGAGTGTTCATACCTTGAGTAGCCATGTCAGCACCGAATCTCTGTAGGGCACAAACTTGTTCTTGTTCTTTCCAGCGCCCTGGTCTGCCAGAGCTGAGATCACCAAACCCAGAGTGGTTAAAGACCTGTCCGGTGTAGAGAGGAAAGATAGAAATAATAAATGAAGAGAAACAGATCAAGGAAAAATACACTCTTCATACACAGAAATATGCACTGGCAGGGCAAAAAGCCTTCACTAGATTTATAAACCTTTCTCAGAACAAACTGTGCCCTTAGATCTTGCCAATTTAACAACTTCACAGTTCTTCTACGCAGAATCTTTAATCAACTAAAATATATTCTTAGTGGGTTTCGCACTGTAAATGAAGATTATGTCTACACAGAAGATCAAACTTATTTCAAAACAGTTATTTTCCATGGCATGTCCACTGTAAAAGGCAAAGCACTCATCAAACAAGAAAGGAAACGCCTCAATTCAGTGCCATAGGAAAATATTCAGAGATGACTCAGGCATTCAGAGACTAGATTAAGCAAGAAAATCTCACAAAAACATGTCTAGGTCACATTTTACTCCAAAAGTGAAGGAAAAAAATTCTGTCTTATATTATTACTAATCATTAATAAATAATTTACAATAAATAAAATAATAAAATTATCAAATACATTAATTCTCCACAGTGCTTGTTCTTAGTAGTGTATAATATAAAGTAACGTTATATAGTATATATTAAAATCTACTATTTATTATTATTTAATATAATATAATATAATATAATATAATATAGGCATTTAATAGTCAAGCAAAATAATATAATATAATTTATATAAAAATATAATATAATATATTATATTATATTATATTATATAATGCATTTAATATTCTAACAAAATGTGTGTCCAAATGCAGAAAAAAAATATTACTTTTCTCAGGCTTCCTTAAAGTCAAAAATAGTTTTAGTAAATAGGGAAAAATATCAACTAGACTCTGCATTAAATTTAAAAAAGGTATGAAGACAAAAAAAAGGGGCATCATACAGAATGAGTCAAGGTTGCACACACTTGTTAATGTTGCTGCCTTCCTTGAGCCGCTCGCCTGCAGCACCCGTCTTTGCAGCTCTCTCACTTCCTGCCAGGTCCACCAAACTCAGCTTACTCACCTTTTCCCCACTTGTCTGTAGAAAGAAAAAAAAAAAAAAAAAGAAATGAGAGACACCATGTACAAAACTGCATACCGCATAATATACACTGGTACTTTTTTTCCAGAATGTCACATGATCTCATTACATTTATGTTTCCATGATTGGCGCTTAGTTATCCTGGAAATAAAAAGTAAACTAGCAGCGGCAAGAACTAATAAAAAAAGCTACATAATAATCCCTCACTACTGAACATTTCCATGGTTGTCAAGCCTGTCTCTGCTTGTCCTCCTTAGAAACCCAGGGAAACGGCTTTAAATGTTAAATTTGTGTATGAATGACCACGCTGGACAAATTCTGGTGAGCTGTCCTATATTATGAAGGAACAATGACAAGAGAAGCTATAGTGGGCCGTAGACAAGCATCCATTGTTCTCCTCTCTATTGCACAGCATTGGAGCAGTATGTGGGGTGGAGTTCCTTTATGTGCCCCAGCATCAGACCTTACTGTACACAATCCCCCTGTTTGAGCATCAGAGATGTGGTTTAATTGAGAGGAGAGGCAGAGAGATGCGAGCGTGAGCTGAGAGGATATGGGAAGTCGTTAGGAAGGAGGGGGCTGAGCTGGACCGAGATTACAGTGCATTACAGCAACAAAGAGAGTCCTTGTGCTGCGAAGGCTTCAGGCTCCACATGCACATTGGCTGAGAATACACAATCATATAGAGCCAGAGTTCATTTGTTAATCTATAATCAGCTATTTAAAGGAGACATATTCTGCTCTTTTGTAGCACTTAATTTTTTCCCCTTCTTTAATTTAACTCAAGTTACTTCTTTATGACCCATATACACCTTCTCTGTGACCTTTAGAAGGAAGAGGCTGTTCTTGCTGCTGTACCTTTAAGACTTCTAAAAATGTGTGTGACCTCTGCAAGAACATTGTTATGAGCCCCTTACAACGCATTAGCAACTGCAAGGCAGTGACAATCACTCAGAACAGTCTTGCAACTACAGAGATAGCCTACATAATAATCAACATTGTAACTATATGGAAACAACCTCCTGAAAATAATCAAGAATACCCTAGAAAACACATAGCAACACCCTGGCACTACTCAGAACACTTCATCCACCATTTAACCATAGATTAACCTTCTCAGAACACCTTGGAAACTGCACCGCCTTCCCAACCACTCAGGACACAACACCCTATCTACCTTATAGCGATCCACTAACCACTAAGCAACTGCATAGCAATGTCATGAATACCACCTAAAACACTATAGCAACCACATACCTTAGAAACTGATTGGCAATACCCTAACAACTACCCAGAACACATTATACTCCTTTAAAAACATTTATTATCCCTCTCAGAACACCTTAGAAACTGCATAGTAAGACCCTAACAACCACTCAAGTAACCCTAGCTCAAAAATATCCATTAACTCCTCAGAACACCCTAGAAACAGCTTAGCAATGCCCTGGAAACAACATAAAACACTGTAGCAAACAAATGGGATTAATCACTCATACCATATAATCACTAACACCTTTAAATCCACATAGCAACACCCTGACAACCACTCAGGAAAACTCAGATAATCATAACTATGCATTAACTTTATCAACACCTTAGAAACTATCCTAGCACCACACAACAGTACTAGCAACACTCTAGCAACATTATAGCTATCCATTAACCTCTCAGAAACTGTACAGACACTCCCTAAAACCCACCACCCTAGCAACCACACAGCTACTGACCCCTTAGAAACCATATAGCAATGCCCTGAACAACCACTCAGAACAACCTAGCAACCTTACAATAAAGCACATGTCCCTCATAACATTTTGTAAACTACATAGCAACACCCTGACAATCACTAAGGACTGCCTAGCCATCACCTAGCCAACCATTAAGGCCTCAGAACACCACAGTAGCTGGATAGCAATGTCCTGAAAACCATGTAAAACACATGGCAGCCACAAAGCATTAACCACTCAGAACTATTTTGTAATGTCATAGTAACACCCAGACAACCAACTAGTTATGCAGTAGCCTCTCAAAAAACTGCAGCAATTACATAGCAATGTCATGGCAACCACTCCAAAAACTCTATAAAGGTACACACTGACACCTCAAAACATCTTAGCAACTACCAGAGCTGAGTAGATTACTTACAAACTGTAATCTGTTAATGATTCCAATTTACATTAAATAAATTGTAGTTAGCAGCATAATCCATTACACTTCATATCTTCTGAAAATATTCAGACCACTTTTAGATGACTTTATTATTTATCACATTGATTTTTAATCTCACTCCATATCAATATAAAAATGCAAAAACAACATGAAGTACCTAAAACATTACAATACGTAAAGGTTCCCCAAACTGGGGTTTGTAAACTAGCTGCAAGGGGTTTGTGAGCTTATTGAAAACCAAATAATTAATCCAATCATGAATATGTAAAACTTAAAACATTGTTTTTTTGCTATCGAGTAAATTATATCTAATTACAAGTATTTAATATTTAATAGTCAAGATAAAATCTAGATTTTAAGGAGCCGTTTCCCATAATATGCTAAACACAGATTTAAATACAAAAAAATTATGGAAATCAGAGACAACCTACTGCCTCCCATTTCTCCACAGCGCTGTTTGCATGGAAAACCACAGCATGCAAAAGACAGCACTGATGACTGCTCCGGAAAAATACACACATCATTACTTATCAATGGCTCAGATGACAAACAGCACAGGCATAAGGGATGGCTTTGGTGCACGGGTTTGTGTGCATGCAGGCCAAAACTTTATCATTGCTCTGTTTTACTGTCAACATGCTAAGTTTAGATCTTGCACCTGTTGAGAGGCCAGCACAATCCAGGCCCTGATGAATTATAGATTAGGGACTGGACACAAGTCGAATCAGGTGACCGTGACACACGGCACAAAAGAAAAGCACAGTGACACCAGGACAGCGCAAAAGGAGATCAGCTGACGTCTAAACTCGGACACTCTATAATTTATTCATCAATTTTCCTGCCATTTGCATGAGCTCTCTCCATGCTTGTGATAAAGCCGATAAGGGAAGGTTTACTTGGTCCAGAGTGCACTTAATGATGCAAGATCTTTGGAGATGCATAAATTAAATGACTTACGCAATATCACAAATAGGAAACAACTAGTAATGATCCAAAGCGAATGGAAAAAAAGGCAAGGGACGTGTAAAAAAAAAAAAAAAAAAAAAAAAAAAAAAAAATCTAATGCAAGAAGAACATTTGATACTGAACATTGGACTGTGCCATCACAGCTCCACATCAGCTGATTAAAAACATTCAGTACATCCATCTATTAGGTCATCGGGGCTGTACACAATGACTCATCCCTCAGTCTTCTCTTTCCTGCAGTACGTGGCTTCCTTTCATGAGCACCTTGCAAGAACATTCAAGGTCTGAGTTTTTTTTTTTTTTAATCAAACAGAAGAATCAGGACTGTTCCCAAATTAAATTACCCTAACAAGGTTTCCTTTGCTCTTTTCAAATAAGAGAGTTTGAGGATAGACCGATGCTCTCAACACAGGACACCCAGACCATTTACGATACCAAAGCTACTAGCAAATCAGAGAACACGGATGCAAAGTTGAAATTACATTGACATGACCACCCACATTTGCATAGCCATGTTTATTCAGAATTCAAAAACTTGACCTAACCCGATAACCAAACTATGCTGGTATGCAAAGGTTAGCCAATCACAAAGAAGGTAATTTACATAAAGTTTAAAAATGTACAGCAGTAAAAGCTAAGGGTGCAAAACGGTAATGATTATAAGTTTTACGATGCAAGAAACTTTGTCTAACATAAAATGTTGACTTAAAAAATAAAAAGAAATCCTGAAGCGTGTAGGGTGTGACCCATTTACGTGATTTTCTACTTGTTTTATCTTGCATCTAAATCTTGATCTATGAAAATCAGCTTTAGAACATTGTGTGTAAGTGTGTCCTTACCCCCGACTGCAGATCCTTTAGTGTGTGTGTGAGGATGATATTGAAAACGGCATGGGAGCGACTGCTTTCCTCATTCATATTGGTGGCTGCGACAGTACGGGATTTATTCCCCTCAGACATCAAGGACTCGATGTCCTTTGGGTAGGAGAAGGGACACGATTAGAATCTCAGGTCAGAAATACACCACACTTGTGCATACGTATTTTTTGTTTAAAAAAAATAAAAAAGGTAAATCAGTAATGATGTTCTGAATATGTCCTCTAAAAATAAGGCAGGCACAGTCCTGTTTTTAGGTTTTGAACAGAGTTAAACAGTTCGACACTGATCACTTATGGAATCTCTGGAATTCTACAGAATGGATTAAAATGGTTAAAAATGCGTTAATCCAAAGCATTGAACAAATTAAACCCATTTAAACTCAATTTATTTTAGTAGAATTATAAGAATAAATGACAAATGACACAACACCATGAATCAAATTTTGCAAAACGCCAATTAAATCTGCTTTTTACAGATTCTGTGCTGTATTTAGAATGACTAAGATAGGACCAAAAACATCAGCAGTGACATACTGTATTCTGAGCTGACATTCTTACAGTACTAGGATTTGCTAAGCATCCACTGCATACCCAAATAACTGAGCCACATGATCAGCTAATGACAGTATATATTAAAAAAAAATGGAGGCGAAAGTTTAATCGTGTAAATCACATGTTGTTTAACCATTAAACATTTTTGTCCTATTATGTTACCTTGTAACTTTCTACAGCAAGCCTCGATAGACCATCAACATATGGCCCCAAAACTTTATGCTCTCTCACTCTTAAGGCCTGTCGACTCCTGTGGACACAATAAGACATTTTGTAAAAATCGACATTTAGAGCAGAGTGAAGCTCAAAGATCAAACATGAGACGATAGTCTTCACCCTTTGGGGTCCAACAGGTCCCGGACTTTCTCGTTGTAGATTTCCATGTAAGAGACTTCCACGGTGAAGCTCTCTTCCTCTCGCTGGTGTTGAATGGTCCGCTCAAACAGAGAACTGCAGAGTCTGGGGATCAAACCGGGTTGGTCCGCAGAACCCATCATGGTGTATGACTTTCCAGAGCCTGAGGGAAATTACATGTTCTCATGTTACTTAATAGAAACACTCGTTACATGACATAAATAATCAAATAACAAAAGAAGAATGGTTATGTTTAGAGTGCTTTAAAAAAAAAAAAAAAAAAAAATGAGCAAAGGTCACTGCGTACAAAGTATTACTCACCAGTCTGCCCGTATGCAAAAATACAAGCGTTGTAACCCTGAAAGGCATTGTGCAAAAGACTCTCCCCAAGGCACTGGAACACTACATCTTGGCCTGTTAAAATATGATTCAATGATAATTAAAATGGACATCCAGAAATGTAAATTTCAAAAACCTGTCAAGAACGTTTCATGTGATGTATGACTAGGAGATGATAATTAAACTAAGGTTAAAAATAGGCTTTACTGTGGCTTCAAAATGATTCATCATGTGAAGGAGAGAAAATGAGGAAAAAAAAAAAAACATGAATCAAATCGCTTTCTGTCCTGAAGATAGAGTGTCATGACTTGAAACTGTATTGAAAACCTCAAGGTGACACATTGTAGATGTTCTGGGAAAAAACCTTGTTGGTACAAATGATCTTGATGTGTAAACAAAAACTAATCCTCACTAGCACCACCATCACCAGTGCAAGAACCATCATAAGATAATATATTTGGTATTGAACCAAAAAAACAAAGCAGCTTGTTCAAGAAGTGTTTCCAGAAACTGACCAGCAAACTTCTCTGTCTCCGATTCATCCATCGACCAAAAACAGTAGTCATAGGCGAAGGTCTTGCGAAAAGGAAGACAGAACAGAAGAAATGGAAACACACATTAACAATTTTTATCTATCAAACTTGTATTTTGTGCATGTTAATTTTAGACAGAAATGAGGGTCATACCTTTGGCTGACCCCTGCTGCAAGACGATCCAAGGAGAGGGAACATATGGAAAAAGGAAGAAGAAGAAAAAAAAAGCTTGTTTAAAATCAAATAACTTATGCATGCATTTTAGAAAAATATGGCTGCACTGGAGAGCACAAGCTGACAAGTAAGATTTTGTATATAGTAAAAAGTCCATGTGCTTTATTTGGATGCTATATCATAATAGTCCATATAATACCGCTGTGCATATTCAAGGATTCAATGCTATGGTAATATTGGGAGTTCTATTTCTAGCATGGTATTTACACTGGCAGCCAAAAAACTGAAATGGTTAAAAAAAATAAAAATTATTCTGTGTTAAGCTCATCTAGGCTGCATTTATTTGACAAAATAGCAGTAAACACAGTAATACTGCAAAATCTCATTACAATTTAAAATAATTGCTGTCGTGCACATTTTTAGTTACATATTCAAAAAGAAACATTTTTTTCCCCAATTTTGCCTGTCAGGGTATAATATTCCAGTACATTTTTCTCTGAAAACACCTGAGCTTTAATCATTCCAGGAAGTTCAGACGAGCTTCAAAAGCAAAAACAAACAACAACAACAAAAAAATTGTCCAAACTGTCCAAAATCTGTGGACCCACTGACTCACAGCTGACCAAAATAGCATGTCATCACCATGAGCGCACTCAAAAGGGACTAGGAACCAGCGGCTCTACACACAATCACACATCCTGAGTGAGTCCATGTCATCAGTTGTACTTTGCTCAGTGGACCTGAACACAAACAGACTGTCTCTCACTGAGAAAGCCCTGCCGTTTACAGGGTAAATACGCATTTGGAGCCCTGACTCAAAGTTGTGTTATCTGTGGAGGGCACCTCAATGGCTTTGCACGGCACTCTGTGAACACAATGACCTATATAAGCATTATTGACAGACTGTGGGAGCGTATTGAAGGATCCTAATCGCTCAGAGAGCACTGTGCCTTTCCAGGCCAAATTAATTCAATTCTGTTGTTGTTCTCGGGGTAATTAAAAACCACAAATGCAAAATGCAAAGCCCTGTTCCAAACCACAGCGAGCTGCCAAAAAAGACAAATAGAATTGAGCGAAAAAAAATCGATTTAAATAAAACATCCAAGTATTTTACCCAATATTTGTTTGTGCCATGAACTTCTGAGATATTCATATATTATTTAATATATAAAATATTAATATTCATTATGATGATGAAAAAACTGTCATTTTGCACAGATTTGTCTTGGAATACATGACAAACAAGTCAAATGATAATCACTTTATATATGGGGTGGACCAATATGTAATTTTAAGGAAGCGAGGAGGATACCGATTATTACAGATCAAGTAGACCGATAACCAATATTTATGCCTGGTGTAAAAATTTGAATTCATGTCAAAATTAGTAACAACAAGGGCGCTGACAAAACTTTAAAAATAACAGAGATCCATAAAAATGTATTAAATGGCCAGGCCAATAAAAATCAACCCTTATATGGTTTGTTTATTTATAGTAATAATTTTAGCATTTTTAATTATTGTTTTTTGCAAAATCAGATAAAAGGTGATTTCTGTACAAGTCACTAAAAGGTTAAAAGAAACATAATGATCCCAAATTTGAAGACAAAATCCTTTTCAGGACTGTGCACAAATGAATCATACACAATAAGCCAAAAATGTGTGTAAAATTAACTATTTTAACAATAACTGAGGACCTCTATGATGTGGAATTATTTATACATGCCGTGCGCACATATAACAAAAAACCTATAATGATCTTCAGAAACGGCAATCCTATTTGTGATCTCAATCTAGAAAATCTAGAGCTTATGGAAATCACCGAAGCGTGTACAGCCACGCAGTTACACAGCAAGAAAACGAACAAGCGAGGAATGGAAAGCTGGGGCAAAATATGCCTGGATTCAGTTCCAACGACCCCGGGCTCAGCTTGTCGTTTAAAATCAGGCCATGCCACACTTGTGGTATAATAAGTTGCACGATGACGTCCCCCCATCACACCACGCTGAGAACTGAGAGAGATGTTGGCCCCTGAAGGAAGTGTCAGACCGAGCTTCATCTTGAGTTCCTGGAGGAGGTCTGGCAAACGGGGTGGACAAACACACATGGCGGATATTCGGAAAGCTGTGGAGACAGCTGTATGTGTGTAATACTAAAAATAAACATTTCTGAGTGACAGTCCCTCAGTTCTGAGATTGAAATAAACGTGGATATTCTTAGAAAATGATTTTGTCTCCATATTATCTGCTTCTCAAAATCTCGCCATCGCTTTAAGGCATAAACTGCGTGCTACAGATAAAAATTTCATGCATCATAGGAACATAACACATGCTTTCAAGACACCTAAAGGACAGATTACTAATTCTTGAGAAGGAGGTCTCTACCATACCTCCTCAGTCAAGGGTGTAGCTTGCAGTAGGAATGTGTGTAATGGCAAATGAGTTCACTGGTTGGTGCGCTACACCCAGACTACTGCTCATGCTCGCAGCTCTCGCCACTGGCACCTCCTTTCCCAAACACTTGTTACAAGCCCTAGTGACTTTGACCTTGTACTATCTGGCAAGCCCTATAATAACTATACCCCTGGTCACATTTTATCATATCTGATTCACCAACATGACAAATACAATGACATACTAACTGACGGAATGGACAAAGTACTGAAATTAATTATTTCAAATAATTGACACTACTTAGCCATGTTACTATATCTTATCCGTCTTCACCTTTTAGAGCATGCATGTTCTTAACTGTTTGTAAGTTCCGGTAATAAGCTACATGGCTGCTTTTTAGCTCATGCAATGTTGCTTAAAAATAATCTTAATTTTAGTAGGTTTTCTTTTGGATGATGGGCATGGACAATGCAATGTCATATGTTGTTAGAAAAATAATGTTCTGATTGTGGAATGTACAATAATCTGATAAGAAATACAAATAAAATCTAATTAAATTGAAAACTTTTTGTTTGCATATAATGCGTGCTGTGGTATATTTATTATGTAGTGTATATGTATAATGTATACATGCATATATATGTGTATTTTTATATATGCATGCAGTAAATATTTTGAAAACATATTCACATGTAATTACGTCTATATTTATATTCCCTATAATCTAGATTATAAAATATATTCAATATATGAGCATTACATTTGTTTTTCGAAAACATACATGAATGTGTGTGTGTATTTACATATACATAAATATACATATATATTATGTAAACAAAATCTTACTTCCTATGTGATTACATGTTTGACAGCATTAAAAAAATTATATTTAAATAAAGAATATAGGTAAGTTGGGGAAAATAAAATGGGTACTCTGTTTATCAGAGCAAAGTTAGTTTCATGTTTCTGACCATCCAGTGACGGCGGCCATGACAACCCGATGACAATCTAAGGAAAGCTGGCAGCTGCTCTTGTTCCCAGTCTGATTTCCAAACATTGCTGGGCTAAACCCACAATGTATCACTCCGTGTTGTCCAAACATAGCTGTCCTGTACATCTGCACAGATTGGAATCGTCCATGAGCCAACTGTACAAATGAAAAATGCGTATGCTGTGCCTCTAAGCCTGTGCCTGTTCTCCCTAAAGGAGAGTGAGGCATGTGGTTGTTATTACCCAAAAAATGCCTCAGTGACAGGTGAGACCAATCGCTGAGAGACACTCTAGCTAGAACTGGGATCAGTGCTATGGTGCCGTTAATCACACGAGTTCTCTCATGATGTCATCGAGTAGCCTCGCGAGTAATCCTGTACGTTGCTTTATGACATTGTTTTTGTGGGAATGAGTCAGAAGCTTCCTGATATGAGGCAGCACTGACTGAACAGAGTCCTCAGCTGCCGGGGAAGACGCAAACTCTCCCTTTCTTTACCAATCGCACACACAAAAACATTCATTTAGAGAGTGACGGTTTGGCAGCATGTAGCAAAGCTCACACAAGACCCTTCCCCCAAACCAGGAAAAATCTGCAAGTAAGGGCTGGACGAACAAGTTAATACAGAATACAGCAAAAAACAAGCTTTATAAAAAGTGTACTAGAAAGAACGATACTTTACTGTTTGCAATAACTCATTTTGCCATTAATAAACCTTTTATGCAGCAAGGACGCATTTAATTTATAATGTTAAAAAGAAAAATATGAAAAATATATGCCAACCTTTAACTAATTATTAATCAAAGAATACTGAAAAAAATGCATTACTGCTTGAACATAAATATTAAGCAGCACAACTCTTTTTAATACTGATCATGAGAATTTATTCTTAGGCAGCAAATCAGCATGTTATAATAATTTGTGACACTGAAGATGGAGTAACAGCTGCTGAAATTTAGCTTTGCAATTGTAGGAATAAATTACATTTCAAAACAGCCATTGTAACTATCAGCCTCCTTTAGGAATGAATGACTGAATTACAAATGAATCACAGAATCATTTAACCAAATTACTGAACCCGTCACTGCAAAGATCTGGTTGACAGAAATAAACATATTCTGCATCTTAGCTACCGACTTGATCACAAATTGTGATTTAAAGGGGAATTACTTATTTTGTTTGCTTAAATATCAAACATACTGATATGTTCACTGCAGATAAACAGTTTATAACTGAAAACAAAATTAATGAATAAATGTTTACAAAAATACGCTGTGGCAAAGTTGTGACAAACACTTTTGAATCATTTGTTTGAAAAAATTGGCTTTATTACCACATAACAACAGCAAGTTCATCTAACGGTCGCTAGGAGGTTGCACTTTTTATTATCCAAGGAACTGTCTATAAGGGAGGAGGCTGCTATGAAAGACTGTGTCAACAGTGTCGTCCCTTCCCCCACTCTCTGTATCCCTCCATTGGCGCTGCAAACAATGAGGAAATCACCACTCTGGTTTGGTGCTATAATAGTATACAAATGAAACCGAGACCAAAGCACCACAGGCGGAAAATAAAAACCACATTGACACTACCGGAGAGAAACCCCTCCATTTACGGGCTAAAAAGTGGTGGTTGATTCAAGTCTGCAGTCTAGCAAACAAGCCACTGGCCTCAATCTGTCTTTGAACAACATCAAACACGCATTTAATTCCGCCGCATTCAATCAGGCTTCAACTCGGAAAGCATTCCACAAACATGCTTGCGATTTCATTTCGAGCTAGTTAATGGATTCACTCGATGCCTCATCAGACTGTCCTAATATTCCTAATAGGCTTGAGGAAAGCATTTCCTACAGAGAACCATTTCAATCTCTCCTTCGAGAGTGTATCGACCACTCCGAGGCGGAGTGTCGACTCGAGGCCGGGACTGTAAATCCCTATGTCTTTGTCTGCATTCTTGCAGGGTCTGGAGTCTGAGAACAAGAGGGAGGAAGGAATGAACCACGAGTATGGTCCACTGCAGATTTCTCATGGGTTACTGACGTACGCTACGGTGACAGCTGTCACTGCGAGTATGCCAGAGACCGAGGGTTGTGCCAAATGCCGTCCAACACCTCGTGGTTGGCGTTCGCATAACGGGCTAGTCAGAAAGACAACCTGACCGTGCACACGGGCGCACATGAACCACCCTTCAGCTTTTGGGCTCTGAGGTCGAGTCATTTAAAAAAATCTGATTCCGCTCCGGTTGCTTGCAAATACGCAGCTTGTGACTTAGAAAGACGACGTTCTGTACCCTTGACCTAAATTATGATCCACTAGATATGTCCTAATGAATGTATTTGCATTGAACTTAATGCTCTTGAACAGGCAGAGGGCAACAGGACGCACTCTAGAGCATGTTTTCCACGTGATGCAGAAATGATTTTATAAGGATGCCCAACTGTGACTCTGAGTCCTGGTAAATACAACAATGGTATAATGAAAACTGCACAATTAAATGAACACTTTTTTGGAAAGAGGCTCATTCTCCAACTCCCCTTGAGTTTATAAGTTGAGTTTTACCGTTTTTGAATCCATTCAGCTGATCTCCGGGTCTGGCGATAACACTTTTAGCATAGCTTAGCATAGATCATTGAATCCAATTAGACCAGTAGCATCACACTCCTAGTCATATCATTCCTAGAAAATCTCAACTTTCATTTTTTTTTGCCAGTCTTAATACATGATACAATTACAGAAGAGTCAAGTTTTAAACAGGAAAAATATCTAGACTTTAGTCATTTTTAAAACATAATGCTACTGTTCTAATTGGATTCAATGATCTATGCCAAGCTATGCACAATTTCTCTGAATAACACAGATATAGGTATGCACAGTTGGCTAAGGAGAGTGTGTAATCAGGATCTTCATTAGAGGTGATTGTGTTTGAACTAGTTTTGAGAGCTGCACCCTTGGCACTCAAGTGAGAACATCTTACAGAATTGACAAAAAGCTCTAAGAAAAGGTTTCGTTGGTTTGGGAGTGTTTTATGCATTCAGGCGTAATGCCGCTCATTTAGAATACTCCAAATCCATTAATGTTAAAACGAGGTTGAGAACAAACTTATGTGCATATGCATGTGATGTGGATTAGGCAAAAAGTACGGATACAAATAATCTATGCAATTATTATTGAATGACAGCTATTGTCTTATACAAGATTTTAATAAGCATTCTAATTATATGATGATAGAAGAGTCAACACATCTATAAAGACAGAAGAACAATTTAATTGGAATCATTTTCAGAATTATATTTTTTCCAGCTGATGAGAAATGAAAACGCTGACAGCCAATCAGAATTTATTCTGCTTTAAATAGAGCAATTAAAGGGGAACGTCACAACGGCAGTGAGCTATTTTAATAATCAAAATGTTATCATCCGCTCATGTATACAGTAACATAAATACTATTATTGGAGTGAACAAATCTATAATTGTTGCAATATTATAAAAAGAAAAAAATCTAAAATATTTTTGTTCAATTTCCCAGTTAAAATATTGAAACAAGATACATTTACTTGAGATACATCATCTATCTGTATCTTCTGAATGTACTTGTACATGTTGAAAACAAGTTCATCCGAATGAAAAAAAATTAAAAATAAAAATAACAAATATATACTCACAAAATATATTTAAAAAAAAAAAAAACTAAACGTATTTAATGCAGTGTTGCTTAAAAGTACATTTATCTTGTTTAAAAGATTAACAACTCAACTTAAAATGAAAAATTCATTAAAAATATATCAAAATAATTTTACCACTGCATATAGCAAAGGTAAGAAGATCAAAACTAATATGGCTAAGTGTCTATGACTCCATGGAAAAAAAAAAAAAAAAAAATCTAAAAACATTTAAGATATCGAAGGTTTTTGAAAATGTTTCTACACAAATACGGTTCCTTTTAGAAGTGTGTGTTCAACACACCTGAACTCATTCTGACTACTGTATGTCTGACTGATTTCCTGTCTGCCAAAAACACGCCCTGTCTCTCCGGCGCATTTAGGTATAATAACTAACACACGCCTTACACTAAAGGGCACAGCTGCAAAATACTATTAGTAATCCTGAAATATTAGGGGAGTGACGAGCGCTGGTCTTTAAGATTTTTTTTTCATTAAATCTATGCTATCATAATTCATAAATTCATTCAGAAATGCATCGATCTGCCAGGCATGTACATACTTCTGGTAAAGATACTTATTGCTCATGCCTGGGTGTGTTTAATGCTCAGTCCATTCAAAACACCCCTAGGAGCTGCTTGCAAACAAAACCTTTCAAATGTCATTTTCATTCATTACAGCAAATGGACAGGCACTAAGATTCATTCAGCCCGAGTATGTGATGCCATCGGACATGCAGAGAGAGGTACAACCACACAAAAGGACTAAAAGATGAATATACACTGACATATAAACACGGCGTGCGTAGCCGTCATGAAAAAGATGGTCTGGAATGTGTTGCAGGACCTGACAGATCATAATTAATATGAAATGCCAGCAATAATCTGCATAAATAAGGCTATTTCGGTCATGCGAACCTTGCCATTTGAGGCATCTGCATCGCAGGGGCCATTAACGGGGCCGGCGATTGAGCGCGGCACGACACATGAACTCAACGCTGCAATTAAACTGTCTGTTGTGCGAAGGCAGCAGGCGGCTCAACCATTCACTTCCAAGTTTAAAACCTGTTCAACCTCTGTCTTTGTTTGCACTGCACGACGAGAAAAAAGCAGAGAGAAAAAATAATTGCGCTCTCTTGTTTACCCGCCATAAAAGTCAGAGGAAATGTTTATGGCCGACAGATGCTAAAGCTAGCTTGTGTTTTCCCCTTTTTCCAGACACAAGAGCTCCTCGGCTATGGATGACCTAGGGTTAACCCTCCTTCTGCGTTTCCTTGACAACGGGGAGCAGAGAAAAAGAGAGGAAGTCAGATGGAGGAGAGTTATGCCCCGACACACGGCAGGACGGAGCGAACAGCAGGCTGCGTTAAAGAGAAATGCACGTCCACATTCCTGTTCTCCCTCAGCCCCCATCATACGAGCCGACCGACCAAAACCCACAATGATACACCCGTTCGCAAAGCCCCCCCGCTCTCAACAAGTGTCCAAAACATTAAATATCTGATTGAGAAAGGAAGAGAAACAAATGCTGCTCTTGTTTGGAATGGAACTGTATACACTTCTTGGTATACGTTAAATATTACCGTTTAAAAAAAAAGTTTGAAGCAATAAGGTAATGCGTGTCCGTTACATCATAAACAGTACTAAATATAGCTGTTCTTTTAAATCAAATGAGTTCAAACTGATTGGCTGCCTTGATTCTTCATCTTGGAGATGAGACATTTTTTGCACTGATCAATCCTATCAAATAACGAGTCAAGAAAAAGACATAATAAGCAGCAGCAGATATTACTTCCGCTTCATTACTCTAGAAAAGGAAGCCAAGTTGAGTGAAAAGCATTGTGGGATACAGTAACCACTGCAGCATGCAAACGCAGTAGGTCATTGGGTATTCTGCATACTAGTAGTATGCTGTTCTGAACGAATCGCAATGTTGGCGAATCTACACCGTCGTGCGGTTTGGTGTCAGTAAGCTTTTTAGTGTTTTTAAAAGAACTGTGTTCACCAAAAAGCAATATTGTGAAATATTGTCAGATTTCATTGCTTTCTACTTTAATATTCCATAGTGTAATTTATTCATGTTATGGCAAAACAGATTTTCAGCAGCCATTGGTGCAGAAATCATTTTAACATTCAGATTTTTAGTTCTTATTATTATTATTATTATTAAGGTCAAAGGAACAGCGTTTATTGCATCCTTGCTGAATAAATGTATTAACATAGCATGTCAGATTTTCTAATTGAACTTACCTGGAATCTTTTCCTAGGTTTGCAGGGTACAGATATGTTTGATTCCCCTCCATTTCCACAACACATTTTGTGTTCAGGTCCTTTTCTGTTGGGAAAAAACGCATTGAGGCAATTTAAGAACCAAAGTTTACTTGTGTACCGCATGACCTCAAAAACAATCAAGCTGTTGAAATATTAAAAAACTGATGCCATTAAACTGATCAAATGAAGCACATATCATACAGAACTGCTACTCTAAATATGTTTGTCCCTTCTTTGTCACTAAGATGTATCTAATAAGACAATCTTGTGACCTATTGAGTTCCCAGTCATCCTGATTATGCAGAACAAAAGGCTAAAATCAATAGCAGGGGTTTATTTCACAGCAGGAGATGCTGCTCGAGGACTGAAACCAAACCAGCATTCTGACACAGAAAGTGTTCCTGAAATCTGCCACTGCTGTTCTCACGGAAATGGAAACAGTTCAAAGCAAAAAGCAGTTTTACAGACCCGCGTCCTCAGATGGGATATTAAAGGCCATTTCAGGACAATCAAATTATAATCTCCCTTGACAGGCTGTTAACTACATTAGCAAAAAAAAAAAAAAAATCTACACATGCTAGAAGCCATATGGCAATCTTATTAATATCCCTTTTAATCAATAGCATTGCTAACCAACTATTTACAAATCTGTAATTAAAATATTATTAAATGATTGTAGTGTGAAAGTGCAATATACTCATCAGCATCATGAGATGCCACCCTTCTCAAGTGTAAAAAATAATTAAAAACAAAAATCCGTATTTCATGTCAAATTATGTATGTAGCCATGTAATAAGTAAAGATAGTGAATAATCTGTCTTGCATTATTTTGCGAAATTGACCAGATGATGACAAAATATGGCATATACTGTCAGTGGATTTGGTGACAAAAATGGGACCAAACTGAATAAATGGCAAACTCAATTATTTAAATAAGTAAATAAAACATTATTCTGTTTATATACCCATTTACATATTCCTTTCGATGTGAATTTATTTTATTATACCCTTTTCTTTCTTCTTCTTTGTTTTCTCCTCTACAAATATTCACCTAGAACTGCTTGAACAAATAGGCTGTTTCACATATATATTTGGAAATGCATAACAGAAATACATACACATACTCTTCACCACTGTTTCAAACATATTCCATATAACTAC
Source organism: Puntigrus tetrazona (assembly GCF_018831695.1). Classification (NCBI taxonomy): domain Eukaryota; kingdom Metazoa; phylum Chordata; class Actinopteri; order Cypriniformes; family Cyprinidae; genus Puntigrus; species Puntigrus tetrazona. The sequence goes on along the minus strand of NC_056715.1, from coordinate 4,825,785 downwards.
ATATACATTTCACTTTGTGTTATACATGTTTTGTATTTATTTTTTTTTCTTATGCACTAACACATAAATAAAAAAAATAACTTAAAATAAATATAGATATTGAAGATGGGAAGTACATTAAACATAACTTTTGGTCCTTTTTTAACTCACTGAAAATGTTTAGTTTAAGTCAAGTTTAGGCTGCAAACACAGAACCATGGTCTATGAACAAGATCCAGTGAGAACACATTACTGGCTGTATAGTCCAAGTGACACTTCCGTGAACTGGCGCAAAACTCTCTCACACTGGCCACATGCCATCGGGCCATCCTTAATGCTGAACTCTGGGATTGGCTTGGGACTCGGCTTGGCCAGAGCCGTCCCTCTGACAGAAACAGCAGGAAGAACCTGCAACAGCATTCCTCCAAACACTATGTCAGCAGCAGCCTGTTGCTAAAGCAGCTTCCGGTCCAATAAACGGAGTCCAAATAAAAGTTTTGCAGTTCGGTCAGCTGAAAGTTTATGAAGCACTGCTGAGTCAAAAGGATCGGCCGAATACCAACACACCCAATCCAACAGCGGGCCAAAGCATGTTTGAAACCAACAAACTCTCCTACTGACAACAACAGGGAAGTGGAAAGCATCTGCAGCTGACTCAGAAATCCTCGGAAAGGATGCACTCTGAAGCCACACTAGCTGTAACAACTTCCTTTCAGAGCAGGAAACAACTGGTTTCCTCCCAGCATTGGTGGCCAAGGTCCAATAAGGAGATCCATCTGGAGTCCAAAAATCTGAATTTCCTGCATTATGTCATTCAGGTGAGAGCGATAAGCACATGTAATCTTGGCAACAGTCACGGAGTGGAAAGATTGACAGAATCCCGCGCACAATAACACAAAGACCAAGCGTCTATTTATCTACTGCCAACAAAAGGCAGTGACAATGCCCTGAAGCTAATTTCTATAATTATTTGCCTATGTTTATGGAAGTAAAACTATTAACCAATGCAAGGTTAGTCACATGAAACCGTAACTGCATACTTCAGGCCATGCGAGAAGGGAATTGAGGCAATTGGTCTACTCAACTAAACCGGTAAATCATTAACTATTTAAACCTCTACATTCCTTGATCCGCCAAAAAGGTTTCGCGAAATTATCTTTATATAGTCTTAGGATTTAATACATTTCCTTAAGAGGAATCCAAACACATTTGGCCATGGGAACATGTTCGGTTATGCAACGTTGGCAAATAGTCCATTCAGACTCCCTTCCTGCCTTTGTCCAAAACAGAGAGAGAGAGAGAGACAGAGAGCAAGTAAAACAGAAAGTTAAGTGTCATTTAGAGACTTTCATATTCAAGTGCTTTACGTCATATGAAATAATGTCTGAAGTGTTTTTGGAACTGGAATGATACAATAATGAAGGTCAGAATTCCGGCATTACTAACAGAGACCGGGAAGCGTCTCAGAAACCCAGAAAGCTCACACAGGCTGTCAGCACACGATCAGTGCTCGAGTCTTGTGACCGAATGTTACGCTCCAGTCGGACACGTGACCGCGTGTCACTACAATGTAGAAAATATTTCACCCTTCGGTGGCTTTACCAAGACACATGTTCTCCCACGGCAAGACCTGCTTTAATGTCATGCGTTCATGGGAAGGACATGCAAGTGATCACGCGAAATAATCTTGGAGAAAAGGAAAAGGTAAAAAGAAAAGGTGTTAATTTAAATATTAATGTGAATATGATATGAATGACATTCGTGGTGTCCTCTAGATAGATAGATAGATAGATGGACGAACAGAAGGAAAGATCGATCTTAAGTTGAATGAATCATGTATAAAGAGTTTATGCGGTCATAGAAACCCTGGAATGGGATAATGACATAGAACACGGAATATGATATGATATATAACATTATAATTTATGTCAACCATTCCCATGGTTCAACCATTATAAATGCTATATGTGCATGCATGCATGTTTTGCACTTTTAACTATAAACTTGTTATAGTGCTAATGAACATCACCAAATATACTAAAACAAAAATTATACAATGGGTTTTTTGAGCATGTTGACATAATTAGCAATAAAGCTTTCTGATTCAAGACAGATAGATAGATAGGTATTTTTTCAGAGAGCTGAGCTCCCCGTGTATATAAACACACTTCGCAATAATGTTTTCTGATTATATATGAATAAAAAAAAAATTCACCTAGGTATTTATTGTGCATGCAAACATACAAGGCAGTAAAGGTCTCCCATTCTAGATAGATAGATATTTTTATGAATCCTTGTGTATGTAAACATACTTAGCATGAACGCTTTCTGATTCTAGACAGATAGATGTAACCCAACACACATCGTTACACAGAGAATCCAACCGGCATGTCCTGCTCAAATGGACTTTCTCAGAACTTTGTCAAACCCCATTACTGACCACAAAATTAAAAGGCAGTGTCACAAAGCCTAGTGTGCTGGCTGACTGACTAGACAGCTTCTGGTGGCCGAGGGGAAGATACAAACGTCTAAGAAAGCACTAGGCTGCATGTGAGCCGTGATATCAAGTGACAGGACTGAAACTCGACTCACCTCTCCGGTTCATGGGCCGGACCCGAACCGCCACCTTCACGTTGGAGTCGTTCAAATTAGCGTCGCCCATGATATGTACGTCGATATATCCACGAGCAGACGTGTTACAAATGCTTCCCGGCAGCTACGCGTTCACAAAATAAAACTCATCTAGATACGCCTGTCACAGGAGTCCCGGATAATTTGCGATATCTGAAGCGTGTCGCGTCCAAAAACGGCCCGCATCGTCCTCACTGGGGCGTTTTTCTGCGTTTCGAGGGGCACGGTGAAGACATCGTCGCTTTTAATAACGTGAAAGGAAAGTTTAGGTTAGCGGGGAACGTCTTGACAGCTGGAGATTTAGCTGGTTTCGAAAACGAGAGCCGAGAGCAAAGCCAACTCCCTCCCGGATTCCTGTCACACTCGCACTGGGTCAAACTGCAAATGTCAAGACTTTTGTCCAGCAGGAAACCGAGCAACTAATAAGTAAGCAGGGTTTAAATAATTCATGCCTGGATGTGACAGTCTAACTAGCGCATTTTGCTTGAGAAAGGTTTTGCATTAAAAAAAACAGGTGTTTTAATTCAGGCAAACAATGCAGAACTATTGCAATTGCGGTTTAATCGTATTTATCCGGGTAAAGTGCAATGCAGGCAGGTCTGTGGCGTTTAACCAGAAATATATTAAACAAATAGGACAGTGTTCGCAATGCACACGACTGCTAGATGTTAGGCTACTGAACGCTGATCTGTCAATGCAGCAATTTTACATAAAAAAAAATGGCAAACGCGGTTTTAGACACTAACACCGTTAAAGCAAACGTCAACGACCGAGAAAAGTCTATTTCCAGCTATTTCCAAAATCCGATCGCGAATTGTTGAACTGGTAGGAGATCCCACAGCATCTGATGCGTATTTGTTGAAATTTGGTTTCTTTCCAGGCTGGGTCCAACTTCACGAGCTGACTAAAACAATGGTGCTGCTCTACATTCCCATCCGGCTCGGCAAATCTTCTGGGTTAATATCCAGCGTGACGGAGACACCATACACGTTTTCTGTAGAATTAGCGAATCCGGGAAAATGAAGATTGGACTGATTTTAGGACACCAGCGTGGATGTTACGGTCGTAATAAGCGGTCGCTTTATTCCATGACTGAGCAGCGTGAAGCCAGTGATGTTAATAGTGATCTGACGCCCAGCGGAAGTTCGCCTTTCAACGTAAAAGTCCTTTTGTAATAGTAAATATAATTAATTTTATTATTAATAATAATTATAATTCATGAAGCCACAGTCGTATAATAACAATGCTACTACTACAAATAATAATGATAATAATAAATGCATATCATAATTGTCATAATTATTCGTTTAGCAGTAGTAGTCGCACTAAGCTGTTTTTTAAACGACTTATTTCTCGAGTCAGAACTGAAAACCATCCATTTGCGATCAGATGATCTCCCGGAACAGCCTTTTCACCCTCCGATGAGGAAGAGCTGATTGTGTTTGGAAGTTCATGCCATTGCGGTGAGGTCAGATATATTTCGGTAGTTTCCCATTTAAGTCCACATTTTTCATCGTTTACAGACATTTTAATATCCTATCCATATAAAGTTCCGAATGCTCACATAAACTCATTTTACATTTCACATTACTTATTCCGAGGAGATGAAATACAGCCAACATAAAGTGCCTACCTTTACTGGTAGCGCAAATAAATGCAGAAATTTACAGTCTGTATATTTTCTTGAACCCGTTTAACGGTCTTATTTTTAATTGTTCATGTTGCGACACCTGCTGGTCGCACACTAAACCACACGTCCCATACAAAAAAAACGTGTATGACATTATTTAAAATAAAATGTATATTAAAAAAATAAAATTATAAATATACTTATTTACTTTATATAATTTGTATAACTAATTTTGTCAGCGTCATTATTCAGGTGTGCTGTTTTTTCTGTTTTCAGGCAATTAAATAATATATATATATATATATATATATATATATATATATATATATATATATATATATATATATATATATATATATATATATATATATGTTTATTACCAAACAAGTTTAATTTCAGTTAGAATTAAACAGTAACTGAAATAAGCATGGCTAATAGCTCTGGCGCTAAAATTAAATTATGAAACAGGCCCGTAAATAGTAATTAACCTAAATAAATAGATAGATTTATTATTATTCTTAAATAGAATAAGAAAGAAAGGAAGAGGATATTACTAAATTTGGAAAAAAAAATAAATAAAGTGTAGAGTTTGTGTTCTTTGTATTCTGTGTTTAAATACACCATTAATCACTGTTTTGTTTTGTTTTGTTGGTTATTAAAATTAGTCCACTTTCGTTATTTGTATGTCAGATACAGAGGAGGCTTTTGAGCCTATTGATCGTCCCACAGTTTCTTGATTGGTCTATGTAATACTCTGATAACCCACTAGAGGATGCTGAATTCAAATAAAACCACCCAAAAGTATTTTCATGAGACCAAAGGGATGCAACGACAAATTCTTAAACTTAATTTTAAAACTACGATTCCCTTATATTTAAAGTATTCTGTATTTGACTTGACAAGCAATCAAAATGATTAAGCTGTCAAAAAGCGCCACAAAAGTTTGATCAAGACTCGTAAGTTTGCTTGAAGCTGAGTCACTTTTCTTGTACAATAACACCCACTGCACTTACATGAGTAAGTCGTCTGTAACTGAAATGTCATGGTCCACCCTGTACATAAAGGTTGAAAATAGGAAAAATAATTACAGATGAAGGAGTGCCTGCACTTTAGTGAAAGCTTAATTTGTTCAAGTAAAAGAAAAAAGAAAAAAAAAGTTGTACGCACATGTTCATGTATCAGCGTTGCAGGGAAACATGTCTGCTCAAGAACAAAGAGTCGCAATATGGAGAAAACCCAACACAATTAATACAGCCTTCTATGGTAATAAGGGCAGAAATGTAAATACAATTTGACGTTTGCTGATTGTATCATTTATTTGGAGTCGCCGCATTTGTGCAATTATTGAAAAATACCCTATTAAAGCCTAAATTAGATTTAGATCGGCTTACCGAAACAAATCGCTTCCATTAATCACAATGTAAGCAAAATTCCGCAGTGAAACTGAATCCTGGAGGTTTTTTTCAGGATCTATGACTTAATCATTTCAGTCTGGGTACATACAGTGCACTTTGAAGCTTGGTAATTTAGTGTAAATGTTAGAGCGTGAGGGGTCTGACGGGGCCTGAGAGGGTACTCTTGTGATCTGTGTGGCTCCGAGAGGAGGGGCCTTCCAGGGGAAAGGGCATCTGCTTTGAATCCCACCACGCGGGTCGCCTCCACCCCACTGTTATGCTTTCGCCTCCTTCAGACCTGAAGATACTATTAGATCTGTAAACCACATCCACGTCAGACAGATATTAATGAGCTCCTTTCCAATGCATCACTATGGGGAAATATTTGTTTGTTGCGTATATGGTAGAGCAAACCTCTAATCGTAATTTTAGGAACGATACGTGGTGGTAACAAATGTCATAGAGAGGCCAAATGTCATATATAGAGTCCCTTTCATTTACATAAACTGAGCTTGATTTGTAAAAAAATCTATTGCTTTTCGATATGTATGTGTGTGCTTCGGGCAAGTATTAAACTTTGGCATATAACTCTTCATCATCTGAAATCTCTTTTTTTGCGAGCTGTGCTACTGCTGTGTTATTTCTGCACTTGTTCAGGTGAGGGATAGTATAGTTAACTAGAACTAAAACCTTAAAAAAAGACCAAAATAGAAAATATTTGTAAAAAACTTGTCAGGTTAGCTGCCGAAACCACATTGCCCGTTTTCACTTTGTTTTATCTGAATCAAAAATAGTCAAAACAATATAAAGACTATATAAAAAAAGCATAATAAAATGTTGATTGCTAAATAGATTTAACTGAATAAATACATATACATATAATTAATCGATTAATCACATTCAAAATAAGTTTTTGTTTACATGTGAGTATACAGTTTATATATAAATATAAACACGTATGAGTATTTATACATGTAGATATATATTTAAGAAAAATATGTATCATGTATATACATGTAAATATTAAAATAATAATAATAATAAAAAAAAAATATATATATATATATATATATATATATATATATATATATATATATATATATATATATATACATATACATACACACACAATATATGTTTAGATATACATAATAGATAAATACAGGACACAATATTATGCTATTAATATAGCAATTTTTGGATGCAATTAATCGTGAATAAACGTTTGACAACACACACACACACACACACACACAATATATATATATACACATATACACACACACAAAAATATACAACTTAATTTTAAGAACTGTTTATATACATTACTTCAAATTAATTTGCTTTATATAATACATATATAATAATAATAACACGTTTCCTTTAGTTTGTGTTTGGTCATGTAACAACAAAAGAGTAATGGCCACTGACAATTAAACTCAATTATACTGTTTTACTGTATCTTCGATCAAATAAATGCAGCCAGCGGATAGATTCATATGGACAAGAAATAATATATTATTGAAAAAATGTAAAATACAGTTTGTTTTTGCGTATATTGCAAGAGAGCAATTCATTTAACATTACTTGTTTTCCTAACGTTGTTTTTCCACACATGAAACGCTGCTCGGCCATGATGATGGCTTGACTCCTAACATCTTGATTAGATAAACCAACAACTGTCACTAACAAACACGCGTAAACACCCGCAATGGGAACTTTATGTCTTTTCCTCAACTTAATTCATCTTTATTAAGAAGGGCGATAAGAGACAGTATTCCGTGTAGGCGAAGGTCTTCTGGATTACTGGCCCCAAGGCGGCTTATCGTGGGGGGTTCGTTAAGATGACACGATTAAGATAATTGTTCCGGCAGCTAATCAGACGGAAGCGTGGCAGGCAGAGGGTTCGATTTCAGGGACGACACTTATCTTTACAGAGAGGGTTCGGAGGGGGTAGGTGGCATGGGTAATCAATTAACTGTTCCCAAGCTTAGAGAGGTGCTGTCTTATGAACGGTCCTGTCCACGACATTACAGAGAGGAGAATATGTAATGCAGAACATCTGATGACGACAGCGAATGCTCTCAAATTAGACTTTAGACTAATTACTTTTCACACTTTAATGACTATTTCCAAACGTGACCGTTTGTGCCAAACATAATTAGCATTGTACCTTTTTGGGGCGTGCAAAAGCCAGGCTCTGGAATCACAGGAAGCATGAATCATAAGCCTGGGAAGGTGAAGGCGGAGGTAAAGAGGTGGAAATGCACATCAGCAGTTTTTCAGGAAGAAACTCAAAAATTAAATGCGGTCTCCTGCCCTTCTTGCCCCGTAGAGAATGCAGTTGGAGCTGTGCTGCTCCGTGTGGTGGATGACTCATACTGTGCGAGAGCAGGATTAGTAGATTGGAAATGGGTTTCCGGAAAATCGGAGGTGAGCAACCATCTTCTCTCGCTCAGCACGACGTTGGGTTTCATTTCTCAGCTTTGTCTTCTATGAAGTTTTTTTTTCGCCCTTTTATTTTGTGTGGTCGTTTTATAACCTAAAAAACAAAAGGGATGTTAATGTCAAGAAGATCGCTAACACACACACACACACATGCACACACATGCACACACACACACACGCACACACGCACACACATATACATACGTATATACGTTTCTGGAAGTGTAAAGATTTCAGTTGTGTTGCTGTCTATGGAGGGTCGTATAGCTGTCAGATTTCATCAATTATGTCCTGTGAAGATGTGTTGAACAGTGAACTAAGCCTTTTTGTTTTTAAATATACTTTTAAAGTTGAAACGATTTCACATTCAATCTTCAGTTTAATATAGAAAGTACAGACACGGTATAGGCTATTAAATATTCAATGCTTAATACAAATACTACTGTCTCTAATAAATTGGTTCTTTTTTCCTAATATTTCATGGTTGACTATAGACATTTACCACTACAATATAATTGAAAGCTGTCAAATTTAAACACACACACATACATGTATTCATTATATACATATATACATAGAGACACAGAGCATAGCCGTTTCTTAGGTTTACCCATTTTTCTTATGCATTTGCAATTTCATAAATGCAATTCTATACGTGCTTTTACATTAATGTGCTGATCGTGTTATCCATCAGTGTTTCGTTTTTAAATTGCAGCTAAGGTTTGTTTTTAGAAGACAGCAGCTGCATTATTGACGGCGTACATATGAAGCTCTCAGTGGTGCAGGTGTATTGCTGTTTTTTTATGGTCCTCTCTAATGAGTCCTGTGGCAGAATATTGTTTCACATTATGCAGGACTCTGTCAAGTCAAATGAATTGAGTGTGTTTATGGGGAGGGGTCGTTGCCTATGACAAAGAACCTCATCTGGGCCCTTACCATACGCAAAATGATTCGAATTAGATTGTGGATGATGTAAGCTCTACTAAAATCAGTGAGTAGCCCTCTGGGCCCTTCTCATATTCTGGCAATACTGAAAGAGGTGATGAAGAGGTTATGATGTGATTTGATATTTGATATATTATAAGAGTGGGTCTACTAACAAACTTAGAGTCAACAGCTAGTTTATAATTACAAATAAAGGTCATATTATTCAGATTTTTTGTAATAAATGCATTATTCCCATGGATTTCTGAAAATGAAGAAAAGCCCGGTTCACACCAAGCACGATAACTATAAAGGTAACAATGACGATTACTACATTCGCGTCCACACCAGCGAACGATATTGTTTGTTTATTCTAAGCTTAAGTGCGTCTGCCACTTTAAATTCTCAAGTGCATGATAACAGGATTGATTCCTATTGGCTGTCAATGCTTGTATCGTTCATCAGATGGAAAATAATTGTTTTGAATATCATTCTCTGCACCTTTATCGTTATTGCTGTGGTGTGGACACTGCTACTCTTTATTATTGAGAACAATTTTTACAGCTATATCTTTATCATTGTCATGCTTGTTGCAAACAGGGTTTAAGTCTGGAATTCATATAATTTTAAACAAATACAGATTCTACAACGCCAAATGTTTAACATCTATTATTTTTTGCCATACATTCTTAATGTTTTGAGGTTTAATAATAATAGACTGTTAACCACGTGCAAAAAAACGATGTTAGACATATTTTTATACCAAAATTACATTTAAATTGGAAAATGAACAGAATTTTTTTTTAATTAATTAATTACATACATTGAAGGAAGTTTTGATCTCAAGAAAAGTACTAAAAAAATACAGTTTTTGAAATCTCTGTTAATTTCTCCATTACAAACTAAATCTATTAAATAACTTTCCGAAGTTCAGCGTCCTCGTAATTATATCAGTGTAAGTCATGGGGACGCAAAGCACGAATGGCAGCGTTGAGAATTAGCCAAAAGCAGATGCAATATCAAAGCCCATAATGGCCGCGTGTCTGTTGAGAGCAGTCTGGAAATTCACTTTTCTCTTGGACTTGAAACAAAGCCAGCTCGCCAACTTTCCTTCAGCAGTTTATCAGGAATATCTCCCCTAGAACAGGTGCATGGAGCAATAGGGCAGCTCTCTCCATCAGCCGAGTTCAAACCTCAAACTACCTTTCTTGTGAATCACTGCAGTGATAAAGAAATCCCATTAAGCGTTTGCCAGTTTGCACACACCATCAATCTCACTTGTAGCGATGAGGAAGCCAAAGTGTGTGAGAGGCAAGTGAATGATAGTTGGACACGGGCTGTTTAAAACCTACAGAATTTTCCCTTAAAAAGTCAGAAAGGAACACCAAAACCTCCTTGTATTAGTTCTGAATTTAATTCTTCTAATGAACTAAAACGTATTAAAATAATCTGAGAGTAACGATTGATAGAAAATAGCAAGAACACCCAGGATGTCCTCTACCTGCAGCCATGAGACCATCGTCAAGCTGCAACAGGCAATGATAAGACGCCATTGACATCTCATTGATTTAGCCTCATCTCATTGATTTGACCGTCATGTGCGTCACAGAAAGGGACAGGAACCTTTGGATCTGTCTGCATCGTTCGGCTCCTGGTGGCCCACTGACGAGAAAGAATAACGACAAGATAATAATAAAGAAATAGTTCAACCGAAAAGTCGTGCACAGTCGGAGCAGAACAGCAGGAGAGAAAACGTTGCGATCAATTGAGTGACGTCTGTGAGCATGTGACTGAACCTGCACTGTCACGCGCACACCGCTTGCAAAAGTCACAAATTTATTTTGGGATTCAAATATGCACACCTGAAGGTTAAATTACAAAAAAAAAACACACTAGCGCAGCTGTGAAAGTCACATTATTGGCGAGGATCTAAGAAAGTACTTTTTCAAAAAGAGAGATGTTCACCTGTGTACGTTTTCATGCCTATTGTTTGGGGACAAAACTGTCCCTAGAACTTAATTAAATCCAATAAGTCCCCAACGTTGTGGAAACATTTTTCCCCAGAAGGATCGTTAAACTTGAAATCACCTACATTATGGAAACAAGTCACCACAAAGAACAACAGCTTAATAAATATGCTAAATAATATCTTTATTATAAATTATAAAAAGTTTGAGAGTTAAGCTAGGTTTAAGATTAAATAAAATTACATTTTAAAATATAAAATAGAGAAATGACTACATTAGAGCCCCCTTTTTAATCTGATGGACACTGTGTTTTGTAGGAAAATCTACTTAATAAAATATTTAAAAACGAACAAAATTTAATTCAGCAAGACATAAAAAAAATTGCTAGTCCTTGAGTTAGAATGCTTTTTGAGAAGTATAATTCAAGGCCACGATCACTATGATGTTTGAGTCTCACAGGCCCCAGACGGCTGCCATCTGTGTCGCCAGCAGAAATGTTTTTGACCCCAATTAGCTCCCCTGTCTCTCCCCAGAACCTCAATGACAGTCTACTCCACCACACGCAGACAGGTCCTTGCTTTTACAACTCCAGTGAAGTCACTATGGTTAACAACAGGTAAATATATTACTCTCCTCTTACAAAAAGAAAAAAAGTCTGAAGCTTTGAAGATGCATATCCGGACAGCTTTGAACATTTGACTGTTTGATCACATGCGTACTTCCTAGTAAATACCAACCCTGAGGTTCAGTACGCTCCTTTGATTATCTTTATTTTTTAATCAAAACACTATATAGCAATTAACAAAATCATAGCACTTGTCTAAACACTATACACTCTAAAGCCAATCCAGATTAATTGAGGTAATTTCATCTAATACATTTGTTAATTTTTATATATATATATATATATATATATATATATATATATATATATATATATATATATATATATATATATATATATATATATATATATATATATATATATATATATATATATATATATAAAACATTTTTTTTTTTTGCCATATTATTGCCCCCTTATTGCTCCGGTCCACCAGGGGGCATTTTACATCTTTAGCTGCACTTTTAATCAGAAAATGCTTCTTTTATAATTTCTTTCCAAAAATAAATGTTTTTGTTTAAATTGTCCAATTTTATGACCAGAAAAACACCCTACTGCTTTTCCCCTTGTCTATTATGATTTTGATTGACATCAGTGCAATTATAACAGAAATGCAATTACTAAATGTAACTTTTTTTACGCCGATAAGCATGTTATTTTTATATTGCTTTATATTTGCTGTCTCTAAATTTGGAGGCAGCACCCTGACCCTCGCCAGCTGTCCATCATTACCGTGTTTAGTAAGCCAGTTAATAGACTACCACTCGGATCACAGGTCAGCCACTCACATGAATTTTATCTGAATGGTCTCATTACATTTTTTGCCATTTTCTGAGAGGAATTCCTTATGCAGGCATAGTTAACAGAAACACAAACGCATGACCGGTTCACCTGCTTAAACTTTGTTAAATGTAAACATAATTCTTTGCTTCCCCCAAATAGTTTACACTCTTTTTTGGCTGGACTGCTTAAATGATGTTCATTTATTTATTTTCATGTGATCTTTTTTGTATTTTCAGAGTAATGTTTAATATGAGCCATCCTCGTACTGTAAACCTTTTCTTTTTTTTCTCTGCATTTATGATTTACTGAGAGAAATTACAGAATGAATAGGTTAAATGAGTCAATATATTTAATTTTTGGGCTAACTACACACACACGCAAATATATATATACCCCATATATAACATTTGGTTGTTTGTAATAAACTAAGACATCATTAAGTTACCTTTGAACTAAAATACGGAGTCCTCTATCCATAATGCTACAGTGGATAAAAAAAAAAAAAAATCAGGAGAGAAATATGCAAAGACTAATCACACCTACAAGTGAAAACCATTCTAAATTGCTCTAAACAAATATATCTGTTGATTTTGATGCAATAGGACAACAGGACATAGACTTTTCCCTCATAGAAACATTATTATGAATTATGTACTTACATTTTGCTCAGAATCAGCCATTTAAAGATGTAAAAATGTGTTAACTGATTTTTTTCTAACAAACATTAAGTTCACTTCAAAAAGTTAACTGATGGTCTGCAGTCATGTTGACAATTTGTGGATTACTGTGATGTTTTTATCAGCTGTTTGAACTCTCCTTCTGACGGCACCCATTCACTGCAGAGGATCCGTTTCCCCATATCTGTTCTAATGAAGAAACTTGTTGGATATGTGGGTGAACTATTCCTTTAATGCGCTTGTTTAATTCACTTGTTAATGGACTCTTTGTTAAATTAATCAATAGTCATCATCACCGCTCCTTTCGTCAAAGCTGCTGGTTTCTCGCAAGAAACCGATGTTGATTTCAGCTTCAGGTGATTATCTGAAACCCATTTGCTCCCCTCACGCATCAAAGAGTGCTCATTTGCTCGTCGGGATTATTCACTTCGCAGCCCTCGTCTTGTAGCCTCTGCAGTGCAGCAATAGAACAGTGAAATGCATAAAAATGCTTTCAGGTCCGTCAGCTGCAGAGTTCAGTCGATTGGGAGTCTTTATCATGGGGGTGCTTTCTATCTTTAGAAAGCCTATCAACACGTCAGAGCGGTCAGGACAAGCGTCCACAGAGCACTGTCATCCGAAGACGTCCGTGTCTCCCGGCCAGGACGGAAAGAGAACTGGTGCGTCCGTTCGGTTCAGCGAGCTGATGATTGCCTCAGACCCACGCTACATCTCAAATGGAGGATTCAGTGAAGAGGAACAAGTTAAAACAAAGCTTTTTGTTCAATTTCATCACAACACAGATATCGCAGGCTTCTCTGATCAGTGCACACACACGCGCACAGCATATTACATGTAAAAGTCAAAGAAGCTCTGGTCTATATTTTCTAGAATCTCTAACATTTTAATCATTTCAAACCTAGTTTGGCTCCTCTACCCAAAACCTTTCAGTACACAGTATTCAGGCTGTTTTTCTCGGGCTGTTTATAAGCAGGATACATGCAGTGGTTCATTTCCCATTGTTATTTCTCATCTCGTAATTTCTTTGTTTTCAATAGCCAATTATGCTTCCATTACTGCTTTCGTGGCACCACATGTCGCAAACAACATGACGTACAGCTCTTGAAGGTAAAAGCCATAAACGATTAGCCACCTGAAATATGATTTGCAATAAAACCAAGATAGTCTTCAATATCTATTCAATATGTCAGCAGCACTCGTTGAAAATATAATGGTGATGAAGGATCAATGTGTATTCATCTCTCAGGGTCACAAGCCAATGTCTTCAGAGCCATTCAAATATGGAATGTCTTAAAGGGATAGTTCGCTCAAAGATGAACATTGTATTATCATTTACTAAAGCTCATCACAGTCACTCCAAAACAGCATGGCCGACCTTTTTTCAATAAACACGTAAAAAGATATTTTGAAGAGCACTGGGATGTAACAAAATTGAACCCTCCAAAAAAATATATTAAAAAAATCAGAAACTAGACTGAGCTTTTCGTCTTGTTTTGGGATTAATAGAAATAAAATAAATTAATAAAGAAAAGTAAAACTGTTTATGTACCAATACTCTACACTGACCCTTTTAGAAATTATATCATTTATATTTGTTAAATAAATAAATAAATACAAAAACAATCTGAACTGTTGAAAAAGTTATAAAATTCAAATCTGATATTATTTCATGATATAATTCCATAGAATACTGTACAAAGACTTGGGGTAGTGATACAAAAATATTCTTTTCTAAACCTTTGACAAACAAATATGCAACTGACAGCCAGTTGTTGAGGATCACAAGATTTATGAGGAATGTAATATCTCTGAATACTTAACAGAAAAAACCTTACTGGAAAAAACACTGGGTCAGCTTGGCATATGCATGTTAGGTAAGTACTTTTGGTAATTTTTGGTTTCGTGTTTGCTTTGGATTCACACTTTTTTCAAAAACTTTTCTGGAATAATATGGGAGTCATTATGGAAAGGCAAATAAATTATATCCACGAGATGTATTTACGCATACACGATAATTATCAATTATGCCTGAGCCTAATGAAGCTTTCCTCTCATCTGAATTCATTACCACATGAGCCACCGATTTTGTCTGCTTCTGATGCTACAATGTTGTTAGTGGGGATATATATATATATATATATATATATATATATATATATATATATATATATATATATTCTTTTCCTTTTAAGATTCTGTATCAGTGGCAGAACGAATTGATTAAGAAGTCATGCTTTTTTCTCTTTCAGGAGGGAATTCCCATCTAAGCCTTCTGTGATTTCCTCTATTATTCTTTACAGGCTTATCTTGTTAAGAACTTTACTTTGGAAGAATTGGAGTGCTGAAAGTGGTCTACAAGTGCGAAAGTATTGAGTTGTACACTTTAGATGCACAATCGAACACTTCCATCATCACCCAGAATATCTGTCAACACTGGAGAACTGGAAATGTGTGCTACATCACGATGGGTCCATTAACTTAATGGACAGAGGGTGGTTGTGAAAAGAAAAAAAAATAGATGGGGAGTGTGTTAGAGAGGCAGGAGGGGGCTGGGACAGTAACCTTTGGGCTTTTTATTGGAATGAGATGACACACTCGAGCAGCTCTTAAATGAATGGCATCTGTAGTGCGGTTTCTGCTGAGAGGGTTGCCCTTTTCTTTGCAGCACGGTCCAACTGAAAATGAAACACTGCCTCTTTTCTCCAACACATCAGAGTCAACCTCTCAGCCTCACCGTGTCCCTGCCAGATGTGGCATCAATGTACCTTATCAGCTACGTTATCGATCTGCAATGCTGGTTCTGATCTGTGGTTCAACACTTCCTTTTCTAAAGGTTAGCCTCGGTTTCACGAAAGACTTTTTTAAATAACCGCACAGTCCGAATGAAGCAATTCCATTACAACAAGCCGCGACACATATAAAAAGTTCTCTAAATGCAATTACCGACATTCTTATCATTGTTATTGTCCCATTTGAGGATTCTAATGTTCATTGGTTCTTTTTGAAGAGCCTTCTCTGAGCAGTTAATTATTTAATCATTTTTAATGTCCACGTGCCATGCATACAGACGAGACACGCTTCCATAATTCCTCGCTCTGTTGCACTTACAGAGATTGCCGTTTCAGAAATTACACCCAAATTGCTCTCAGCTTTCCGGCCAGATAACACCCAAGGACCTCACATCCAGTGCGGAGGATTTCCTTGTATCACCTTAAATGAGAAAGACGGGCGTCTTAAAGTGGACTTATCAAGAATGTACAGGGAAAATTTCACAGTTGGCCTACCAGCATAAACACACACGCACACAGCTACTGGTGCTTCACAGTTAAAAAAAACAAACTCTTCTAGGATTTTCATATTACGCACTGCTTTGTAAATCTCTGTGGCTCAAAAGAATGCTTAAAGAGTGCTGATGTCATTCCTTCCATGCTTATTACAATTTATTATGAGAAAAAACTAATACATACAGTTTATCTATATCCTGCTCCTTTGTCCTTTAATGATTATGGCTTAAATGACAGGTATTGTGAAATATCCAAAGCTTCTGAGCATGGGGGATGTTTAGCAAGTCAAGGGGGGGAAAGAAATGTGCAAAACATTTTAAGCAGTATAAAAGTATCAAAATAATGTCTGCTTCACTGCATGGTGTCAAAGCAGTTAATAGTAACAGCACAGTGAAGAATAACCTAAAGAGTCTGAACTTTCTACTGTCTCTTGCTTAATTTACTCTTTGATATGGCCCGATCTCAAAGTTTAAACGTAGTCTCGCTCTTAACGCATGCTGTGTGTGGAGGTTTGGCCAGTCCTCGTTCCAGAATTGAATCGCTGAGTGTGCTCTAGCCTTAATAGAAATCTGGTTTCACTTATATTCATATATTCACAACAAAAGCTCAACGCAGCAGAAATATCTTAAAATCGAAAATGTTCTAGAGAGCAAACACAATTGCGCACTGGACTGCCAGACCTTCAACTAAGGGTGCTTTTGCTTTTGTTTTGCTATCACCTTTTATCACACCTCCACAGAACCAGGCCTGGGCTTGGCCAGAGTCCGTTCACTGGGCGGCCATATTTGCAACACCTCTGAGAAGCTCAAACAAGACAAGCTCCTATTTGAATGAATGGGGGAATCCTGATATCTCAAAAACTGAAATGAACTGCCTCATGAATGTTGTTTCTTATGCTCAAATAGCATTAAAAAGCTTAATTTTGAAGCTAGATCAGCCAATGTGCTTGCGTAATTTCACTGCGCTTATGACTGTGCATGCGCATTGGCTGGTTCAGCCTTAGGTTTCTATGGGAAACAGAGATTATAACCACTGCTGCGGTGGCGCAATAACTGGCATGAAACTCAAACATTTTGGTACTTTTAACAACAATACACAGCTGATTGGTTGTTTATGCATCAGCAGCCAATGAGCTTGCTGCTCAACCTATAAATACTTGGCTAATGCTTGCTGTAGCCCTCCACCTTCCCCAGGTCCACCTGTATAGATCCGCTATGGAGTGATTCGTGATTGATTCATAATAGTTTTACGATGGATATTTACAATTTATCGAACTTCGAAGTAACAGCCTCTTTCCACCACCATTACCAAGCTTGGAAGAGCCAGGATAAATTAAAAAAACTGAAATAAGAAAGTCATATGCACCTAGGATGGCTTGGGGGTGAGTAAATTATGGGGTAATTTAAGCAAATCAACTCAGCTGTAAAATCCATGTGATTAATCACTCTGAAGCTGCAGGACAACATTTTGACATGCCATAAAAACATCAACGAAGCAGACAGTCCATTTCATGCTTTAAAGAGCCCTGCTTTTATATATAAAATATGTAAAAAAAGTGTGTGTGTTTGTGTGTATGCATGTATGTTTGTATGTATATATATATATATATATATATATATATATATATATATATATATATATATATATATATATATATATAGCCAAACCAGTGAACAAAAATGCCGAGCATGATAGTCTACAAAACAATGGAATATGAGATTATTTTCTTGTTTTACTGCCTCGCTGACATGCCAAGAGTTAAAGAGTTTTACATAAATTGGATTAAAATGCAAAATAAACATTTCTGCTTCTGAGATAAGCACACTTGCTTAATAAAACATGCATTGTGATAAGGTCATCTAATCATTTGTAAAGAAAATTGTACAAAACTGCACAATATCCATTAGGTATATACTATTCCATATAACACCACTTCTTTTCACAAACACCTATATTAGAATACTTAAATGACATTCTCACGCTAAACATCTTTGCTCAACACTGACCAGCTGCCATATTAGAGGTTTCAAAAAAGATAAAATGCTATACATTTTTTCACAAACATACTAGATCTCCAAGAGTTCAAGAGTCAATGAATTCTTTCTCAAATTCCCTGATTGGATCACAGTCTCAAACACCTGCAGAAAGAGAGATAAGCTACTTATCTTCGAAATGTTCCAAACCCCAGTGTTTCCGCATCCTTTAACACTGGATTATGGGGAAACACACATAAAAAAAATTTAATTGCTCGTTTACTGTTATAATTACAGCATCGACTGTAGAGTTTTCTTACAGTCACAGCATTATTAAATGCAAATCAAAATCGTCAAATGAACTAAAGCAATTATGATATTCGTGTTGATATATTTTGGTTTGTTTCACTGTGCACTAAACTGGAAAAAAAGAAAATAACTGACTTAGTTATTGCTGTTTTCTTTAAATATAGCCTGGAGCCAGCAAAGACCCTCTGTCATTCCTCCTCAGGGTAATCATAAATGAGCTGCAACTCCTAATGACTATTTAATTAGCGGCTAAAATGACTGAAATAATGAAAGGGATTTTTCATGGCTTGACCATCAAATGAATGCATTAAATTACACCATCTACAGTGTTTATAAATTCACACGCTGCTTGCAGAACCTATTAGATGCATTAAAAAAGGTAAATATTAAGGACCAAGGCTATGTAAACATTTGAACAAGACAAAATTAAGCAAATATGCAAAACTTCTAAAGGATAAAATACCTACGAAACATGCATGAAGAAAACGTGGTCCAACCAAACCTCAAGTTCTCCTCACATGTCTGGCAGCATCTGTTTTGGCTCCCACATCACACAGGCAGAGTCACATTCATTTGGCAGAAACGCTCTCTGAATAAACAAGTGTGTGCTTTTGTTGTACAATGGTGATTCATTTTTAAGGAGATTTTGTTCGGCAATGAGTATGGCTGGCTTCCATGATGTATCATCTATTGACAACAGTCTGCCGTGACGTTGTATGATTCATTAAATGTGCACCTTTCTGCTGTCAGGTAATTTCATAAATGTTTAGTTTGATAACACCAGCATACAGACCCTTGTATGTAACGAAACATGTCGTTTTGTGCTATTTAATTAATAAATGATCTGTCAGTGTGGCAAGCTCCCTTTTTGACAAAAACAAGTTAACAAAAGGATTAAATCCAATCATAATATAGCATAAAGAGTGATTTAAAAGCAATTTTTGGAGGCTGGGTCATTTTTGCCCAGACACACAACAAGAAAAAGAAGAAAAAGAAGACCATAGCAAATGCATAGTAGCATCTGGCACCATTATTGCACAATAATCAGCAACTAACACAGATTTAAATTAGTTTCAAATTCAAAATAAAGTCCTTTCCTAGCATCTGTGGTTCTGTAGAAAGTTTTAACATCTATAGAACCTTTCCAAAATAATATAATAAATGATCCGTAAGCAATTTTGAGCTGAAACATCAAAGACACATTCTGGGGACAACTGAGACATACTTATCGTAAAAGAAAAAATAAATAAAGGGCAAATTAGGGCATATATTAAAAACAAGAAGTGTTGGATTCTTCTGGGAACCACAATGGTTCTTTTAGCATCACTGCAAAACCTTCTTTTGCAAACATTATTTTTTAAAAAGGTGTACTTTATGCTGAATTTTTGATATTATAAAACATTTTGACGCTACCATTCAATAGGGATTTATTAGTCAGTCTGATGATTCAGTAGTCACCCTAAGGCCACGTAGAGTCCAAATATACTGTAACCCAATCTGTTTATTGAGCAGTGATGAAATAATCAGCTGGTAATGGATTCTGTTGAAGTTTGCTGCGGTGAATCACAGTAAGTATGCATCTAATGCCTGCTGGTGGCAGCCTGTTTAGCGAAAAGCGTAAGTCAACCAATGTTAGCCTTCCGTCTGGAGCCGGCTTTAGTGCACATGCTGTTGCCCCGATCTCAAGCTCTTACGGTCTCTCAGTTTCTAAGGCACTAAGCATGGTCATTAACCATCAGCATGGTCACTTCCCTGTGTAAATGTACAGGGGTCGATTTTGATCAGAGTGTCCAGAAACCCATATGTATGGACTTAATACGACCACGGGACAAGGATTTAATGTTTGACCACAGTATAGTCCCTCTATTTACTCTCATGTTGGAAAACATGTTTTTGACATCTTGTTAAGCGAGACTGTGGCAAGCGTAACAGATATTATTTTTCTTAATTGAGGCACTATGTGACAATTATTACATAAGCAATGTTTTTAATTTGTTGGCTTCTTAAAGACGTTGCAAATGCCCTTTGGCAATGGCACCTTACATAAATATCATGAGATGAATTTTTCAATTAAGTTTCAACATGAAGCTCGTACTCTTTGATTGACAACCACTCCAAAACCATTTTTCACTTTTGCAGTTCGCCCTTGGCGATAGAAATTGATATGACGTTGTTATACTTGGCTATGCTAAGTGACAAGGGCAAATTGGAGCTGTCTTGAACTTTCGAATAGTTCCATTGCATTCCTGTATCCTAAAAATAGCTGGTCTAGACACTCAAAGACAAACTTGTCCGATTCCACAAATAACATCATTTAAATATGAAAGGCACGGATAATACATAGAAAATGTTGTGGGATTTGCATTTGCAAAACGTTTCAGTCATTTGCTTTGTATAAGATTTTATACAAACATGCATTCAAGCTGCACATTGTTACAGTATTTTTTTTTTTTAAAACCATGATGCTGATGCTGCTGGCACCATTTTCTACCAAATGATCCTCTAGTAGACATTTTAGGCAGAAAAATGCATGATTTTCAGAAAGCTGCTGCGGATTCATTTGCATCTATTATTTCTAAAATATGCTATTTGCAGTTACAGTTCATTTATATGCATTAATAAAACAACTCAACAAAGCAAAAAATTACTGCACAGGCATATAAATCTTGTTAACCAAATGTTATTGTTTGGTGAAACATTTGTTAAGAAAATAAAAGTCCTTTAAATCCCACTTGATGAAATTATACAGAGCTAGATTATGAGCAGATTTATTATTGTGTGCACATGCAGACTTGTTAGGCTCCAGTTTAACTTTGTTTTATTCGGTTTGAAGCTCCATCTTTATCTCTTCTCAGGAGTAGAAAAATATAAAGTAATCTGTTAACGTCACATTGGACCAATCCTGTGGGATTCTGGCAGTGCGGTGAAGCTCTATTAATCAAACTGATTGTGTATGATACATCTCTGTTCTCTCTCATGTTTTTAATGATACTGGGGATTTCTAAGGCCTTTGATTGATTGCATTCATTGTTGTGATGCATTCTTATCAATGACTCTAATTTTGGTTGACTCAACTCAGAAATGTTCACTTTACAATTAAGCTGATGATGCCAGGAAGGAAATACAGCTGTAGAAGGACCCTTGGGAAGGTTTCTGAAAATTACACAGTTGTGACATTTGTGTTGTGAATCAACTCAAGTTTGTAATATCGTCAACATTTAGGGAATGTTATGTTGTGATACTTTCATGGATATGTTGCATTTTGGTGTCGTGTTATTTTTATCTTTTTATTATTATTGAGACTATTACATACTGATGCTAAACTACGATCTAGAAAATTTTAAATAACCATGGGAAGTAAATAGTCTTAAACACACTGGATGTCTCTAACGAAAACTGGTCATTTGGGTCCATGTCTGTATTAAACCAATAAAATGCATTTTTTATTATTTTAATTACCAAAACATAATATTTAATTCTTTCACATTCAACTGCATTCATGCTGTAATCATTTCTTCTTAAACGTGACAAATTAATATTTTTTTATTTCACCATGAGCACAGTCGCTCATCTCAGTTACTACAATGATCACACATATATGTATTAAAGGCTATTCTTTAATATTAAGACATAAGTTTATCAATATCAGCAACTCTACTCTGATCAATTTAATAGAACTCTCTTACCAGACACATTTCACTGAAAATTCATTATTTTTCATAAAAGGCGCCAAGTGGTGACATTAATTATCAGATCACTGAAGAAAAGAAATTGCTAAATAGGGATGGATATTAACTTTCTTTTTGAAGGCTTTCCTTTGTTATTCACTGCACTGAGTGGGACTCTGACTTCTGTAATATGCACATTTAATCTTCCCCGCATGATCCCCGGCACAATAATCAGCAACCAGCGCAGATGCAAACTAACAATTCTACCCATGGCAGACTCACCCTAGAGCTGATGCCCAGAAACTCTCATAAAAAAAAATGCTTTCTGCTCTCTCAGCGGGAGTTTCTTCTCTCAGCATGGTGACACGCTGCAGCCAGATGAGCGAACACAACTCATCCTATAACGCACTTATCAGATCTCCTTCTCCATCCCATCCAGCTGAGAGCTACAATGATACATCATTTGGGCCAGAAGCCCTTGTTAGCATCACGAGATGGTCATCTCAGCGAGAGGCTTTTTACCATCACCACAATCAGAGGTTTTCTATATACCCGCCCAAGGACAAACACATGACTGTTTAAACTCACTTTATAAGATCTGGCTTAAGCAACTGTGGAGCCCACAGCTGGGAGGGCCAATTTTCTGGTCCCTTCACCTGTAGACAAAGTGCTGGCCTGTTCTGATTTGGCTGTTTTGGACTTGCCAGACAAGACCGCGTTTCAATTCACAAGCTGGAAAAGCAATCTCAACGCTTTCAAGTTCTTACATTGTATTTTGGATTTGGTTTCATCACCATGAAATAGTTTTATTTTAAAACTGCCATTCATTGTGAGACTATGCAAAGAAGCTTTCGCCATCCGTCAGGCGCGTTTATCTACGGGCTATTTCATGTAAAAACACACACACTCATCGTCAGACATGTTCTGACTGTGAGCGCTGTGAATTTCTCACCTCGCTGGTGTGACCGTCAGTACTCAATAATTGAGATGTCTTAAAGATTGCTTTTTCAGAACACGTTAAGGGAATGTTGTGTTTAGTTCAGCACCAGCTAAGAAAAAATGGGCTGTTATGAAAATGCAATTTCTGAAAATTCTCAGTTCACCAAGACTAGCTTTTAAAAATATTTTTCTTGGTTGTGCAAACATTAAAGGAACTTTATGCGAAAAGCATAAACCTTCTGAAAGCTAAACCTTCTGAAACAAGTAACACAATATGTATTTAAGGCGAGACTTTTGTGAACATTGCAAAACACAAGACCAGGTGACTTTGAAAGAAGACTTTCATTAGTGATAATGTTTCTATAAAACTTGAGAGTTTTGTCAGAAACTTAGCCAAAGTTCTGAGAACATTCCCTGCTAGTTAAAGTGCTTTTCTAGATGCTAGATTCTAGAATAAATCTAAAATTAACAAGAAATTATTATGACTGAAAATGTATTAGGTTTTTACAAATCTAGATTCTTTATATTGTATTTCACCGTATTTCAACGGTTCTATTAAAAAAAAGACAAAACATCCAGTCTCTAACAAACTGATAAATTACATAGAACCTCAGAAATTAGAGAATTTATGACTTCCCAAAGAAAACTCATAGTACTTACTGCTTCAAAATGTTTTAAATTGTGTTAAATATGAACTTAGAAGATTCAAATATAATTTCTTCAAATTCTGTCATTAATTACTTACCCTCAAGTCATTCCAGATCTGTAAAAATGATTATATATTTGAAGAAATTAAGAGCTTTCTGACCATGCCTAAACAGTGATGCAACTGAAATGTTCAAGGCCCAGAAAGATAGTAAGGACACTGTTAAAATAGTCCATGTGGCATCAGTGGTTCAACCTTAATTTTATGAAGCGAAAATACATTGTGCTCAAGGAAAACACAAATAACAACTTTATTCAAAAATTTCTTCCAAACAAGAAAGACAGTCTTACAGGTTTAGAACAAGGGGTAGAGTAAAAAGCGTAAAAATGTATTTTAAACATATTCAAATAACCTGCGTTTTCTTTCCAACAGAAAATCTTTTACAGTGTATAAAAGACCAACCTATAGGTAATAAAGCATTTTCTTTACTTTGGCTCTGTCTCTCAAGCATCCCTAATTCCCATTGTTTGCCCTTAAATTCATAACTGAAAGTTATTATTGCTCGATCGATATTCATTATATCTTTTAGACAGCAAACGAGATATTGAAAGCAGCACAGATTGAGGTTTAATCCATCGCGATGTCAATGGTCACGCTTTTGCACACATCTCTCAAAGCATTATTATGGTTTTAGAGGCATCACTTCATCAGAGGATGAATGGACAGAAGTCACGCTGGTGAATGAGTGTGCGGGTATTCTGGGAAAGTGTGTGCTTGTATTTTTAGTTTTCTAGTTTGTTCTCAGAGACTGCAATCCTTGACGTAGAAGATAAGTCTTGACGTCCACCCATCCCAATACGTAAGAGTCTTCTCCTGTGTCCTCTCTCTCTCCCTCCCTCATCCCACTCTCGCGCACACACACACACACACACACACACACACACACACACACACACACACACACTTGTAAAACAGGGGGTTAGGGGTTGGACCACAGGGAGGGGTGTGTCTCTATAAGACGACCGAGAAACAGCATCCTCTTAGGAAACAAACAGAAGCAAGCGATAGGAGAATATACCCGCCTTCAGTTTCAGCAGATCTGCTCAGGACAGGTGCCTGAACCGCACACAGCTCAGGTAGGCTGACTGAAGGGAGAAACACTTCAGATTCCCATCAATTTACTCAAGCCACTTTGCTCGGGTCTGCTTGCTGATTATTTGTAATTTAGCGTGTTCGTTACAATGCATTTTTCAGTTAAACTTCAGTGGACAATTTCCTCATTAACTCACCCTCATTATCTTCCAAACCTGTAGATAAAATACTTTCTTCTGTGTTACATCTTCTTTTGAAAGTAAGTCATTCAAGTTTTGAATGACTTGGGGGTGTATTTTTATTTTCTAGGTGAACTTTCTTATTAGATCAGAAGAAAATTTTATCAGTAACTATTTTGTCCAGATTTATTAGCAATTTATATGTCAAATTATGTATTAAAACGATGTATTAAAACGATGCATGGCTGTTATATATCTTCTGAACCCTATTTATGTGAATGACAGGGATGTATTTTTTACTTTGCTCTCATAATTGTACCATCGATTGATACATAGAGAGATCAATGAATTTCTTTGCAGGGCATAATCCAGCACCCATTTTATTTTAGGGAGAAATTTATTGTCCATTGGGGTGTTTAATTCAGCTCAGAGGAATATTGGCAGTATTGTGAAGCATTTTTGAAAAGGAGCTGACTTTCGGTGCACGAAATGTCTGGCACCTGCTCCATTCATGGACCATTTACCACGCAATCTTTAGCCAGTGACTTTAAATGTCTTATCTGTTAGAGTTAGTTTGGTTTTAGTGCTCAGGTTTTAAAATCAGACACACAGATAATTGTTGATTTCGCACAAGGTCATAATGAATTAGCATTAACTGTGGAGAAAATCTGCCTTGGGTAATCCACAATGTAACTTTCTGATGTTGCACTTTGCTAGATAATTTTACACTTGGTCTATATCACAGAGTGACACTAAAGTCTTGGTTGGAGCTGAGATAGCGAGAATTGTGGATATGATCATAAAAAATAAAAAAAAGTGGTAATACTATTTTTTAAAAGAAAGAAAGTCAGAAAAAAGTGGCTGACTTGTGTTTTGAAAATGTTTCAAAATTTAATTAGTTTTTTTCTATGCGAAATCTTTAATGTATACTTGTATTTAAAAAATACAATTATTATGTAATAATTAGGCAATTGTCCTACTTATGTAAAGACAAACCCACACGATGATTAATAGTAGAATCTTATGAAACAATTTTTAGGATTTTTGAAACTAAGAATAGTCTGATTATTTCTTGGAAGGCCCTGAGGCAAAAGTATCGGCTCGTCCAAAACTCATGTAACAATTTTAGTCACTGTGAAACTGACTCCTGATTAGCTGTCCTTGCATTGCTTTAAATATCCTGATGCACAAAAAGTACAGTCATAAGCAAAACATATCAGAATAATCACAATTACATATTTTTAAACATTTTATGTATATACAAACTAGCTTTAGAATAAAAGATTATGATCTGGTACATACCGAGCCACATACTAAGTATTTTAAGATACATAATTTAAAAAATATATGTTTTTGTTTCGTTATATATAGATACGTACATTAGATATGAAGGGCATTTGGCGCTGAATCTTAAAAAAGCCTTGTCTGTAAAAGCGTGTGCAATGGACTGCAGCAGTGTGATGCTTAACATGCAGGTGTTAATGGGTTTTATAGTGTATCTACTAGCTCCCAAACTTTTTTCAGGTATTTTACCATATCAAGACTAACGTGACTATTTGATACTGGACTACGAACAGCAATGTTAAACCGCATTGATATGAAGGACTGCACTGCAAGAGGAGTTAAGTCCTTAATGATATTTGATCAAGGATTTTCTCTGCCCTTAAAGTCTGTTTAACAACTGCATTCAATACGGCAGATGAAACAATTACTTTCGCATCAAGCATGAAAACAGCCTTAAGCTTTTAGATTAGATAATCTATCCTTGTCATGCGCGTCAATGCAAACCCTAACCTGGCGGCTGTGTTTAAGTGTGGTGAATCCATCCATCCCAGCCATTGATTATTTAGGATCAAAGAAACAGTTGTGGACACTGGGCCAATTTTGCATTCAATTTGTGGATGCGTTTATCTGCTCTTGAGTTTGCAGGTGTATGTGCACAGATTTGTCTTTGACCTTGATGGGCTGCAGCGGCCGCACTGAGACATACAGGTGAAGCTGTCAGTCAGTGTGTTTGCCGATGACGTAGGGTTTTAACCGTTTCTGGATAAACCTCAACAATGCTTCTCAAATTGGCCAGAAAACCAAATGGACCAAAAAAATGAGAGATCACAATACAAAATAAAACATTTCTCATCAGATTCCTCTAAAATTATAGATGCGCAGTTTTCCACCTTCATTCCAGATTTCCACTGTAGACCAACACCCGTAACGCTTTTATTTCTCCCAAGGAATTCAAGGAGAAACATAAAGGATCCTTAAGTGAAACCTAACTGAGACTCACCATTGCTATGTAAGAGTAACATAAGAGCAATAAAATGTTCCTCGGGGGTGTTGTTCCATTACTGGTCATTTCATTGACATGTTTATAGCCAATAATGGCAATTTTACACATCAACTATTGGATGCTAAAAGGCTATAAGGGTTAACAGTGGATTAGTAATAATGGCCATTGATTTCTTCTTTTCAAATATATCTAATGTGTCATGCTTGAAGGACACTGAAGTCATTAATCCAAACCAGGTATAGCAGTTAGTGACATATAGTCTCCTCCCTAACAGCCAGCCCATTATGATCATATTCCACTATTTCTTTAGTTTATGATGGTGGTGTCATATTCCTCTATATGTCATCGGGAGTACGTATTTACAGCGGTTTCTTGAAGCTTTCCCTCTGCAGTTCCACAATTCTGGTCTAATTAGATACAGCAGTGGGCTGCCATCTCTGCCACTGAGAACCCCTCTGGTATTTAATTTTGATTATGACGCGTTTGATTGAGAAATGAGCTGTGCAAATCAGCCCCCATTTACCTCTGCTGTTTAATTGAGCCATTGTGTGTCTTTTAGCCAACCGTGTTTGGCATACATTGAAAATCCCAGGAGATGACACGTCTGAAATGATGGACACAATGGTAGCGACTGGTGATGGAGACGGTAAATGAAGCAGAACATGGAATTCTTTCCACTTGCTTTGTTTACTGGACAATGTCTGTCATTTCTCATCATGATATATATATATATAAGGTAGATTTACAAAAAAGTTTCGATTAGGAAATGAACCGAGAGCTATTGGGACAAATTGTGCAATAAAAATCACAAAAACACAAAATGAATTTGCAATTCCAAGAAACAGAGTTGCAATTGAAAGAACTGAAAATATACAAAAAGTTGCAATTGAACATGAATTCACAATTAAGAGAAATAGTTACAATTGTGAAATAACAATTGTGCGAGTCACTATTAAAAGAAAGTTGCAAATGTCAGATATAAAGCCACTTTTCTGTTTTTTATTTTGCTACACTGAGACAGAAACAGGCTTTCATGCTTCAAAATTCAAATTGAAAATATCAGTATCATAAGTTCAGAAATTTTTGCAAATTTCTGAGTAAATGCATTCATTCTAACTATTCGTTCCAATAATGTGCATTATTAAACAGTTTGTGTAAATAAATCTTAAACGATGTCACATATCACTAAACGCAAGGCTACTGCAGGCAAGATATGAAGCACTGACATACTGCAAATAGCGCACTTAGTCTTTCCATTTCAAAACAGAAAAGCTTTCTTATGATATAAAACGTACAGTTTCTCAGAGTGCACCAATTTCCTCCCACTTAGTCAATGAGAGATTGTTCTTTCCTTTGAGTATATGAGATAATTCCAAAGGTCACAAGTTAAATCGCTATGTCTATCTTGGTTAAGTCTTTTTTTTATTACATAATTGAGTTAGTTAATTAAATCTTGAAGGCCTGCCAAGCTCCGCATCCCACATGTATGCATGCTTCTGTACGAACCACAGTGAGATTAAGAACTTCTGGGTCACCTGAGGTGCACAGAAAACGCGCTGGTAATCTAAATTTAAATGAGAAACGTCAACCAGAAAAAAAATTGCTGCTGAAAAGGAAGAACTACAGTTGCAACAAACAATCCCCACTTGAAATATCACCTCTAAACAACACAAGCACCCTGGCCTGAATCCATTTAGGGACATCATCTTGTAGTTCCCAAGAAAAAAAAAACTAGATAAATAAATAAATGAACTAAAGGAAGTGACAAAAATCAATATTCAGTTCTTTCGCGCCTGCATAAAGTTGTGCGTAATTCACTCAAACACTTATAATTATGTGTCTTTCCTTTTCTGTTACTCGTACAGTGACTGAATTCAATGAAACTCACTCGAGGGGTGCCTATCGATTCTCCGTGACTTACACCTTTGCTTTTGTTCCTGGTGACGCCTTCAGTACAAGTGTAATGCAGGTGAAATTGATTTATCCTGAAGTTGCTTTTGAAGCAACTAAACAACTGAGGGTTTGGCAGACAGCATGTCAGCGGCCACCAATCAATGTGAAAATGTACATTCGTTGGTGCTTTATTTGCTTGACGAGGCAACTGTGGAATAAGGTTATTTTTCTTAAAGCTTCGGCACAAAAAGGGACCGATTCGCTTTGTAGTCCTCTCTATTGTTTGGAGTAATGTGGTGACTAAGACTGCTTAACCAGTGTGCATCACAGCAGCTCAAATCCTCCTCGTCTTCTCCATTCTGCTCTCATTATGCCACGAGCTCTAATTCTAGCTTAAATTACTACAGATGATGAGTTCTGCTAATGAAGTACTGGCAAATGCTAAGTCTGTCTCAAATAAATTCAAAAAGTACCTTTAAACAGGGTTAGTTAGATGTATTTTTTTTTTTACTTTATATAGTTTAGATTATGTGAGGGATAATGACCCTCTGAATGTGCATTACCGCAAAATATTCTCACCCTGAAGGAGTTTTTTTTTTTCAATAATGACCTTCTAACTGTAAGTTACAATGCTCATTACGAGGCTTTACTTTGCAGGAAATTAATACTTTCATTTAGCAAGAATCCAATGAATTGATCAAATGACAGCAAACCCTTTTTCATAGTTTACATACACATTTTAGACAAAACAACCTTTTCAACATTGATACTAATTTGAAATGCACCAATTTAACATTTTAAACCAACTTCTAAAGGATAATGTGACACTGAAATCTAGAGTAATGATGCTGAAAATTCAGCTTTGTCATCACAATTCTAAATTACATTATGAAATGTTCAAAAAACAAATAAAATAATTATATATATATACACACATACATATATATATATATATATATATATATATATATATATATATATATATATATATATATATATATTTATTTATTTTTTTATTTTTTTTTAATAACAATATTACCGTTTTAACTTATATTTTGATAAAATAAATTAGGCCATATTTTACAATGTTTTTAAGTTTTCATACGAATGACCACCCAAACCCCCCAACATTACACGTGGTAAGATCTTCTTCCAAGAATTGTAACCTATTTTCTCTCACACACCATCATCATCTCTGTCTCTACAGACTGCACTTCAGCCGTTAACACACTGCGTGATGAAGACTCCACTGTGGACACTACTGTTGCTTGGACTGTGTAACCCAGCGTGGTGCGACTGCCAGAAGGACTGCCTCTTCTGCAGCCAAAAACTGCCTAACGAATATGCCTTCAACAATTTGGTAATTCCCTGCAGTGTCATCCACTTCAAATAGGAAAGAATATCGCAAATGAGATCTACTACTATCTCTTCTGTACAGCAGTGAGATTAAGGGAATGCAACAGCTAACTTTCATACAGCCTGTCGATTTTTTTTCCCCCGAAAAAAAAAAAAAATACTCCAATAATCTCTCACGTCTTGTCTAGAGTTTCCGAAGAGATCTCAACAACATGACAGATTGTGCTCATATTGCGCCAACAATCAGATTTAACATGAGCTCAAATATTTTCCATTAAATTCACGAACGGAATACACCGCGTATGCCCACCATATTAATTAGCCTTATTTTCTTACATGCATCAATAATATCATAATTTATTATTTTTTTCACATGCAAGCAACACTTTTCTTCAGAAAACGTCTAGTTTTATATGGTACCCCGCACAGATCTTCTACAGCTTCCTGAATTTCATTTTCTGTACTGTCCGAGACCTATGGCCTGAGTTGTATCGAATTTCCCTGAGACACGCCATTAGTTGACATAATTATAATGATCATAACTGTGGAATGTGGTTGTGCTCTGCAGCTGATTATAGCTCCGAGGAGGAGGACATACTCTCTGATTCATGTCAATAACACGCATTTGAGGGGGAAGAAGTGCTAATTTGGTTAAAGATGGCCCTTTGACTCAAAACAGCTGGGGTGATTCAGTTATCTTGTTGTGTAATTAAGTAGAAACACAATAACATCATTCGGCGAGGCTGCTTACGGAAACTGATGGGCCTGAGTAGCCCTCCACTGCGCACTCTCCCCGAGGTGTTCTTATCATTTTTTCGGCATGAATGAACAGATATACCCTCTCCTAACTAACCGAGTGCCTCGAAACCAAACTTTTAATTTAAAAAGGGTTAATTTATTCCGCAAGATAACAACGCGCGCTCCCTCCATTTTAACGCGCGACTTAAGTTCTCATGAAATTCAACATTTTTGGAAAAGACAATCTATGGTCGAGCATGCTTACAGATAAAAGTGTCTAATAAAGCAATATAACGAGCAAGAGAGCGACTGCAAGCGTGGTGTTGCTTTCATGCGGTTCAGTAAACCGTTTAAAACAATGTAATGTTGGTAAGGTTAACTTACATTTACATACATTTCTTTCCTGTTACAGTTGTCTAGTTTTCTTCCTCCGAAGAAAATAATTCCATACGCGAAGACAAGCAAGACGCAATTACCCGTGTTTCCTTATTGATCGGATCAGCGTAATGAACGAATCGACTCCATGACTTAATGATTCACTTGTAACGTGAAAATGGAGTTTTTCAAAATGCAATGCAATTGTCCAATCAAATTCAATTAATTAAAATCAATGTTACGGATGTATAATTAGGCAATAAATCGTTAAATTTCACTCCAATAATGTGCAATATTTCTGAAGATATTGATAGACACAGGGGCGTGGCTTAATTTTATCTTTATAAATTTGCTTAAAATAGGCAAAAAATTTTTTAAAAAGTGTTAAAAACATCAGAATTGTTTGCAAGGAGGTGTTAAAAAATGCTTTATTACAATAAAATTATTTAAATGTAAAAAATTTAAGATTTATAGGAAAGTGTAAAAATTAATAAATAGGGACAATTCAGAACCCATAGCTTACCTTGTTGATTAGTTTTAGACTGACTTGAGCACTTTTAAACCGATTAGACTGGGATTCCATCTGAACATTTATTTGTCTTGGTAAAGAAACCAGCTTAAAGCAGTTATAAGACCAGGTGAGTTATAAATATTGAAGACAAAGGTACAAGACATGCGCGCCATTATGTGGCTGTACTAAAGCATGATGATGTTGACAGTGTGATGTGTTTGTTTGCGTGTGTCTTTTTTCAGGTGTGTCTGGTGGAGTGTCATGGTAAGCTTTCTCCGGGCGACACCTGGGAGATGTGCCGCAGGATCATTGTGGAGCAAAACCCAAAAGCCTTGCTATCGCTTGGTAATGGCATGCTGAAAAGAGCAGAAGAGGAAGCGGACACCTCTCTGGCTGTGGACCAGGACGATGGCCAGTTTTCTGAAACCCTCCAGAGGTTCGACCACATAACGCGGGCCTTGGGAACGGATGATCAGGACCAAGATATGCAGCTCAGTAAAAAATACAAGTTCCTGCAAGTACAGTCAGCGCAAGAATCTGAAGAAGAGCGAGATGGAGATAGCGAGGTGGAAGGCGATGAGGAAGACGCTGCCGTCCACCTAATCAAACGCTTTGGAGGCTTCCTCAAAAACAAGTACGGCTACAGGAAGTTCATAGATCCTGGAAGGTCTTTGCAAAAGAGATATGGGGGTTTCATAGGCGTCCGCAAATCGGCCCGTAAGTGGAACAACCAGAAGCGCTTTAGCGAGTTCCTCAAGCAGTATTTGGGCATGAGTACTCGAGCTAGTGAGTTTAATAGTATGTCTGCTGATGTCACCCAACAGAATGAGTAAGCTTTGACCTTTGAAGCGAATAAACTTACCCAGCAAACCATTCGTTATGCTCATTCGAAAGATATCACGCACCGTCCTCCTCAAACACAAAAAGCTCTCATAGTGCCACAGGTTTAGATGTGGATTTACTCACTGAAGCACCTAATCTGTGTCAAGCAAAGCTTACATTTATTAGCTTGAAGTTTGAAGAAAATCTTCAGAGTTAATTCGAGACATCTATAGATTGCTTTAAGTGATTGGTATCGTATATGATGGCCCCTGTAGTTTAATTATACATTGTGGAAAGCCCATTTTGAAAACGTTACTGGAGCCAAATTCATCTCCTTTTCGACACTGCCACCTATTGGCCAATGAGAGTTCCCATCTCTATGAAAATGCTTGAAATTGGGGCCAAATGTCATACAGAGAGGTAGTTAACTGGCAAAATACAGTTACTAAAGGAATAGTTCACCAAAAATGAAACACTGTCATGACTTACGTAATTTTCAGCTCCAAATGAAACATAAATTAGCGTTTAAAATCGAATGGAAGCGTGAGAATTTTTATTACCATCAAATAAAATGTTAGTTTTCAAATCTCATATGCTTGCATTCAAACATTCTATGTCGCAATTTTGTCATGAGACAAGCTAGACAACTTTGGTTTTTGGAAGCGTTAAAAGTAATTTTAGTCTGTTCTTGGCTTAAATCTATCTCATTTTGCTTTAGAAGTCTTGATATATATAGTACACAGGCCATATATGCCTTTCTTTATGCCGCTTTTTGTTATTTTTGGAGCACAATGGGCCATATAAAATCCCAATCTGTTTTGAAAAAATCATCCATCTGAATGGGAAAATCAGTTATTTTATGAAGTGACAATTTTGTATGAATTTGTACCCAATGAATGTACATTTCGTAAGAAAAAAGCAAGAAGATCCACTCTTAAACATAATCATCAATGGAAGCATATTGTGCAAAACGTATGAATAAGACTGTACAAATTCATACAAATTAGCCACCAATTCACCAAAACATATTCATTACTACGAGATTACGTTGTGACAAAAGCAGCTTTAACAATCTGCTTAATATCAGCTTTTGTTTTAAGGAAGAAATAAAACAAAATGGGGTCAGAACGATGTGAGCATGATAGAATTAGCATTTTTTTGGGTGAACTATTCCTTTAAGGGGATTACGGAAAGCTAATCTGTGTTTACCGTCTCTCCCAGAAAATAAATAAAGCCAGATTTCGCATAAACCATTCCAGCAAAGACTCATCACTGTAATATGCCTATACAAACATAACAAATTCTGTTACGCACATGCACAGAGTTTGCGATTCCTCATCTAACAGTGGGAAACCAAAAGCTTTAATTTTATTTTTTTGAAACTGACAGTTGATTTGTATTCGTGCAGAAGAAATGATGTATTTATGCAAACATTGCCGAGTCATGCTTTTCCCTTTATTCTAATGATAAGAATCATGATGTTGACTAAATGAACTGTACATAGTAACTGAACTATGTCAATAAAATAGTTTACTATTTTCTGTGGCTTGTCATGCAGCAAATGATTGTGTCCTGAAGTATTTTGTTCATCTGGATTTCAAACTAATATTATTTCCCGCCCGTTTTTCTAAGTGCGTACACGCCACCATGTCATCCCCAAATGGACAAATATTAAAATTAAACACCTGCGGCCTTGCTTGCTTGCACAAAAGTTTATTTTTTTAAAAAAGGCCTGAAGCAACGCAAGTATAATGAAAAGAAATTATACTTTTTTTTTTTTTATCTCGAACAGATCTCAGAAAGTTCTTGACTTTTCATAAAAGAAAATACTTTGGAAGTACTTTACAAAAATGTACAAAAAGATTGTTTTCCATGAGGTTCATCGAATGTCTCTCAAGACTAGGACGTCCTTAAACAGCTGACTGTCAGAAATGCATAAAGATTTAAAGAGATCTTCAGGGTAAGGTACATTCAGTTTTATGTTGTCAAAGCGTCAAGCTTTGCAAAAGATGTTGAGCTACACATAAAAAGTCGACGTATAGAATTGTTATACAAAGTAAGAAAATATTTGGACCCAGTGTGAACCAAACGGTTGGTTACAACTTTCTCAAATGGTCAACGGATTAAATTTCACATTATTTTGAGATGTGTATGATGCATTTTCTTGCTGAGATTCTCTTTGGCAAGAAAACAGTTTAAACCGACGGACAGCCAGAGAGCAGACTGGGGCAAAAGCTCAAAAGTAAACTAATAACTGTATCAGATCATGCATGTTTACACAGATAATTCCTTAATATTCATGTGACAGAAAAGTGAATCATCTCAGTCCACAGAAGTATAACCTGTGACAGAAATATACTGATAATGACATACGATTTAACACACCGCAGATATCAAAAATCGTAATACAAAATCCTTTTTTTCCTCCTTTTTCCTTTTCAAAAGTTTGTTTTACAAAATTTTGCACCGGAAAAATCAAAGAAAATAAAACTGCATCTCAACGAGTAAACATGGCATACATGAACATAAATGTTATATGCTATTAAAACATTTATTCAGCGTTCTTGTTTTATCTACAATTAACCATAAGCTGCCAATTATGCCCCTGAAAGCAATGGACCACGGTAAAGACCTCTCATATGAGCGATTAAGTCGGAATGGTAAGTAAACTTTCCATCTGTGTCTGACGACGACAATGTTTACGTCACACTAAACAAAAAGTATATGGCTGCTGCTGTCGTATATGGCTGTTTGCTGCTTGTAAAAACAAAAACAAAAAAAACACATCAGACTTCATCGGTTCTTGAAATAAGAAGTAGGAAGACTGCAGGAGATTGTGGGGCAGAGGCTGTCCTTTTTGCTTTATTCTTCCAGCACCAACATGGTTCCTTAGCACATTTCAAAAAAACACGGAAATTGCGATTAAAAAGTAGAAAAAGTTTTTAAGTCACGAAGGTGCTCTTTTGGTTTCTTCCAACCATATTTCCTGGTAAGATGCCCTCTTGTGGGTCTCTGTAAGGTTAGTGTTCTGTTTCCATCAATCTAAAGAAGGGTTCAGTCGAGGAATCTCTGACAGGCCTTTTTCCAGCGGCAGGCGGTGCACCACTGGTCTCGGTGTTCGATGCCGTACACCTTCCGGCACTTCTTGGCTTCGCCCCGAATCCTCCTATTAATATGATAGAAATTCAGAATTAAAAAAAAGTGACATCTAACTAACACAAAACAACAAAAATTGCAACCAACAACATTTTAAAAAGGTGATTTATGTAATTTACACTACTGTTCATTAATTGAGCATCTATTTTAATTTTTTTTTAATTATTTCAGAAAGGATGCATTATATTTCATCAAAATTGTAAGCGAAGATTTAAGATTATTATAAATTTCAATTTCAAAAATAAAGCCCTTTTGAACTTTCTATTCCTGAAGACAAAAGCACTACAGAAATATTAAGCAGCGTAACATGAGCCCTATTTGGACTGTAATTGTTTCTCATGAGGACAAGGTATTTTCAAGACTTTTTTTAGAGGCCAGTCTGCAATTTTATTACCATCCGAAATGTGTTTTTCTGTACATGTTTTGTATTTTGCAGTTTTGTATGTATTAGCATACATAGAAAACAAATAAAATATAAAACTGCATATATAGAAAACTGGAAAATACCCCCCATACTATATTTGAATAATTGTGTTTAATTACGATTTAATTACGCATAATAAATGGCAATCATTTAATACTCAAGTTTTTTTTTTTAATACAACCTAAATTCATAAATGATTGACATCAACAGTAAGAGACTGAAAAACAGCTAAAAAAAAACAACAACAACAAACAAATCCCACCTTGAAGTGCAATGGTTTCTTGGAGGTGAAACACTGGCAGGATGTGGCCTGAAGGTGGCATTGTTATTTTGGAGCCACTGTTCACCAACACTAACTGAACGACGGCGGAATGGCGAGCCCTGGGGAGCAGAGAGAGAAAACAAGAGAGAGACCACCATTAGTCACAGAATGACGCACTGCAGGTTATATCACAGCTGCAAACACTACAGTACAAACAATGCATCAGTGCCGCAGACCTTTGAACCGCATTAAGGCTAATAAATGGCACCTTATTTCAGAAGATTCATATCAACAAGCAAGAT
The DNA here is from genome assembly GCF_018831695.1 of Puntigrus tetrazona. Taxonomy (NCBI): domain Eukaryota; kingdom Metazoa; phylum Chordata; class Actinopteri; order Cypriniformes; family Cyprinidae; genus Puntigrus; species Puntigrus tetrazona. The sequence continues at coordinate 4,788,511 of NC_056715.1, read as the reverse complement.
GTTTCAAACTAAGCAAGCAAACAAGCAAGCTCATAATATGCAGATGAGATGATTTTGCATCCTAGTGCCAAGCATGTGTTCAGACAAAGAGAACGCAGGGTCCATAACTCCACTAGATGGCACTGCAATACCATCCGCATTTCTTGTGGGCGGAACAAAGGACACAAAAACAACATGTGCATGTCACTTCCATTTCCAGTGCGAAAACACAGCACGCCTTTGAGACCATGTGGTGCTTTGTATGTTCTGCGAGCCTCAGAGAAAACGTTGCATAACCGAACCATTACCTATAAATACTGTCAGGCCAAAGGTCTCTTTTTAAAGACATTTGTGCTGAGATGTCACTAAGCCTTATAGAATCTCACCTGTTTGCTCTGGTGAACTGTGAGGGATGGAGTCCAATGACAGGGCACGGGAACAGACACCGGTTTGCTCTGAGTCACAACCTGAACGGGTGGAGGAGCCTGAGGAGTGGCCATCAACATGTTAAACAATCATCCAAGTATGCATATTTATTGCCAATTTACATGCAAGCGATATGTGATCATGTCTTAGAAGGCACAAAACGCCCTCGAAAGAAACACATTGTTTAGTTGCACCGCAACAATGTCAAGCATCTAACCTGGTAAGAGTGCTCAGAATGGACCTGCCAGAAGCTGCCCGGGGCGGACTGGCTGAGAGGGCTGGGTTGGAGCATGTCTGGGGTGGAGGGAGGTGGGGGTGTGAGCCGGCTGGGACTGGATGGAGAAGTGCAGGAAGGCTGATGGCCACCAGAGGGAGTGGTCTGTTCCAAGTCCTGATAGACTTCAGTGTAGTAGAAGTCTTCTTCCCTTTGGGAGTGCTCATCACTTTGTCTGCAGAAAGCAGGATACACAGTATGATTACAACGAAAACGTCCCAGATTGCTGCATTCACCGCTTGTGATATGTGAGGCTTGTGATGCTTACCCAAGATGAGAATTTCGAATGTGACGTTTGATGCCCACTACTGTGGTCAGTATTTTTCCACAATTTGGCCACAAGCACCGATATGCAACTTTTACTGAATTCTAGAGGGGGAAAACAAAACAAAAAAAGTTAAGTTACATTCTCCATAAACCGGCCCCTAATACAGTAGGTTTTGTTGATTTTATTGGGTTTTACGTACTTTGCGTTTTCTTGGAGTTGGCTCGTTGAACAACATTTGGTCCAGTTCCATGTCCAGGCCTTCGTCAACGAGAGGGGCGCTCTTGTCAATCTCTGCGATTGGCGGGGATGGGGCGGGGCTTCCGTTTCCATGGTCGCAACTCCAATATCCACCATCAGACAGCTCGCTACCACCATTTTCTATCCCACACAAAGCTATTGCAAACAAAAATAACAGAGTTAAATAAGAAAATGTGCTTCATTAAAAACCTTTAAACCAGTAAGTTAAAAAAAACTAAATCTTCATTAAATACACATTATATTTAAGTATGGTATAATACAAATTAAATATATACTATATAATTTATTGTGCATTTTATAATGTTTAAAAACACTAGTGTCTTAGGATCTAAGATTTTCTTTAATGCCTAAAATTTATCAAGAGAAATTAAAAGGCATGTATAATGTTACAAAAGAGTTCGGTTTCAATCAAATGCTGTTTTTTTCCTTTTCGTTTAGATTCTTGAAAAAAAAAAAAAAAAAAAAAAAAAAAAAAAAAAAAAAAGCCCCGAAGAACCAGTCTATACAATGTTTTTTGAATCCTGAAGAAAACGTGACACTGAATACTGGAGTAAAGTCTGCTAAAAATTACATTTCAAAACTATTAAAATAGTGAAATGTTGTAACAATTTAAAAAATGATTTCTAAGTTTATTTTTCATAAAATAAATACAGCTGTTGTGAGCATACGAGACCTCTGCAAAAATCTAATTAATGTATATAGTTACATTTTATTCAGAAGTTGCTAATTTTCAGTTGGTTTACTCTGGTTAGGATCTTTCAGCAGCTTTGTTTAGACTTTGTTTTACTAATGAAAACTGTCTGCAGTTGTTAGCGATTTCTTCTTGGTGACTAACACCTATCTTAGCGAGCGTTGAGCAATTTCAGCTGGTTTATGCCGGATTTGTGCATTGCATTGCTGCTTGCAACTTTTCGAAAAAACAACCTTTAAATGAAATGTTCTACTAACCTTGTGTTGCACTCCCCAGAGCCGAGTGTTGGATGACTGGACTGCACGACAGACTTGTAAGCACCATTGCAGCCATAATCTCATCCATGTCCACCGTCTCTGGACTCCTGCAGTGTCGAAGTTATAAGGACAAAGTTATAAAGGGGTGTTTTTGATTCAAAGGCTCAGCATTCGTCATTCATGCAACTATAACAAGACGTACCTTCTTGGCACATCAATGGACGAGGAGACTGAGAAGGTAGAGCTGGAAGTGGGGCTCGTCCACACGTCTTCCAGCTTGCGATGAACATGCTGGTTGAGCTGCGGTAGGAAGATAGACACTTCATTGTCCACGTGGTTATGCTGTTCGACCACACCTCCGCATTCTTGTCCTCCGCAGTGCACATACACCTGAAACATATCGGGTAAAACACCGTGAAGACGCCGAGCACACCATTGTTGACACTGTGAACCACACCTAACAGGGAATGCCATTCATACTTTGATTTCATCTAAAAGGATAAAACCTACCTTCTGTCCCGGGTAAAGCTTGCTTCTGTGAAGCCCATTGTCTGGGCATCCGTGGGGTCCCGTTTCTGCCAGGCCCTCCGCTGAGGAACCACACACCAGGGTGCCCAGCGGGGACCGTTTCCCAAGTCTGGTTTTCGGTACCATTTTCTGTTCTTAGCACCTTTTGTCTTCTCAACTGCTTTGAAGAACTCCTGATGGAGATTCAGCAGAACTATTCAAATGAACAGGAAGCTGAGAAAAGGAAACCAATAAAAAAAAAAAGAGATGATTATTTTTTCCAAATCTCTCCATTCGGACACAAGTGCTTTTTAGATATCATTGTCAGTCTGGGAATTGAAAAACCAAACAGTCGACTAAAAGTGCAAAACAAAAAAAGTATGTATGCCATAAAATTATTTTAAACTCGCATATAAGATTTAATAAAAATATCTAAACATGCACCATTACAAATGTATTACATTTTCCATTTACAAAGACCACTGCTTTATGCATGTGCAAATTATTCGCATCGGTCTCATCATCGTTGTCACCTGTTCAGTCTGAACAGTGAAATCAGCCTGAGTCACCAACCATCTATATGCGAAACATCCGGCAACTTAGTGTCAAATGGTTAAGACATCACAGGACGAATGATGCAAAATTTGAAGTTTACGTGCAACTGTGCACAGTGACTATGAGTCATTGTTAGCACAGAGTGAACCACGCAAAAACTACTTTAAACTGACGCAAGCCATAAAACTGCTATGGTCATGCTAGGCCCTCTAACCTCGGAATGTTCACCCAACAGTTTAGGGCACGGAGAAATTGAGCATTATCACCAGCTGCTGTCAGGTATTAGGTTTCCTCTGTTCCAGTAAAGGGTGATTCAGAGTAATTGTAACTGATTGAAGTGAAATCTTCGGTTGCCAAAATACTACACATTTGGAGCATGAAAGAGAACACTTGTGTTTTTTTTTTTATTAAGTTTTAATAGTAGAGGTAAAGAAAAAGCTTCAGCGTTCACATCTGCTTTGCATACTGCACATTCTAACTACTGCGTATTGTGCAACACTGACGTGTCAAGAAGAGGCCGAACCACAATATAAAAAGTAAATCATAACAATAAGTACTTTTGATTTAAACCCCCCACCCAAAAAAAAACTGGACAAGCTATAGAAAGTAAAAAGTAAAAAGACTTTGGTTTCAAACAAATTATGACCTTTGGAAATCTCTATTAATCAGAGAATCCTGAAAAATGTCTGTTTCTACATAAATATTAAACATCCGTTTTCAACACTTGGTATTGAAACCATTTAGTGAATACCAAATCGGAATATTCCCGAAGAAAGTGTATTAGTTTCATGTACAAGTGGCAGGCTATTAGACAAATAAATAAACTAGCAGAAAAATAACCAAACCATTAAAATTGTCATATGATTTACATGTTGTGTTTTGACCTCTGCTTGAGGTGTCAACGTCGCACAATAGGCAATGGTTAAAATGTACAGTAGTATCCAAAGCAGATGAGAATGATAACTGCTAGTTTTTGGATAATAAGAAAAGGGTTTTTTTCTCGACTGTGAGACAAAACAAAAAAACAGTAAGCTTTGAAGAAAAAAAATTAGATATTGTTTTAAATCGTATTAAATATGCGTGATCATAAAAGTTGAAGAAAATAAAATATGCATGGCTTGATGCTTTTGGTAGATGAATAAATATTTAGAACTAGCGATAGAACGTTCGATTTATTTCCGCTAATCAGCTCTTTGCAAAGAACCGGTTCAAAAAAAAAGGGAAGAAAAAAAACGATTCGGCAATTACGTCATAACGTAATACGTCATAGCGTGATCCCTAACACACCGGCGTGGCATATTGCGTGTTTCTAAAACATTCCCAAGACGCTTTGCCGGCACGTAGCACGGTTTTTGTTTTACAGTTTTATATTTATAAAGCTGATCAAATGTGCATCATTCATTTAGAGTCACGATTCAAGAACAAAATCAGTCAGAACCTAAAACTTATGTTCGCGTCGAACAATCTCGGATAGGTTTTTTGCGCGTTTTTATGCGGTATTATTTAGTAAACTCCACCTCCTTTAAACATACGATCGTAAATCGCTAACAGTTTTTGTAAAATTTTCGCTGTTTGGCTATTTAACCGACTCGCGTCGGGCACGCTCGAAAGACAACCGGTCCGATTCATCCACGTTCAGACCGGTTTTGTGAACCGGCTCAATCAGCTAATTGAACATGCATCTAACTCAAAAGAACCGTTTGTTCGGGATTCGCTTATTCGGAAAATTGGTAACAGCGCGAGAGTTGCTGCCCACATGCTCGCAGCCGCGTTGCAGAGGCGGCGCGACGCGACCACAACGCGCGGCAGATTATCCGTATTCATTCAAAGCGTTAATAAATGCTGTCTTTGCAAAACTGACCACAATCTAGCAGCTGGACAGTTAATCTCTCCAAATGCGGAAAAGTACGTTTTTTGCTGATTTTAAGGACGAATTAACGAACCAACGGACTTTCCCCCGATGTTCCTCAGTAACTGTTTTTCCTAACAAACGCAAAAAGTTCATAGTTGTGTTTGATGCTGTATCGGTAGAGACCAACTAGCGCGATCTCTCTCCCGAAAGCTTTTAAAATCGACGCACAGACAAGCCACAAGTATCAAACAACCGAAAGCCTTTCTATATTAATTCGCTGTAATAATGCACTAACCTCGGTGGCGGCAAACAACGCGGACTTGACCGAGAAGCATTCGGAGCAAGCATAGGACGCGGATGCATTTAAACAGAAGAAAAACTTTCAATGAAAGCTGCGCACGTACCTTTGCCAATTTTCAACACACCCCCTTTCCACAAGGCTCGCTCTGACCGGCTGTAACTTGAAAATGTCCTTTTTCAGAGCCCAGAACGGCTTGTGTTCAGGCATTCAAAAACCCGGCGTGGATTTCTCACGGTTGCGCGTAACCGTACGTGTTCGATAAAGCGGCGAGGCCGCGAGAACGCCGCTGTTAAAGCGGTATATTCTTACCCACGATGTTCATTTGACTTAAAACGCACGAGGCGAGTTTCTGTTTGTTTTAGTTTTACTCCGCATTGCGTCCGTTCGCGCAGAGTTGAGCCGTTCCGGCGCAATCCGGTGCCGCGTTTTCCACTCGGCGCCTTCTAGCGGGCTTCTGCTCTTGTAGTAAACAACCTGACCATGTGGTAGAGAAGTCGACGCTCATTGGCTAAAAACCGCTTTCCAAGACACACGCCCTACAATTCCAACTTGTTTACGCAGAAGTTGAGGAAGGGTCAAGAAACACAATGGACACGCATCGCGCACTGTATTTCACGTACCCCCACGCCACTTTTATTTAATGTCTGCGGCTTTGCGTCGCTCCCGTAAAATGCACTAAAACAGCAGTGCAGAGAAACGACGTGCAAATGGCTGCATCGTCGCATGCTGTTCAAATAATGGTTTAAAACGTCAACTCCTGCGTAATTTGTTATATGCATATGCTTTTTATTTCGTGGCATGAGGCGTGCGTTGAAACTGCACTCGTGCGCGTGTCTGCAAAGCGCAAGATTTGTGTCTGTGCATATGTGTACATCGTGTTCCTTGTAACTGGTGGCTGGTTGATGCTCCACTGTATGCATTCCCTTTACAGGATTAACCTCGGGGTCGTGTTTGTCACGTTTTCAGTAAAGAGCACGCTACAAATATATGCTGTTATAAAATTCAAAGATCTGACCAGAGTTGTCATATGATTTGCTTTGCGCTGTAATATGCAACATTTGTCTCTTATCACAATGTGCTTTGGAACCAGAGGATACACAATTTTTAAGCAGGGGAGGGTCTATCAACAATAATGTCATGGCGTGTTTTAAGAGAGTTAATCTATATGTTTTACCAAGAGCAAGTACAATACTGTACAAAAGAAAGCATCTTAAGTTCAGTAGCTGTGTTTTTTTTTTCTTTCAGTAGCTGCGCTTTATGAAGGGGGAGGGTATGAAAGGGTTACATAATACGAGCTTTCCCGGTCCGGGGGCATCGCCGGCGCACGCCATTGGTCGATCGCTGTGACGTAGCTCCCCACGCGCTTCGCTCGTGCACCAGTCGAGGCCAATGAATGCGTACGTGCGCGAAAGCACATCCACGTACCAGAACACACAGAACCAGCGTTCTGCACGTCTCCCACAGATCCCGGCGCGTTTCCCAAAGACTGCAAGAACGGGCGTCACGTGAAGAGGGGCTTTAAACCTGACAGTTTGCTTTATTGTTATTTATTTACTCACCATCCAACGTGAGTATCAAGCGTTACAGAAAATAGACATAGGTTTAAATATATCTGATCGATGCTTAATAATTTTGGCATTTATGTGCGACTCAATAAATAGACTGTGTGATAAATGCTTGAGGCAAACTTTCTGTGCAGGGCAAATTTTATATTTCGGCGGTGTTTAGTCATTGTTTGAAAGTGTGTAAGCAAAAGCAAAACTTTTTTTTTTAATTACACACATTAAGAATTTATTAGATAAGGCATGCAAGTAAAACTGAATCCAAAACATATGCTTAGTATTTAAGTATCAGGTTAATTCGTGAGATTTCTTTCTAATCTTCAAAGACTTCAAAATGCACACTTGAACATCAATCCAAACACCCTCAATAATGTTTGGTGACAGCCCGACATAAAACTAACAAATTTGTCCCAATCTAAGATTCTGTGGTAGATGCGTCTTTTTATGCTACCTAATCTTTAAACTACTGCATATTATATTGCTTTAGATCTAGTTTTAAGTTAAGTTTTAAGTATAATGTCTGTTTAATATAAGGGTCAATTATAAAAAAGGATGTCAGTTCTTAGAAATGTATGTTGGTTTCGTATATTTCTACAAAAATGTTTGACTTTTTCTATTTTTCATATTTTTCTAACCTTAACCCTCAGCAGAAAAGTATCACAATCATAATACAGTTGCTTCGCTGCTTATTTAAAAAATAAATAAAAAAAATAATTAAAAATATATATTTCCGATCTAATTATTTCAAAGATTATGCAAGAATGACAGACTATAAATGCCAAAAAAGTATGAAAAATAAAAGCCCAAATATCAGGAGCAAATATTTCCCTTAATAAAAGAATAAAGTCAGTCTCACCAGAACATGAGGGTTAATTCTAAAGCATCTGTTACTTAAATTACATTATACATGCCCGCTGGAATTCATACATTTGTTCAAAACCCATAATTCACTAGTATGCTGCCATTTAAATACATTAACTTATATATAAGTGTGTGTGTGTGTGTGTATATATATATATCTATATCTATATATATATATATATATATATATATATATATATATATATATATATATATATATATATATATATATATATAGATATATATATATATATTTGTATGTATGTATACCCCTAATAAGAATTAATATGTATACAGAATAATTTCACAATACTGAACTTCATTAGAAAAAGATAAAAAAAAAAAATTCTTTAGGTCATGATGGTATTGATGTTCGACACTTCCCCCTCCTCTTCAGATGTAGATGACGCCTGATTTTTGTGTTTATGTTGCATTTAATCTGTGACCCTCTGAATGGAGATCCCTATTTGTCAATACAGGTGTGGCCAGAAGATCAGGCTTCCCCTTCCCGTTCTTGTCTGAAACCGTCTAAAAAGCCTGAATCAGTCCAACAGATCGGGGGGCTCCTATAGTTCCTGTAGTCTCAAAGTTTGATGGGCACTTATGGGAGTCAATGCCACAGCTTAGCTTCAGAAGGATACAAAAACCATTGATCTCCAAAATAGCGAAGGGGTTTGCTTAATGTGAGAATTTCAGGTTGTGTAATATAGATGCCGGTGGTGTTTTGCCTACAGCAGTGACTCCACTTTTCTCATCTGAATTAAAAAATAATAAGAAAGGTACTTATATGCTTGTACTGTCATGTGCGATTTCACTCAAAGAGCATTCTTAAAGTAGAAGAGGGTCATCCGAAGTACTTACACTTCCTCAGATAGTCGCCCCAACCCCGCCGTTTATTTGAGGTTGTAGGCTTGAACCTGCAGAAAGCACAAATGCATTGTCATCTTGTGTGGTGAGAAGTGAAACAGTTTCGCCGGGTTTAAATGACTCTTTTGGTTTGGTCTTTTTTTTTGTCCCGGAGAGACATACCGTGAGTGAGAGTGTGACTTCTCCAGGGTCTGTATGCAGCGCCGCCCTCCTCAGCCTCTAAACCTTCAAAGACGAGATTAAAGTTCATCCGCTGAGTGGGGTTGATAGCATTGATAAGATAAAACAACTATTCAGATTCAAAGGAAATTCATCGTCAGTTTACCGATTTCATCTTCAGTGATGTCATTAGCAATAGGGTTTTGTCTGGCACCTCTCGAGTCATCCATTTTTGCCTGATTACAATGGAGTGCAAGATTTACATCACATTTATATGATAGTTTATAGAAACACTGTTGTATATTAAATGAAAAACAGTGTAAAACATTTTACCGATTTGACATGACATATATTTGAATATTTTAAAATGAAATAAAAAATATCCTTTAAAATGAATTAATAATTCAGCATTGAAGCATTAAACATTTATCAATAGGGACAGTAAAGCCATTTCTAATTTAGTTACCAAAATAATCAAAGAAACTAAAAAAAAAAAAAAAAAAAAAAAAAAAAAAAAGAAAAAAAAAATATTACAACACCAAAAATAGTTTGGAACATTGACAATAATAAGAATCGGTATTAATAACACCAAATCCACATATTAGAATGATTTCTGGAGGATCATGTGACTGAAGACTGAAATAATAGCTGAATGGTGAATATTAGCTTTGTTATCACAGGAACAAATTACATGTTAAAATATATTCAGAAAGGAATGTTGTTTTTTAATTTGACATTTTGCAATAATATTTGACAGAATTTTTATTTTCATTGAATAATAGCTAACTAAATTCTGTAATAATTATACCAAATGTATTTGTGGGAAAAAAATTTATATAAAATATATATATATATATATATATATATATATATATATATATATATATATATATATATATATATATATAAAAAGATTTTTGAGTTTATTCATGTGTCATTCCTCCAGTCTTGAGTGTCATGCAATCATTCAAGGGAGAAGGGGCCTGAGACACTTTTTTTTTTTTTTACCCCATCCCACCCCCATATTAAAATGATTTCTGAAAGATCATGTGACACTGAAGGCGTCACATGATTCTGAAAGACTGGAGATATAGCTGGTCAAAATTCTGTGCTGTGTAACAGAAAAAGTTGAAGTATATTAAATCAGAAAACCAATATTAAAAATTGCAATAATATTATGCTTATGCAATTTTGATCAAATAAAACAACCTGGATTAAACAATTAAAAACAATTAAATTGGTTTAAACAATTAAAAAAACATTAAAATCCTACTGATCCCAAACTTCTGAACGACAGTGTGAACACTCACACACAGTACATATACATAAATATACACCCATTTTAGGTTTTACACACTCACCACGCTCACAAGAGTGGATGATTTCTGCTGCTCAGGTGGGCTGCGGTTGTCTAACTCAAATGAATGTCTGCAAAGTAATAAATGAAGAGGATTTGATGAAATTTTTTTTTACATTTATCAAAAAAAAACACCAGTAATGCCTAATGTATGTCACTAAACAAGAATTACTCCTAGTGCAACAAAGTAAAGCCTGAAGTACATCCCATGTGCACTAAAGTTCTTGACTGGCCTCTGTTGGCCGTCATTCAAAACACAGCTGAGGGTAGGGTACATGGCCAAATAAATTAAATTAATCTCAAAATCAAAAAATTATATTGGATTAACAATTAGCATAAATAATTGCTTTTAAACTCTAACCTGCCAGTGCATTTATCACTGACTGGAGTTCTTGGCTGGCCTCTAGTGGTTGAGATTAATACTGCAGCAAAATAAAATGTCCAAATAAACGTGAATTAATAAATTAAATATTTTCTTTTTAGTATAAAATTATTATTATTATTATTATTATTATTATTATTATTATTATTATTATTATTATTATTATTATTCAGTCTTGGCCAGTTTAAACAATGTGAATGCTAACTGGTTTTTGACCTACTGGCTTATATATCATCGTTATGCAAACAGTCGGTGCAGACTTCATAAACTACAATCTCACAATATACTGCTCGTTTCCTTGGTCTCTCTTTCATGCATTCAAATGTCAAGCATGAGCTAGTATGAATAAGATGCTGCTTTCTGTGTTTTGTGACGGAGCCACATTCCTGACAAATTTCCATAGTAGAAAAACTTGACCGTGATGTCTAGGTATGTAGCTCCCAGCAACAGCGCGGGTGACTTGCTGCTACATATCTATAGGACATGCATTGTTGCCCGTTTCAGCTGACTTTTTCTTTTGAGGCATGTTTTTATTTAAACCAAACATCTCTACTAGGTCACTCGGAAACCACTCACTTTTTACAGCTTGCACAGAGAACGAGGAGTGCAATGCTAGCGATGAAGAGGACGACTACGGAGAGAAATGCAGCCTCTGGTTGCTCTGTGACCGCCCAGCCTACTAGATCTGTGCTGATTGGCGCCATGATTGTGGTACCTACAGAAAGACAAATTAAAAGGTTGATCGCATTATATCAATTGAACTTTATTTTAAATCACTTAGACCTTGACAGTAAATGTCAAAGAAATGCAAAGAAGTATTTTGAATAGTTTTTTTTTAATTATTTTTCTACATGATTATTTCTCAGTGTTATGGTGGCAATTACTTTATGTCACGTGTTTATTAAAGTGTATAATTGTAAGCCTACCATGATGCAGACATTTTAGAGAGTCGACGTCATCCAGTTTTAATTGCACCTGATTTTTAGTGCTTTACACAAAAAGAAGCCAGCTAGCTAGTTAAAAATACAGTCCTGTCACAAAAGTTACATACTTTGAAATTTAAAAGCTCTCTTTGTCATGGACTGTTTTGCTTATCTCACTGGGTAGCACAGAAAGACGCTTTCATATAATACTTGCACTGGTATTGCCAAAAGTCGGCTTTCATGTTGGCAAGTGCTTCAGTGAAGCAGTTTTAAAGCAACAGAAAACACCAAATTTGAAAAAAAAGAGCTGTAGTCAAGCAGGCACAGTTCGCTCTTGATAAACCAGAAGAGGCCTTTGCTCTCCTCCTAAAGACTCTTAAACATTGAACACCAGTGCAGGGGGTACTGAAGTTTTCAAGCTCACAAAAATATCGTAAAAACTGATCTAGCCGAGTTTTCTCAGGCCTTAAGAAAGCTCCGTATGACACACAGACCAAGCAGTCACGAATGATTTGTGAATGAATCAGTCATTTGAGTCAGACCTTTTGAATGTATTGGTTGGTCCAGTTCAGCAAAAACAGTCCAAAACTGGATCTGACTGAGCCGGTTCTCGAGTTGACTAAATTACCAGCTTGCAGCGCTTAACAGCTCACTAGAGAGGAATATTTTTATTGACAAACATGTACAGTCCAGTCTGTTTCTCACACCAACCTATTGGCATCAGAAGACTTGGAATATAACGCAAGAGTGGTATGGACTACTTTTATGATATCATTACGATGTTTTATATGCTTTTTTTGAAGTTAAAAGTTTACGTACTCTTGAAATTAGTGTGTTGCCTGGACTAACCAGAACCAAATTGTTTTGTTGCACAGAAGAATGTAAATGTTACAGGTTTGGAACAACATGATGGTATTTATTAACATAAATAAAATATTTGGGCAAGCTATTACACAGAATGCACACTCTATGGATTTATTGTTGCATGTTTACTAGTCGTTTAAAACTTTAGTTGGGATTGTTTTTGTCGTTTTACCATGACAACAAATCAAACCAGTATAACTGCTTTTTAATGAAATGATAAACCAACTTTCTTGGTTGGTTATTGTGTAGTGACATTTCTTATATATATATATATATATATATATATATATATATATATATATATTAATATAACTGTAAAAGTACTACAGGTACGGTAGGTAAACCTCACCCCAAAACCAAAATGACACATGGAACAGGTTCCAGAACAAAACTTTTAAGATCCACCTGCTCTTAGTCATTAGCGAAGAGTGAGAAACACACCTCTCCCAGTTTCACTGTACGATTATTACGCTCACTGAACAATAAGAATGGAAGACCGAAGAACCTTTCTTAAAGAATCAGAAACGAAATAATTAACTTTATGAATTAATACAAAAAATTCAAATGAAGAGTTTATGAAAAAGTCACCACTCCTTCATACAAAATGACAAGTGCAACACATGAGCAAAAATATAGGTGGAAAAAGAAAGTACCTGTACAGATAATAATTCAGTGACCTCCTTCTGTCAGTGAACTCTCGTTTGAAGCGTTCAGATGCAGTCCCTGGGCAGTCCCTCCTCTGCTCTTGTATCCTACATATCGGTGCAGACAACAGACATCTGTCAGCCAGCTCCTGTCAGTGTAACACTGAGTCTACCTTTCTGACAGGAAGGGGAAAAAGCTTTGACAAACCCCATTTCCTCATTCTTTCTTTCGCCTTTACATCAGACAGACTGCCAACCACTCATTGACTCCTCTTGTAGATTCCTCCCTCTCACACCCATTTGCAGATGAACTTGCTGATAAACATATAAAAAAAAAAAAAAAAACCCTCAAAGATGGCATTATGTCATAAACATCCCAAAAAATATTTTTTATTAAATTACAAATATGACTTGAACGGATCATTACTGTAATCTTCTGTAGGGACATACCATTCCAGATAGCTGCTCCTCATTTATACATCCTGAGAATTTGATAAACCTGGAAGCGCCGCCACCCTGGAAGAGCTCACCTAACCGGCTCACAACCTGCTAACTAGTCTCTTTGTGGGGTGTTTAAAAAATCTAATTTGCATATGATAAATGATGCAGTGTTACAGTATTGATAAGACTGAGGCTAGTGGTCAAATTGGCTATATATTAGTAATTAAAAGTTTGTTGAGCTATTAAAAAAAAAACATTTTGTTTTAATCCAATTCTATTACAGAGAACAATTCCAACTGTAATTGTAACTCAGCTGTATAATATAAAATGATTACATTTATTATTTATTTGTAAAACAATTACAATATTTTAAATGTAATAATTACAGAAGTGATTATTGTTAACTAAAACCATTTAAAACCAGTTTTTGGAAATTGATATAAAGTAAAAAAAAAAAGAAGAAAGGTTTTAAGTACAAAAAAAATTATAAAAAAAATGAATAATAATACTAATAATAAATACATATTATATATACATTTAATATTTATTTTATATATATATATAAAATATTTATATATATAGTGTGTGTGTGTGTGTGTGTGTGTGTATAAAAACGTCATAAAGAAAAAATACTCAAAATTCCTATCATAATCTATCAATAAAACTAAAAAACATTCTTCATATGAATTCAACATTTCTGCTGAATAGTTCCCTTTGTGACAATATGCCCCGCCCTTTAATGAGCAATTTGTGCTCAATGGACTGTATATTGTGTTATATGCAAAAATGGAAGGAATTCTCAAGAGCCTTATTCTAGTCAAACAAAGATGTTTGAACAAAAAAATGAGTTTACATGGAGTAAATAGTGTGGAAAAGAGTGAAAACATACTCTAGCCTCTGTCTCCTCTTTAAGCATGAGTGGTTTACAGATTACAGCTTGTATAGGTTCAAAAGTGACTGCTAAAAGGGTGACTTATGAGTTCACCCAACCCATCCCTCCAGCACGACTGTCCCTAATCAAACACTGCAAGTTGTTTTAGACAAAATACCTGCAAAGAGAAAACAAATAAAATGTAATACTTGTGATGTATGATATACAAAAAAGCAATATGGATCCACAGATGTTACTGAGAGCAGAGGCATAACGTCATCTCTGTCTGAGACCAGATCATCAAGCCAATTTAGAAAAAAGCATTACGAGATGTGAAAAACATATCCATGTCAAATATCTGATTGGCTGTATATTTTATGTACATGTCATAAATCGATATGCAGGATGAAAGCTATTTCTAGACACAGGCATGCAGTGTCATGCCTCCCACGGTTTTGCATATCACCCAGGCAACCGTTTCAAAAAAAATGCGCTTGCATCCAACTCTGTCTCTTTTGTTGCACTGTGAATACTTCATCCTTGCCGCAGCCGCTCGCATGCAGTCAATGTGACCGGCCAATGCAATGCAATGCAATGCAATGCTCTATATGGATTTTTAAAGGGAAACACACCTCCAATAACCACAGCTGCTTCCAGCTGGGTGGGTGTCTTTTGTGAGAGCATGGCACATGTGCGCTCTGTAATATACGGATGGCTTACTGACTTTGCTTGCCGTGCACGTGTGCTGGACACAGCCCAGAAGGGAGCAAATCAGCTGCTCGCACAATCTCCCTCAGGAAGAATTTCTGTCTCACACTCCTCTGCCTCTCTCTCTCTTAACCAGTCTATTCCCTGCTAGAGATGCACCGATAAGCCGTTGGCTGGAGTGGAAGACTTGTGCACAGAGAACACAGATGCTCTACATGTAATATACGGACACACACACACACACACACACATACACTCGCTGTAAGATGCCAGCTCATCTGAGCCTGGCAGAGCAGGAACGGGAGTGGAGGAGGACAGAGCTGGGTCTCGCTGCGATCTCGGAGAAGGGTCGGACGAAGATGTGCGACACTGCGAGGAAGCAGAGAGGTTGGTGGGATGCAGACGATAAATATGACTATTCTATTCACATATACAGTGTCTAAAAGCAAACTTTGCATCATAAAATAACGGATATAAACATCTACTGATCATTTCAGTTTGCACGAAGCTGTTAGATATACCCATTTGACTCTATATGCTGAATAACAGTGCATTTCTGCATGGTTAGTTCAGATAGTGACGTATTAGGAATGGGTTATGTATGAGCGTGATGATGCTAGCCGTGCTAAATGTGTTTATAAGGGTCTCAAATCACATGATAGACGTCTGTTATGTAACGCCCCCCCGATGTCAAACTCATCTGCTTTAATTTTCTTAGTCGAAGTGACTAAAATATGCATGCAAATTCAGCAGTTCTGAATGCTTCGTGCTCCACACTTCACCCCTCGATAGCATTGTTGTGGTGATCTGTAGTGTAAAGTTTACCTTAAGAGTTCAGCTTCGCCACGTAGTCTTCAGTCAGGTGGTGAATTTGTTGGTCTACACAGCTAGAATAAAACAAATGTTGCCTTTGTAATGGTGTACAGGCCTTGGGCTGTCATGGTTCAGACGACAAAATCAAAACTGGCATGAGACAGGCCTCATGTTCTTCTTTATATCTGCCTTTTGGCATTCAGCTTTTGTTTACAGAGCCGTTTTTAAAGAAGGTTTTGTATAGTATGGGAAGCCAAGCCCGTATTTGTTAAAATGCATTGCTTACTTAATAGGTTTATCAGGGTACACAACTTGCTAAATTATATATATTTTTTTAACCTAAGGGTATTAATTCTGGGTTAAGTAATGTTGCATGCTTGTAAAGCACTGCTTTTAGGGTTTGCTGCGTTATGAAACTGAGATGTTAAATGTATACAGTGTGAAGTGTCTTTCAATATAACACTTCGGTTTTTCTGCATGTGGCTAAAATGGTTAAAAGTATATTTACTAAATAGATTAATTCCGAAGCTAAAGCTACTGAATACAAAGAAACAACATGAAATATATATATGTGTGTGTGTGTGTGTGTGTGTGTGTTTATACTGTATTTACTGTCACTTTTGATCAATAATGCTGAATAAAAGCATTCATTTCAAGGGGGAGACTCCCTGGAGACAATGGGATTGGTACTTGTCTGAACAACAATGAAACTGTTGCATGCGTCACTCAAAGGTTTGAGGTAACATCCTTGTGCGCTTATTTCAGAAATTTTTACAGACAAAGAGATCAATCATGAAGGCTTCCACTACGCTACGCATTCCTCTTTGTCGTAATGCTATAAATCCTCACACCCCTGACCTTCTAACCTGCCTGTCTGCTTTTCAAACTGGGTTGTAGAGTTTAGTACATTTCAGCAGAAAGTTTAATAACAAAAAGAAAACACTTTCACGGTTTGGTGTTCATTTATCTATTTTTTTCTGAGCACTAAGTAAACAGCCTCTCTTTTTTTTTCAGATTCCAGATCTGACGTGAGACCCACAGCCCTGGAGCAAAAAAGAAAAGCATGTGCTCCACCGAACATTAAATCAGCGCAGATTAACATCAACAAACGAAATGGAAATAATACAGGTCCGAAATAGCTAATATTTATCCATCTATTTCATTTGCATTTTTCTTTCTCAAAGCCTTCTAGTGCCTGATACCGCTGCCATGGATACAATATTAAAAATGATTCACTCTTTAGAGCTGAATCTTCCCAGCTGCTTATATGTTTGTCATTCATTCTAACGCAGTAGGATTTATTATATTATATGCTGCATGTAAAATTTCAGAACGATTATTTTGTCATTTAGAATCAAATGCGCTGAAAGTGGACGAGAGACTGCGACTGGCCCGGGAACGTAGAGAGGTGTACCAAAAACAGCTGGGTATTTTTCTTACTCTGAACATGTAACATTACCACTAATTGCAGATCAAACAGAAAGCTTTGTTCATTTTTTTTCCCGATTGTACCTGATCTGTAGCCCTGCGTGAGCGGGGTTGGCTGGCGAGGGAGGAGCGGGCCAAGCAGTTCTACGAGAAACACCTTGAGGAGCGAAGGAAGAAGTTGGAGGAGCAGCGACAAAGAGAGGAACGGAGGAGGATGGCGGTCGAGGAGAAGCGCAAACAGAGGCTCAAAGAAGAAAGAGTGAGTTTATGCATGAGGAAAAATGCTGACCGTTGTTAGATTTCGTCTGCAGTGTTTATATATGCTTCCAGTCAACAGTCTGGACACAGAAAAAAAAAAAAAAAAAAAAAAAAAAAAAAAAAAAAAAGTGTAGCATAATTTTTATACATAAACTCAAGTGTACTCGGTCCACAAAATGAGTTAAAATTTTTTAGATTGAAGTTTTAAAGATTATGTGAATAATAATTTAAAAAAGCATTTACATAATGTACCAGTTAAAAGACTGATTAAATATATAATTATAAAATGTTTTATCAAATATTTAATAAAATTAAAATTGTATTATATGTATATTTAATTACACATTTAAACACACACACAGACATATATACATATACATACATACATCTATATGTGTGTGTGTGTGTGTGTGTGTGTGTGTGTGTGTGTGTGTGTGTGTGTACACAATCACTTAAATCACAAATTTAAAGCATAAACCTTGAGATCACAAACTTTCAACAAATTCGGTCAAACTTGTCTAAATTTTTGTATACCATCTGTTTGTGTGGGTTTTATAAACACTGTAGCACTGTCTGCAGAAACCATGCTGGAAAATTGGAGATTTTGCAACCATGATTACAACCATGCGGAGGATGTGATGATGAACGTGGTTTTTTTTTTATCCTGTGTTTTAGGAGCGTTACGAGTCTGTGGTGCGGAAGACGATGGAGAAAAGTGAAAAAGCCAAACAGAAACCTACCCGCTGCTCACGAAGGGTCATCAAGAACGAAAACAATAACGGTGAATATTTCAACGCACGACTCAAAACGCAATAACGGCCACTAAAACACTCTTCTAGCATTGCATCTACTTTTCCAACTCTTTTTTCTGACCATTATCTGTTAGTCGCTGTGCTTTCTGCTCTCCTCTAGCTAAACGCCGCTCTCTTAGTCAGTGGGAGATTGACCTTGTCCGTCGTCTTCAGACTCCTACTGTCTCTTATCTAGCCAGAAGCAGGAGCGCTGTGTGTCTGTCACGAGACACAGGTATCACTTTAGACTGAGGAATCCACAAATCACAAGGAAATCACAAGTTTGGAGCTGGATGTAATAATAAAAATATCGGCTTCCTGTTTTCTCCTCCTTCCCATGCTCATTGCTTAAACCTGTTTCTCCGTACTCATTCATCCTCATCAATTCACCTCATTTAAAAAAAAAAAACACCACACTTCTTCAGTTGTTCATGTTTGTCGTCGTTCAGCCTCATGTCATACCATGAACTCAAGCGCCACACGAAAACCCCAGGTGCATTGTGGGAAAGTGCCAAACAGGCCTGCAAGCTCGAGTCCAAGAGTCACCATCCGGAGGACCACCAACAGAGATCTGGTGAGAGCTCACATTCGTTTTTAGACTATTTGTTTGAATATAATAAATAATACATGATTCTTTGTTTCGTGACATACTAAAAAAATATTTCAGGTGGCAAAAGGAAATTCTGAGGGACTGGACCTGAAAAAGCCACAGATTCAAACAACAACAACTGAAATCAAGCCCAAACAGGACACAAACCCACCAGAGAATACCGTCCTCCCAGCATCATGGTACATTGTACAGCACAATCTCTTACACTTAAAGAAAATGTCTTTCCATATTACACAACTGCCGTTTAGGAGAAACGATACCAAAGCTGAATTATATTGCAATAATTTTCAGGTTTATATCATTGCATGTCATGTAGAAGAGCAATGGCAAAGCAAACCGACTACGCCAGCAACTTGCAATTTAACGTTTCAACCACAGATGGCGACAGAGATGTAGTACAGATCTAACTTGTGATGTTTCTCGCTCACAGATAATAATAATAAAGCTCTAAATTTCCTCACGCTCTCAAAATGACAAAACTACACCGTCGGCCATTATGATCCGTTCTCTCTTTATATTTCTGTTTCCAAGGCTGCAGAACAGATCACATATCCGTCAAGCCACGATTAAACAAGACAGTTTGCCTCCGCTGCCAGAAGAGGAGGACCTAGAATCCGAGGAAACGCTTGCTCAACAATGCCTGCGAGATAACCAACTCCAGTCGAATCCAGTTACTAATGGGCCTTCGAATCCACCAGCAGGTTCTCAGATTCCTAATGGTCAGTGAAAGACTTACTCTAAACACTTCCCACATGTTGATCATTCAGTTTTTTTTGCTAAAATGGCTATTTGTGACAAGTACTGCATTATGTTACTGTACTGTGAAGCAAGCAAAACTATGAAATAATCCAAATAGAGCGAGCTCACTTTACTTCACATCTATACTTTGTCTTTCATTTAATATGTATAATTTAATTAATATAATATACAATACCAATTAAGTTAGCCTGGATGCACATAAGAAACTTCTTTTAAATATTAAAAAAAATCGTACTAATCCCCAAACGTTTGACTGGTAGTATGTATGTGTGTGTGTGTGTGTGTTTGTGTGTAAGAAAAATTCTGGGATGAGTAAGATGTCTAGTATTTTTCAAAGAATATTCTTATGCTCATCAAGGCAGCATTTATTTGATTAAAAATACAGAACAAAATGGAAATATTGTGAAATTATATTACTATTTAAAATAAATAATTAAATATTTTAAAATATAATTTATTTCTGTCATGCAAAGATGAATTTACATCAGCCATTACTCTAGTCTAAAGTGTCACACGATCCTTTAGAAATCATTCTAATATGTCAATTTATTATTCATTAATGTTTTTTTTTGGAAACTGCAGTACTTAAGAATTTTCTGATAAATGAAAAGTTAAAAAGAACCACATTTCTTGTCATACATTAATTATTATACAGTTTTATTATTTTAAAAAATATTATTTTTTGTATTTTCAATATAATTTTTGTCTGTTTTTTCACTTTCAGGACCAAGTCAGCTTGGTGACGCAGCACAAGTGAGACCCGCTGCTTGGACTACAGACCCTGAAGAAGCCACCCGACTTCTGACTGAGAAAAGGAGACAAGCCAGACTCCAGAGAGAGAAGGAGGAAGAGGAGCGCAGACAGAAGGAGGAGATGGAAAGGTGGTGAAAGTCCATTTGTGTCTAGTACTTAACAACTGCTAAAATTGCTAAATTGTATATTTGTAAAATGAAAAGGCCACAAGTTAAGTTGTACTTTGCTGAAGTAACTGGACGGAATACTGTAAAGTTAAAATTCGGTACAACAACAAATCCTTAAAATGCATTAGGCACCTAACTGAGTCTGTGTGGCTCATCTTTGCAGAAAGAGCAGAGAGGAACTGGTCCGTCGAAGAGCTGAAGAACGAGCCAGGCAGGAAGCAGAGGCCCTGAGACTGGAGGAGGAGAAGAGGAAGAGAGAGGAAGAAGAGCGACTCAAGGCTGAAGAGGAGAGCATTCGCAGACAGAAAGAGGAAGAAAACAGGCTTCAACAGCAGGTTAAATTATGCTTAAATAATGTTTCCAAACCTCGGTTAAGACACTGTAAAGTTTAACCAAAAAGTGAATAAATTCCGACTTCTGGTTTGAATTTGAGGCCGATTTGACCGGTGGGGAAGTGCTCAGGAAAACAATATTGTCTGTTTGGTGAACAAAATACACACATCATGCTTATGTAGTGATTCATACGCTCCTTTCACTGACATACAAGATTTATGGCTTCTGACCATTTGTTTTATTACCCTAAAATAAGTACAGGAAATATTAAAAACAATCCTATAATAATGTATTCTCAGAGAGAGCAAGAGGCTCGTCAGAGGGAGCTGGCAGAGCAGCAGAGACTGGAAAGAGAGAGTCGTTTCCAGAAAGAGGAGGTTGAACGCCAAGAAAGGAAAAAGGTATGACTTACAAACAGACAGCTGTTTAGCTAACTGTGAAATTTCAACTATAAAACGAGAAGGTCGTTCACCTTTTGAATATTGCAATTTAAATCTTTAAGCGGAGTAAGTTTTTCTCAAAAAAATGAATACATGAATTCATTCAGCAAAGTTGCATTAAATTGATCAGAAATTATATATGAGGACAGTTTATAGTGTTACAAAATATTGCAAGGTGCTTCTTTTGATGTTTTATGAATCAAACCAATTTGTTTCCATAAAGGTTTTCGGCAGCACAGCTGTTTTCAGCCTTGATAATAATAAGAAATGCTTAATGAGCCGCAAATCAACACCTCTGAAGGTTCATGTGACACAATTCAGCTTTGCCCTCACAGGAATTAATAAAATGTAAAATATATTAAAATAGAAAAATATAATAAACTTGCATAATAAACTATTTTGATCAAACGAATGCAGCCTTGGTGAGCCGCCTTTCAAAAAGCACTGAATATTTTACTGACCATAACATATATCGTGCTTGAATTTTTTTTCACATCAGCGTCTGGAAGAAATCATGAAAAGAACGAGAAAAACAGACTCTGATAACAAGGTGAGACTATCACCGGCAGGAGCTTTGTTTATTCCACATCCAGAGGCCCTGCTCACTTTTTTTGTCCCCCTTTAGAAAACTGCATCGGTGAAGGACAACTTGCCTTGTGAGAACGTGAAGCCTGTAATCAGGCTAGCAGGTCCAGGAAAAACGCCAAAACTGGAGCTGAGGGACGAGGAGGATATGCTTCCTACTGTGGCCTTCAAGGAGCGCCGGTCCTTTCGCAGTCTTTCTGGCCTGGATGAGATACAAGCCCATCAGCAAACCGGTATGTGAATGCATTCATCTGACTTGAACTAAATCTGCTTTTAAATCCAACGTAACTAAATATATTAAGTTAATATCATGCAGCTCAACTTTAGATTTGATTAGATTAAATATTATGCAAGAATGGTTTTAAATTAAAGACATCTAATGTAAAGAAAATAATACTTGGTTTAGTATACTATTAAATGCATGCCACATGTTTTACATTATGTATGTATGTATGTATATATATATATATATATATATATATATATATATATATATATATATATATATAAATATATATATATATATATATATATATATATATATATATATATGTGTGTGTGTGTGTGTGTATATATATATATATATATATATATATATATATATATATATATATATATATATATATATATATATATATATTATTTTTCTATTAAATTAAAATTTCAATCTTGTTATACAGTTGGTATGTAAAATGCTAATGTTTTTCCCCATGCTTCAGAGGTTATTTAACCCACGGATCTGTCATATGATGCCAAGACCATCAGAGCAACTTCAGCAAGCTTGTCTTTCTGAACAACACATGCACTTAATTTCCCTGCACTTTAATAAACCTGTAGTTCAGCAGTCACACGTCCTTCTACAGATTACAGTTCTCCACTGCCCAATTAAAATGATGCCTGAATTACTGCTTGATTTGCTAGAGTGACATCATTACATCACTCAGTAGCTGGATAAATTTGAGTATGCTGTAAGATTCACATAACAACAACAATAATAATA